>NC_071598.1:4720508-5066084 GCF_024509145.1 Vidua macroura | reverse complement strand
GATTTTTTGTGGGATTTTGAAGAAAAAACAAACTCTGAGAAAGCCAAAGCGGCCCACGGCAGTGTTGCTTCCCCAGAGATTTTTGGGGGATTCCAGCCCCGTTTCCAACCACAACCCCAAATCCCATAAATCCCACAAATCCTACAAAAAAATCAGGAACAACCTTTTGGGATATTTTGTGGGATTTGGGGCATCTCTGGCTGATTTTTTTGTGGGATTTTGAAGGAAAAGCAAATCCTTGGAAAGCCGTAAGGGGCCACACCTGCATCACTTCCCCAGAGATTTTTGGGGGATTCCAGCCCCGTTTCCAACCACAACCCCAAATCCCATAAATCCCACAATTAACCAGGAACAACCTTTTGGGATATTTTGTGGGATTTGAGGAATTTCAGGCTGATTTTTTGTGGGATTTTGAAGGAAAAGCAAACTCTGAGAAAGCACAAACATCGCTTCCCCACAGATTTTTGGGGGATTCCAGCCCTGTTTCCAACCCCAACCCCAAATCCCATAAATCCCACAATTAACCAGGAACGGTTATTTGGGATATTTTGTGGGATTTGGGGCATTTCAGGCTGATTTTTGGTGGGATTTTGAAGGAAAAGCAAATCCTTGGAAAGCCGTAAGGGGCCACAGCAGCATCACTTCCCCAGAGATTTTTGGGGGATTCCAGCCCCGTTTCCAACCACAACCCCAAATCCCATAAATCCCACAAATCCCACAAAAAAATCAGGAACAGTTATTTGGGATATTTTGTGGGATTTGGGGCATTTCAGGCTGATTTTTGATGGGATTTTGAAGGAAAAGCAAACTCTGAGAAAGCACAAACTTCGCTTCCCCAGAGATTTTTGGGGGATTCCAGCCCCATTTCCAACCACAACCCCAAATCCCATAAATCCCACAAAAAAACCAGGAACAACCTTTTGGGATATTTTATGGGATTTGAGGAATTTCAGGCTGATTTTTTGTGGGATTTTGAAGGAAAAACCAACTCTGAGAAAGCTGAAGTGGGCCACGCCAGCGTCGCTTCCCCACAGATTTTTGGGGGGATTCCAGCCCCGTTTCCAACCACAACCCCAAATCCCATAAATCCCACAAATCCTACAAAAAAAATCAGGAACAACCTTTTGGGATATTTTGTGGGATTTGGGGCATCTCTGGCTGATTTTTTTGTGGGATTTTGAAGGAAAAGCAAATCCTTGGAAAGCCGTAAGGGGCCACACCTGCATCACTTCCCCAGAGATTTTTGGGGGATTCCAGCCCCGTTTCCAACCACAACCCCAAATCCCATAAATCCCACAATTAACCAGGAACAACCTTTGGGATATTTTGTGGGATTTGAGGAATTTCAGGCTGATTTTTTGTGGGATTTTGAAGGAAAAGCAAACTCTGAGAAAGCACAAACATCGCTTCCCCACAGATTTTTGGGGGATTCCAGCCCTGTTTCCAACCCCAACCCCAAATCCCATAAATCCCACAATTAACCAGGAACGGTTATTTGGGATATTTTGTGGGATTTGGGGCATTTCAGGCTGATTTTTTGTGGGATTTTGAAGGAAAAACAAATCCTTGGAAAGCCGTTAAGGGGCCACACCAGCATCACTTCCCCACAGATTTTTGGGGGATTCCAGCCCCTTTTCCAACCACAACCCCAAATCCCATAACTCCCACAAATCCCACAAATCCCACAAAAAAACCAGGAACAACCTTTTGGGATATTTTATGGGATTTGGGGCATTTCAGGCTGATTTTTGGTGGGATTTTGAAGGAAAAGCAAATCCTTGGAAAGCCGTAAGGGGCCACACCAGCATCACATCCCCAGAGATTTTTGGGGGATTCCAGCCCCGTTTCCAACCACAACCCCAAATCCCATAAATCCCACAATTAACCAGGAACAGCTATTTGGGATATTTTGTGGGATTTGGGGCATTTCAGGTGGATTTTTTGTGGGATTTTGAAGAAAAAACAAACTCTGAGAAAGCCAAAGCGGCCCACGACAGCGTCGCTTCCCCACAGATTTTTGGGGGATTCCAGCCCCTTTTCCAACCACAACCCCAAATCCCATAAATCCCACAAAAAAAACCAGGAACAGTTATTTGGGATATTTTGTGGGATTTGGGGCATTTCAGGCTGATTTTTTGTGGGATTTTGAAGGAAAAGCAAATCCCTGGAAAGCCAAAATGGCCCAGGACAGTGTCGCTTCCCACAGATTTTTGGGGGATTCCAGCCCCGTTTCCAACCCCAATCCCAAATCCCATAAATCCCACAAATCCCACAAAAAAATCAGGAACAGTTATTTGGGATATTTTGTGGGATTTGAGGAATTTCAGGCTGATTTTTGGTGGGATTTTGAAGGAAAAGCAAACTCTGAGAAAGCACAAACGTTGCTTCCCCACAGATTTTTGGGGGATTCCAGCCCCGTTTCCAACCACAACCCCAAATCCCATAAATCCCACAATTAACCAGGAACAGCTATTTGGGATATTTTGTGGGATTTGGGGCATTTCAGGCTGATTTTTGGTGGGATTTTGAAGGAAAAGCAAATCCTTGGAAAGCCAAAATGGCCCAGGACAGCGTCGCTTCCCCACAGATTTTTGGGGGATTCCAGCCCCTTTTCCAACCCCAACAAATCCCACAATTAACCAGGAACAACCTTTTGGGATATTTTGTGGGATTTGAGGAATTTCAGGCTGATTTTTTGTGGGATTTTGAAGGAAAAGCAAATCCTTGGAAAGCCGTAAGGGGCCACACCAGCATCACTTCCCCACAGATTTTTGGGGGATTCCAGCCCCATTTCCAACCCCAACCCCAAATCCCATAAATCCCACAATTAACCAGGAACAGTTATTTGGGGTACTTTATGGGATTTGGGGCATTTCAGGCTGATTTTTTGTGGGATTTTGAAGAAAAAACAAACTCTGAGAAAGCCAAAGCGGCCCAGGACAGCGTCGCTTCCTCAGAGATTTTTGGGGGATTCCAGCCCCATTTCCAACCCCAACCCCAAATCCCACAAATCCCATAAATCCCACCAATCCCATAAGGGTTCCTGACCCGGATCAGATCCTCTTTCTCCGTCTCGTGCAGCTGGTAGAGGAACTTGGCGAGCTCGGGGTCGGCCTCCATCTTGCCCATGATGCGCTCCTTCTCCGCCTCGCTCTGCGCGCTGGCCAGCAGGGTGCAGTACAGGACTGGGGGAAACACGGGGAAAGTCCTTTATATGGGAATGGTATGGGGTTTAATGGGGTTAAATGGGAAATTTATGGGGTTTTTTGGGTTTAATGGGAAATTTATGGGGTTTTTATGGGGTTTTAATAGGAATTTTATGGGGTTTTTTGGGGTTTTAATAGGAATTTTATGGGGTTTTTTGGGGTTTTAATAGGAATTTTATGGGTTTTTTGGGGTTTTAATAGGAATTTTATGGGGTTTTTTGGTGGGGTTTTAATGGGAATTTTATGGGGTTTTTATGGGAAATTCAGGGAAATCTTTAGGGGGTTTTTTGGGGGGGGTTTTAATGGGAAATTTATGCGATTTTTTGGGGTTTAATGGGAATTTTATGGGGTTTTTTGGGGTTTAATAGGAATTTTATGGGATTTTTTGGTGGGGTTTTAATGGGAAATTTATGGGATTTTTTGGGGTTTAATAGGAATTTTATGGGATTTTTGGGGTTTTAATGGGAAATTTATTGGATATTTTGGGGTTAAATGGGAATTTTATGGGGTTTTTTGGGGTTTTAATGGGAATTTTATGGGATTTTTATGGGAAATTTAGGGAAATCTTTAGGATTTTTTTGGGTTTTTTTGGGTTTTAATGGGAAATGTATGGGATTTTTTGGGGTTAAATGGAATTTTATGGGGTTTTTTGGGGTTAAATGGGAATTTTATGGGGCTTTTTGGGGTTTTAATGGGAAATTTATGGGGTTTTTTGGGGTTTTAATGGGAATTTTATGGGGTTTTTTGGGGTTTTAATGGGAATTTTATGGGATTTTTTAATGGAAATTTAGGGAAATCTTTAGGATATTTTTGGGGTTTTTTTGGGTTTTAATGGGAAATTTATGGGATTTTTTGGTGATTTAATGGGAAATTCAGGGAAATCTTTAGGGTTTTTTTTGGGGGGTTTTAATGGGAAATTTATGGGATTTTTTTGGGTTTTAATGGGAATTTTATGGGGTTTTTTGGGGTTTAATAGGAATTTTATGGATTTTTTGGTGGGGTTTTAATGGGAAATTTATGGGATATTTTGGGGTTAAATGGGAATTTTATGGGGTGTTTTGGGGTTTAATGGGAATTTTATGGGGTTTTTTGGGGTTTTAATGGGAATTTTATGGGATTTTTTAATGGGAAATTTAGGGAAATCTTTAGGATTTTTTTGGGGTTTTTTTGGGTTTTAATGGGATTTTATGGGATTTTTGGTGGGGTTTTAATGGGAAATTTAGGGAAATCTTTAGGATTTTTTGGAGTTTTTTTTTTTGGGTTTTAATGTGAATTTTTGGGTTTCTTTGTGGGGGGTTTAATGGGAAATTTAGGGAAATCTTTAGGATTTTTTGGGGTTTTTATTGGATTTTAATGGGAGTTTTATGGGATTTTTAAATGGGAAATTTAGGGAAATCTTTAGGATTTTTTGGGGGTTTTTTTTTGGGTTTCAATGGAATTTTATGGGATTTTTTGGGGTTTAATGGGAAATTTAGGGAAATCTTTAGGGTTTTTTTGGGGAATTTAATGGGAATTTATGGGATTTTTTTTGGGTTTTAATGGGAAATTTAAGGAAATCTTTAGGGTTTTTTTTGGGGGTTTTTTTTTGGATTTTAATGGGAATTTAATGGGATTTTTGGGGGGTTAATGGGAAATCTTTAGGGTTTTTTTTTTGGATTTTAATGGGAATTTTATGGGATTTTTTGGGGGGTTAAATGGGAAATTTAGGGAAATCTTTAGGGTTTTTTGGGGTTGTTTTTGGGGATTTTTTGGGGTTTTTTTGGATTTTAATGGGATTTTTTTTTATTTTAGTGGGATTTTTGGGGATTTTATAGTCAAATATTTCAGTGGGACTTTTTTAATGGGATTTTTGTGATTTTATGGGATTTTTAGAGGCATCTTTAGGGTTTTTTTTGATTTTTAAGGGAATGTTTGGGATTTAAAAAATAAATTTATAGGATTCTTATTGAAATTTTATGGGGATTTTTTTTATTTTTATGGGAATTGTTACAAATTTTAGGAATTTTCTTTGATTTTTAAGGAAATTTTTGGGATTTTTGTGGGAATTTTGAGGATTTTTTGTGGTTTTTTTTAATTTTATGGGATTTTTTCTGGGAATTTTATAGGATTTTTATGGGCATTTTTTAATTTTCATGGGAATTGTTGGAGTTTCTTTGGCAATTTTATGGGAATTTTCTTTGATTTCTGAGGGAATTTTGGGAATTTTTAGGATTTTTTTGGGGAGTTTTATGGGAATTTTGGGGTTTTTTTAATTTTTATGGGATTTTTCTAGAAAATTTATGGGGATTTTTTTTTTAATGGGAATTGTTGAGGGTTTTTGGGCAATTTTATGGGAATTTTCTTTGTTTTTTAAGGAAATTTTGGGGATTTTTGTGGGAATTTTGAGGATTTTTTGGGTTTTTAATGGGAATTGTTGGAGTAATTTGAGATTTTAATGGGATTTTTTTTATTTTGATGGGATTTCTATGGGAATTTTTGGGATTTTTGGTGACTTTTATGGGATTTGATGGGATTTTTGTGGGAAATTTTGGGAAGTTTTGTGCTTTTGTAGGAATTTCATGGAAATTTTTAGGATTTTTTCGTGACTTTTATGGGATATGCTGGGATTTCTGTGGGAATTTTGGGAAGTTTTGTGACTTTATGGGATTTCATGGGAATTTTTGGGAATTTTTTGTGACTTTTATGGGATTTTCTGGGATTTTTTGGAAATTTTTGGGAAGTTTTGTGACTTTATGGGAATTTTTTATGGGAATTTTTGGGATTTTTTGGGGATTTTTATGAGATTTGCTGGGATTTCTGTGGGAATTTTTGGGAAGTTTTGTGACTTTATGGGATTTTTATGGGAATTTTTGGGATTTTTGGTGACTTTTATGGGATCTGCTCGGATTTTTATGGGAATTTTTGGGAAGTTTTTCATTTTAAGGGATTTGATGGGATTTTACAGAAATTTTGGGGATTTTTTTGTGACTTTTATGGGATTTGCTGGGATTCCTATGGGAATTTTTGGGATTTTTATGGGATTTGCTGGGATTTCTGTGGGAATTTTTGGGAAGTTTTGTGACTTTATGGGATTTCATGGGAATTTTTGGGAATTTTTTGTGACTTTTATGGGATTTGCTGGGATTTCTGTGGGAATTTTTGGGACGTTTTTTGACTTTTATGGGATTTTTATGGGAATTTTTGGGATTTTTTGTGATTTTTATGGGATTTACTGGGATTTTTATTGGAATTTTGGGAAGTTTTTTTGGTGACTTTATGGGATTTTTATGGAAATTTTGGGGATTTTTTGGGGATTTTTTATGAGATCTGCTGGGATTTCATGGGAAATTTTGGGAAGTTTTGTGACTTTTATGGGATTTTTATGGGAATTTAGAGAAGTTTTGTGATTTTATGGGATTTGCTGGGAAATTTAGGGGAATTTTTGGGATTTTTTGTGACTTTTATGGGATTTACTGGGATTTCATGGGAATTTTTAGAAGTTTTGTGACTTTATGGGATTTTTATGGGAATTTTTGGGAATTTTTTGTGACTTTTATGGGATCTGCTCGGATTTTTATGGGAATTTTTGGGAAGTTTTTCATTTTAAGGGATTTGATGGGATTTTACAGAAATTTTGGGGATTTTTTTGTGACTTTTATGGGATTTGCTGGGATTCCTATGGGAATTTTTGGGATTTTTATGGGATTTGCTGGGATTCCTATGGGAATTTTTGGGATTTTTATGGGATTTGCTGGGATTCCTATGGGAATTTTTGGGATTTTTATGGGATTTGCTGGGATTCCTATGGGAATTTTTGGGATTTTTATGGGATTTGCTGGGATTCCTATGGGAATTTTTGGGAAGTTTTGTGACTTTATGGGATTTTCTGGGATTTTTTGGAAATTTTTGGGAAGTTTTGTGACTTTATGGGATTTTTATGGGAATTTAGAGAAGTTTTGTGATTTTATGGGATTTGCTGGGAAATTTAGGGGAATTTTTGGGATTTTTTGTGACTTTTATGGGATTTGCTGGGATTTCTGTGGGAATTTTTGGGAAGTTTTGTGACTTTATGGGATTTCATGGGAATTTTTGGGAATTTTTTGTGACTTTTATGGGATATGATGGGATTTTTGTGGGAATTTTTGGGAAGTTTTGTGACTTTATGGGAATTTTATGGAATTTTTTGGGATTTTTTTGTGACTTTTATGGGATTTGCTGGGATTTTTATGGGAATTTTTGAGAAGTGCTGGGATTTTTATGGGAATTTTTGGGAAGTTTTGTGACTTTTATGGGATTTCTATGGGAATTTTTTGGAAATTTTTGGAAGTTCTGGGATTTTTATGAGATTTGCTGGGATTTCATGGGAATTTTTGGAAGTTTTGTGATTTTATGGGATTTTTATGGGAATTTTTGGGATTTTTTTGTGACTTTTATGGGATCAGCTGGGATTTTTATTGGAATTTTGGGATTTTTTGGTGACTTTATGGGATTTTTATGGAAATTTTGGGGATTTTTGGGGATTTTTATGAGACCTGCTGGGATTTCATGGGAAATTTTGGGAAGTTTTGTGACTTTTATGGGAATTTTATGGAATTTTTTGGGATTTTTTTGTGACTTTTATGGGATTTGCTGGGATTTTTATGGGAATTTTTGAGAAGTGCTGGGATTTTTATGGGAATTTTTGGGAAGTTTTGTGACTTTTATGAGATTTTTATGGAAATTTTTGGGATTTTTTGGTGACTTTTATGGAATTTTTATGGGAATTTTTTGGAAATTTTTGGGAAGTTATGGGATTTTTATGAGATTTGCTGGGATTTCTGTGGGAATTTTTGGGAAGTTTTGTGACTTTATGGGATTTCATGGGAATTTTTGGGAATTTTTTGTGACTTTTACGGGATTTGCTGGGATTTCTGTGGGAATTTTTGGGACGTTTTTTGACTTTTATGGGATTTTTTATGGGAATTTTTGGGATTTTTTGTGATTTTTATGGGATTTACTGGGATTTTTATTGGAATTTTTGGGAAGTTTTTTTGGTGACTTTATGGGATTTTTATGGAAATTTTGGGGATTTTTGGGGATTTTTATGAGACCTGCTGGGATTTCATGGGAAATTTTGGGAAGTTTTGTGACTTTTATGGGATTTTTATGGGAATTTAGAGAAGTTTTGTGATTTTATGGGATTTGCTGGGAAATTTAGGGGAATTTTTGGGATTTTTTGTGACTTTTATGGGATTTTCTGGGATTTTTTGGAAATTTTTGGGAAGTTTTGTGACTTTATGGGAATTTTATGGAATTTTTGGGATTTTTTTGTGACTTTTATGGGATTTGCTGGGATTTCTATGGGAATTTTTTGAAGTTTTGGGATTTCATTGGAATTTTGGGAAGTTTTATGACTTTTATGGGATTTCATGGGAATTTTTGGGATTTTTTTGTGACTTTTATGGGATTTACTGGGATTTCATGGAATTTTTAGAAGTTTTGTGACTTTATGGGATTTCATGGGAATTCTTGGGATTTTTTGGTGACTTTATGGGATTTCCTGGGAATTTCACTGAAATTTTTGGGAAGTTTTGTGACTTTTATGACATTTTAATGGAATTTTTTGGCGCCTTTTATGGGATTTGCTGGGATTTTAATGGGATTTTTTGGCAACTTTTGGCCTTTGCCACGATTTGCTGGCACTTTTTGGGATTTTGATGGGATTTTTTTTGGGATTTCGTGGACATAATCCCAAGAAAGAACTCACTCATCATCCTGTGCTGCCTGAGCACCTTGATGAAGTCGAAGGTGTTGAAGCCCAGCAGCAGCACCAGCTGGTTCTCACATTCCCGGTCGTCACTGGCAGTCTGGGGGGAAAAAACAGGGAATTTTCACCCCCAGGGAATGCAGATCCCAAATTCCCACGGGATGGAGGCGGGGGAAGGAGAGGAAAACAAAGCTGGAAGCTACAAAATGAGCCTGGAGGCCAAAAAAAGGGAGCGAAAATTCCCATTTTTCCCCAAAAACATGGGAATCAGGAGGGGAAAAACCCATGGAGGTGCAAAAATAATCCCAAAAATTCCCATTTTTCCCAAAAATTGTGGAAATCAGGAGGGGGAAAACCCATGGAGATGCCTCCAGGAGGGAAAAAATCAAAAAAATTCCCATTTTTTCCCAAAAACATGGGAATCAGGAGGGGGAAAACCCATGGAGGGGCAAGAACAATCCCAAAAATTCCCATTTTTCCACAAAAATAAGGGAATGAGAAGGGGAAAAAACCCATGGAGGTGCAAAAATAATCCCAAAAATTCCCATTTTTCCACAAAAACATGGGAATCAGAAGGGGAAAAACCCATGGAGGTGCAAGAACAATCCCAAAAATTCCCATTTTTCCACAAAATTGTGGAAATCAGGAGGGGAAAAACCCATGGAGGTGCAAAAACAATCCCAAAAATTCCCATTTTTCCCCAAGAATGTGGGAATCAGGAGGGGAGAAACCCACAGAGGTGCAAAAACAATCCCAAAAATTCCCATTTTTCCACAAAAAATTGTGGAAATCAGGAGGGGAAAAACGCATGCAGGTGCAAAAACAATCCCAAAAATTCCCATTTTTCCACAAAAACGTGGAAATCAGGAGGGGAAAACCCACGGAGGTGCAAAAACAATCCCAAAAATTCCCATTTTTCCAGAAATCAAGCAGGAAAACACCCCACGGCCGACGATTTCCAAGGAAAAACCGCCCCAAAACCCCATAAAAACACAAAGAATGAGTTTTGACCCCAATTCCCATTTTTTGAGGGACAATTCTCCCAGATCCCAAGGATTTGGAGGCCACAGACCTTGAGGATCTCCAGGACCTCGTCGGCCTTTTTTTGGGAGACGATGGCGTCGTCGTAGAAGCGGCTGAGCTGGCGCTGCAGCCAGAAGGCGTCGATGTCCCGGGGGTGCAGATCCTTCTTCTTGGAGCTCATCAGCTCCCCCGAGGCCACCAGCTGGAAAATGCCGAGAATTCCCATCAAAATCCCAAAAAAATCCCAAAAAAATCCATCAAAATTCCAAAAAAATCCCAAAAATCCCATTAAAATCCCATTATTGCCAAGGTTTTGATGTCCCATGGGTGGCAGGTTCTTCTTCTTGGAGCTCATCAGCTCCCCCGAGGCCACCAGCTGGAAAATCACAAGAATTCCCATCAAAATCCCAAAAAAAATCCCAAAAAATCCATCAAAATCCCAAAAAAAATCCCAAAAAAATCCCATTATTCCCAAGGTTTTGATGTCCCATGGGTGGCAGGTTCTTCTTCTTGGAGCTCATCAGCTCCCCCGAGGCCACCAGCTGGAAAATGCTGAGAATTCCCATCAAAATCCCAAAAAATCCCATCAAAATCCAAAAAAAATCCCAAAAATCCCATTAAAATCCCATTATTCCCAAGGTTTTGATGTCCCATGGGTGGCAGGTTCTTCTTCTTGGAGCTCATCAGCTCCCCCGAGGCCACCAGCTGGAAAATGCCGAGAATTCCCATCAAAATCCAAAAAAAATCCCAAAAAATCCATCAAAATGCCAAAAAATCCCATTAAAATCCCAAAAAATCCCATTAAAATCCCAAAAAAATCCCATAAAAATCCCATCAAAATCAAAATCCCATCAAAATCCAAATCCCAATAAAAATCCAAAACAATCTCATAACTTTTTTTAAATCCCGTTAAAATGCAAACAAAAAAAATCCCATTAAAAAAAGAAAATATCCCAAAAAAATCCCATACAAATAAAAAAAATCCCATAAAAGTCCAAAAAACCCCATAAAAATCCCATGAAAAAAATAAATCCTGTTAAAATAAAAATAAAATTTAAATACCCATAAAAACCCCACAAAAATCCTCATTAAAACGCAATGAAAATCCCCATAAAAATCCCATAATAATTTTTTAATAAATCTCAATAAAAAATTAAAAAAACCCCACAAAAATCCTCATTAAATCTCCATGGAAATCCCCATAAAAATCCTATAACAATTTTTTAATAAATCTCATTAAAATTTTAAAAAAACACAAAAATATGCATTAAATCTCCATGGTAATCCCCATAAAAACCAAAAAATCCCATCAAAATCCCATCAAAATCCCATCAAAATCAAAATCCCATCAAATCCAAATCCCAATAAAAATCCAAAACAATCTCATAATTTTTTTTTAAATCCCGTTAAAATGCAAACAAAAAAAATCCCATTATAAAAAGAAAATATCCCCAAAAATTCCCATACAAATAAAAAAAATCCCATAAAAGTCCAAAAAACCCCATAAAAATCCCATGAAAAAAATAAATCCTGTTAAAATAAAAATAAAATTTAAATACCCATAAAAACCCCACAAAAATCCTCATTAAAACGCAATGAAAATCCCCATAAAAATCCCATAATAATTTTTTAATAAATCTCAATAAAAAATTAAAAAACCCCCACAAAAATCCTCATTAAATCTCCATGGAAATCCCCATAAAAATCCGATAACAATTTTTTAATAAATCTCATTAAAATTTTAAAAAAAACACAAAAATATGCATTAAATCTCCATGGTAATCCCCATAAAAACCAAAAAATCCCATAAAAATCCCATAAAAATCCCATAAAAATCCCATCAAAATCAAAATCCCATCAAAATCAAAATCCCAATAAAAATCCCAAACAATCTCATAATTTTTTTTTAAATCCCGTTAAAATGCAAACAAAAAAAATCCCATTAAAAAAAGAAAATATCCCAAAAAAATCCCATACAAATAAAAAAAATCCCATAAAAGTCCAAAAAAACCCCATAAAAATCCCATGAAAAAAATAAATCCTGTTAAAATAAAAATAAAATTTAAATACCCATAAAAACCCCACAAAAATCCTCATTAAAACGCAATGAAAATCCCCATAAAAATCCCATAATAATTTTTTAATAAATCTCAATAAAAAATTAAAAAAAACCCACAAAAATCCTCATTAAATCTCCATGGAAATCCCCATAAAAATCCTATAACAATTTTTTAATAAATCTCATTAAAATTTTAAAAAAGCACAAAAATATGCATTAAATCTCCATGGTAATCCCCATAAAAACCAAAAAATCCCATAAAAATCAAAATCCCATAAAAATCAAAATCCCAATAAAAATCCAACACGATCTCATAATTTTTTTTAAATCCCGTTAAAATGTAATAAAAAAATCCCATTAAAAAAAAATCCCCAAAAATTCCCATACAAATAAAAAAAATCCCATAAAAATCCAAAAAACTCCGTAAAAATCCCATGAAAAAAATAAATCCCATTAAAATAAAAATAAAACCAAAAAACCCCATAAAAACCCCACAAAAATCCTCATTAAATCTCCATGGAAATCCCCATAAAAATCCGATAACAATTTTTTAATAAATCTCATTAAAATTTTTAAAAAACACAAAAATATGCATTAAATCTCCATGGTAATCCCCATAAAAACCAAAAAATCCCATAAAAATCAAAATCCCATAAAAATCAAAATCCCAATAAAAATCCAACACGATCTCATAATTTTTTTTAAATCCCGTTAAAATGTAATAAAAAAATCCCATTAAAAAAAAATCCCCAAAAATTCCCATACAAATAAAAAAAATCCCATAAAAATCCAAAAAACTCCGTAAAAATCCCATGAAAAAAATAAATCCCATTAAAATAAAAATAAAACCAAAAAAACCCATAAAAACCCCACAAAAATCCTCATTAAATCTCCATGGAAATCCCCATAAAAATCCGATAACAATTTTTTAATAAATCTCATTAAAATTTTTAAAAAACACAAAAATATGCATTAAATCTCCATGGTAATCCCCATAAAAACCAAAAAATCCCATAAAAATCCCATAAAAATCCCATCAAAATCCCATCAAAATCAAAATCCCATCAAAATCAAAATCCCAATAAAAATCCCAATCTCATAATTTTTTTTTAAATCCCGTTAAAATGCAAACAAAAAAAATCCCATAAAAAAAAGAAAAAATCCCAAAAAAATCCCATACAAATAAAAAAAATCCCATAAAAGTCCAAAAAACCCCATAAAAATCCCATGAAAAAAATAAATCCTGTTAAAATAAAAATAAAATTTAAATACCCATAAAAACCCCACAAAAATCCTCATTAAAACGCAATGAAAATCCCCATAAAAATCCCATAATAATTTTTTAATAAATCTCAATAAAAAATTACAAAACCCCCACAAAAATCCTCATTAAATCTCCATGGAAATCCCCATAAAAATCCGATAACAATTTTTTAATAAATCTCATTAAAATTTAAAAAAAACACAAAAATATGCATTAAATCTCCATGGTAATCCCCATAAAAACCAAAAAATCCCATAAAAATCCCATAAAAATCCCATAAAAATCCCATAAAAATCAAAATCCCATCAAAATCCAAATCCCAATAAAAATCCCAAACAATCTCATAATTTTTTTTTAAATCCCGTTAAAATGCAAACAAAAAAAATCCCATTAAAAAAAGAAAAAATCCCCAAAAAACCCATAAATATAAAAAAAAAAAAAATCCCCATAAAAATCACAAAATGAATCCCATTAAAATGAAATTCAAATTAATTCAATGAAATAATAATAAGTTAATTCAAATGTAATTCAATTTCAACCCCCAGGAGAGCCCGCCCCCGAGCCGCCCTCACGGCGCCCCCGAGCCGCCCTCAGGGCGCCCTCACGTTGGCCGAGAGCGTGCAGCGAACGACGGCCTCGTCCCCCTCCAGGTCATCGTCAGACGCCTCGTCCCGGACCTCGCCGTAGATGTCCTCATCGCCCTCCTGTGAGTAAAACCCGATTTTACCTTTTCTCCCCTCAAAATTCCCTTGCTGACCCTTTTTTCCCCTCAAAAATCCCTTTTTTGCCCCGCAAAAATCACAATTTTTACCCCTCTCTTCCCTCAGAGATTCCATTTTTACCACTCTTTTCCCTCAATAATCCCATTTTTACCAGTCTTTTCCCTCAAAAATCCCATTTTTACCCCTCTTTTCCCCTCAGAAATCCCATTTTTACCCCTCTTTTCCCCTCAGAAATCCCATTTTTACCCCTCTTTTCCCCTCAGAAATCCCATTTTTACCCCCTTTTCCCAACAAAAATCCCATTTTTGCCCCGCAAAAATCCCAATTTTTACCCCTCTTTTCCCTCAGAGATTCCATTTTTACTCCTCTTTTCCCTCAAAAATCACATTTTTACTCCTCTTTTCGCTCAGAAATCCCCTTTTCCATCCAAAATCCCATTTTTTCTCTTTTCCCTCAAAAATCCCATTTTTACCTCTCTTTTCCCTCAGAAATCCCATTTTTACCCCTTTTTCCCAACAAAAACCCCTTTTTTGCCCTGCAAAAATCCCATTTATAACCCTTTTTTCCCTCAGAGATTCCATTTTTACCCCTCTTTTCGCTCCAGAATCCCTTCTTCCAATAAAAATCCCATTTTTAGCTCTCTTTTCCCTCAGAGATTCCATTTTTACCCCTATTTTCCCTCAGAAATTCCATTCTTACTCCTCTTTTCCCTCAGAAATTCTATTCTTACTCCTCTTTTCCCTCCGAAATCCCACTTATATCTCTCTTTTCCCCTCAAAAATCCCATTTTTACCACTCTTTTCCCTCAAAAATCCCTTTTTTGCCCTGCAAAAATCACAATTTTTACCCCTCTTTTCCCTCAGAGATTCCATTTTCATTCCTCTTTTCGCTCAGAAATCCCCTTTTCCATCCAAAATCCAATTTTTACCTTTCTTTTCCCTCCGAAATCCCGTTTTTACTCCTCTTTTCCCTCAGAAATCCCATTCTTACACACCTTTTCCCTCAAAAATCCCTTTTTGGTCCAATTCCCCTCCAAAATCCCACTTATAACCCTCTTTTCCCTCAAAAATCCATTTTTTACCCCTCTTTTCCCTCAGAAATCCCCTTTTCCATCCAAAATCCCATTTTTACCTCTCTTTTCCCTCAGAAATCCCATTTTTACCCCCTTTTCCCTCAGAAATTCCATTTTTACCTTAAAAATCCCATTTTCCCACTCAAAATCCCAATTTTTACCCCTCTTTTCCCCTCAGAAATCCCATTTTTACCCCTCTTTTCCCCTCAGAAATCCCATTTTTACCCCCTTTTCCCAACAAAAATCCCGTTTTTGCCCCGCAAAAATCCCAATTTTTACCCCTCTTTTCCCTCAGAGATTCCATTTTTACTCCTCTTTTCCCTCAAAAATCCCATTTTTACCCCTTTTCCCTCAGAAATCCCATTTTTACTCCTCTTTTCGCTCAGAAATCCCCTTTTCCATCCAAAATCCCATTTTTTCTCTTTTCCCTCAAAAATCCCATTTTTACCTCTCTTTTCCCTCAAAAATCACATTTTTACCCCTTTTTCCCAACAAAAACCCCGTTTTTGCCCCGCAAAAATCCCGTTTATAACCCTTTTTCCCCTCAGAGATTCCATTTTTACCCCTCTTTTCGCTCCAGAATCCCTTCTTCCAATAAAAATCCCATTTTTAGCTCTCTTTTCCCTCAGAGATTCCATTTTTACCCCTATTTTCCCTCAGAAATTCCATTCTTACTCCTCTTTTCCCTCAGAAATTCTATTCTTACTCCTCTTTTCCCTCCAAAATCCCACTTATATCTCTCTTTTCCCCTCAAAAATCCCATTTTTACCCCTTTTTCCCTCAAAAATCCCTTTTTTGCCCCGCAAAAATCACAATTTTTACCCCTCTTTTCCCTCAGAGATTCCATTTTCATTCCTCTTTTCGCTCAGAAATCCCCTTTTCCATCCAAAATCCAATTTTTACCTTTCTTTTCCCTCCGAAATCCCGTTTTTACTCCTCTTTTCCCTCAGAAATCCCATTCTTACACACCTTTTCCCTCAAAAATCCCTTTTTGGTCCCTTTTTCCCTCCAAAATCCCACTTATAACCCTCTTTTCCCTCAAAAATCCATTTTTTACCCCTCTTTTCCCTCAGAAATCCCCTTTTCCATCCAAAATCCCATTTTTACCTCTCTTTTCCCTCAGAAATCCCATTTTTACCCCATTTTCCCTTAAAAATCCCATTTTCCCACTCAAAATCCCAATTTTTACCCCTCTTTTCCCTCAGAGATTCCATTTTTACTCCTCTTTTCCCTCAAAAATCCCATTTTTACCCCTCTTTTCCCTCAGAAATCCCATTTTTACTCCTCTTTTCACTCAGAAATCCCCTTTTCCATCCAAAATCCCATTTTTTCTCTTTTCCCTCAAAAATCCCATTTTTACCTCTCTTTTCCCTCAAAAATCCCATTTTTACCCCTTTTTCCCAACAAAAACCCCTTTTTTGCCCCGCAAAAATCCCATTTATAACCCTTTTTTCCCTCAGAGATTCCATTTTTACCCCTCTTTTCGCTCCAGAATCCCTTCTTCCGTCAAAAATCCCATTTTTAGCTCTCTTTTCCCTCAGAGATTACCCCTATTTTCCCTCAAAAATCCCATTTTTTCCCTCAAAAATCCCTTTTTGATCCCACTATTCCCTCCAAAATCCCATTTTTATCCCTCTTTTGCCTCCAAAATCCCATTTTTTCCCTCCAAAATCCCATTTTTAGCCCTCTTTTCTCGGATTGAGGAAAATGGGATAAAGGGAAATGGGAAAAAGGAAAATGGGATTTAGGGAAATGGAAATGGGATTAAAGGAAATGGGATTAAGGACTGTGGGATCAAGGAAAATGGGATTTAGGGAAATGGGATCAGTGGGGTCCAGGAGGGAAATGGGATTTAGGAAAATGGGATCAATGGGGAAGCAGGAGGGCAATGGGATCAAGGAAAATGGGATTTAGGAAAATGGGATCAGTGAGGTCCAGGGAGGGAAATGGGATCAAGGAAAATGGGATCAGTGGGGAAGCAGGAGGGAAATGGGATCAGGGAAAATGGGATCAGTGGTGTCCAAGGAGGGAAATGGGATCAGGGCAAATGGGATTGAGGAAAATGGGATCAGTGGTGTCCAAGGAGGGAAATGGGATCAGGGCAAATGGGATTTAGGGAAATGGGATCAGTGGAGTCCACGGAGGGAAATGGGATCAGTGGAGTCCAGGGAGGGAAATGGGATCAGGGAAAATGGGATCAGTGGTGTCCAAGGAGGGAAATGGGATTTAGGAAAATGGGATTTTCGAAAATGGGATCAGTGGGGAAGCAGGAGGGAAATGGGAACAAGGAAAATGGGATTTAGGAACATGGGATCAATGGGGTCCAAGGCAGGAAATGGGACCAGGGCAAATGGGATTTAGGAAAATGGGATCAGTGGAGTCCAGGGAGGGAAATGGGATCAGGGCAAATGGGATCAAGGAAAATGTGATCAATGGGGTCCAAGGGAGGAAATGGGATCAAGGAAAATGGGATTTAGGGAAATGGGATCAGTGGGGGCCAAGGCAGGAAATGGGATCAGGGAAATGGGATTTAGGGAAATGGGATCAGTGGGGTCCAGGAGGGCAATGGGATCAGGGAAATGGGATTTAGGGAAATGGGATCAATGGGGTCCAAGGAGGGAAATGGGATCAGGGAAATGGGACCAGTGGGGTCCAGGAGGGCAATGGGATCAGGGAAATGGGATTTAGGGAAATGGGACCAGTGGGGAAGCAGGAGGGCAATGGGATCAGGGAAATGGGATTTAGGGAAATGGGACCAGTGGGGTCCAAGGCAGGAAATGGGATCAGGGCAAATGGGATCAGTGGGGTCCAGGAGGGCAATGGGATCAGGGAAATGGGATCAGGGAAATGGGACCAGTGGGGTCCAGGAGGGCAATGGGATCAGGGAAATGGGATCAGGGAAATGGGACCAGTGGGGTCCAGGAGGGCAATGGGATCAGGGAAATGGGATCAGTGGGGTCCAGGAGGGCAATGGGATCAGGGAAATGGGATCAGTGGGGTCCAGGAGGGCAATGGGATCAGGGCAAAGGGCCGGGCCGACCCCCCAGCTCTCGTTCCCACCTCCTCGTCGGACTCGAACTGCACGTTGACCCCGTAGGTCTCGTCGATGTTGTCATCTGCAGGGAACAGGGCACGGAATTGCTGGGAATTCCCGGGAATTCCGCACGGAATTCACCCGGAATTTACCCAGGATTCATCCGGAATTCACCCGGAAAATCCCCCAAAAAAGCCCCCAAAAATCCCAAATAAGGTGGAAAAATGCTTGAAAAAGCTAATGAAAAAAATCAGGAAAAATCACAAAAAAATGCCCCCCCCCCACCAAAAAAAATAAGTAAAATCTATACATATAAATAATATTTTAAAAGTGGAAAAAAGTGCTCCGTAAAAATCTCTAAAAATTGCAATAAAGTCCCAAAGAAATCCCTAAAAAAAGCCCAAAAAAATTCCCAAAAAAATCCCTAAGAAATCACCAAAAATTTTTAAAAATGCCTCCAAAAATTCTCCAAAAAATGAAATTAAATTGTGAAAAAAATGCAAAAAAATCGCAAAAAAAATTGCAAAAAAATCCCTAAAAAATCCCAAAAAATTTCAAAAAAAACCCAAAAAATCCCCAAAAAATGCCCAAAAATGCCCAAAAAATCAAAAATCAAATAAAATCATATACATATAAACAATATTTTAAAAATTAAAAAAATTCCTCCAAAAAAATCTCCAAAAATCACGAAAAAACCACAAAAAAAGCGAAAAAATTATGAAATAATTGCAAAAAAAATAGCGAAAAAATTGTGAAAAAATTGCAAAAAAATCCCAAAAAATCCCCAAAAAATCAAAAATCAAATAAATCATATACGTTTAAAGAATATTTTAAAAATTAAAAAAATTCCTCCAAAAAATCTCCAAAAATCACAAAAAAATTGCAAAAAAATTACGAAAAAATTGCGAAAAACATACTAAATAATTGCAAAAAAATTGCAAAAAAATTGCAAAACAATTGTGAAAAAATGCCCAAAAAATGCCCAAAAAATCAAAAATCAAATAAAATCATATACATTTAAACAATATTTTAAAAATTAAAAAAATTCCTCCAAAAAATCTCCAAAAATCACAAAAAAATTGCAAAAAAATTATGAAAAAATTGCGAAAAACATACGAAATAATTGCAAAAAATTGCAAAAAAATTGTGAAAAAATACCCAAAAAATGCCCAAAAAATCCAAAATCAAATAAATCATATACATTTAAACAAGATTTTAAAAATTAAAAAAATTCCTCTAAAAATCTCCAAAAATCACAAAAAAATCATGAAAAAGTCGTGAAAAAAATACGAAATAATTGCGAAAAAAATACGAAATAATTGCAAAAAAAAAGCGAAAAAATTGTGAAAAAATTGCGAAAAAATCCCTAAAAAATTCCCCAAAATTCCCCAAACTTCCCCACATTCCCCGGACTGTCCTACCCATGTTCTGGATGTCCTTGTCCCCGCCGTAGTCGGTGATCTTCTTGCCCAGGTTGACCAGGACGTGGTAGCGCGTGTCGTCGGTGGGGCCCAGCAGCAGCTCCACCTCCTTGCGCCGCTCCTTGTCGCGCAGCTTCTCGTTCTTCAGCACGGCCAGCACCTCGTCGGCTGCTCCGCACAGGATGTCCCGGGGCTGGGGACGGGACAATGCTCAGCTAGGAGCAGCCTGGAGCCACCGGGGATGCTGGAAAATGTCCCAGCTCGTGGTGGGACCAGATGGGCTTTGGTGGCCCTCAAAGCCAAACCATTCCACGGTTCCATGAGATCTGGGTGGGATTTTGGGAAGGAACTTTGGGAGAGGAGCTGGGATGGATTTCCCAGAGCAGCTGAGATCCCTGGAAGTGTCCAAGGCCAGGCTGGATCCACCTTATCCAGTGGAAAATGTCCCAGCTCGTGGTGGGACCAGATGGGCTTTAAGGTTCCTTCCAACCCAAACCGTTCCATGGTTCCATGAGGAGATCTGGGTGGGGTTTGGGGAAGGAATTTTGGGTGAGGAGCTGGGATGGAATTCCCAAAGGAGCTGAGATCTCTGGAAGTGTCCAAGACCAGCTTGGATCCACCTTATCCTGTTGAAAACGTCCCAGCTCGTGGTGGGACCAGATGAACTTTGAGGTTCCTTCCAACCCAAACCATTCCATGGTTCCATGAGGAGATCTGGGTGGGATTTTGGGAGAGGAGCTGGGATGGAATTCCCAGAGCAGCTTCCAGGAATCCCTGGAAGTGTCCAAGACCAGCTTGGAGCCACCGGGGATGGTGGAAAATGTCCCAGCTCGTGGTGGGACCAGATGGGCTTTGGTGGCCCTCAAACCCAAACCATTCCGTGGTTCCATGAGGAGATCTGGGTGGGATTTGGGGAAGGAATTTTGGCTGAGGGATGGATTTCCCAAAGGAGCTGAGATCCCTGGAAGCGATGGATTTCCCAAAGGAGCTGAGATCCCTGGAAGCATCCAAGACCATCCCAATCCAACAAGAAACATCTCAACCCGTGGTAGAACTTCACAACTTCTGAACTCCCACCCAACCCAACCCATCCCTCATCTCCCATGGGACACCAAGGCTTGGATTCCCAAATCCCAAAATCCCAAACCATTCCACGGTTCCACGAGGAGATCTGGGTGGGATTTTGGGAGAGGAGCTGGGATGGAATTCCCAGAGCAGCTTCCAGGGATCCCTGGAAGTGTCCAAGACCAGCTTGGAGCCACCGGGGATGGTGGAAAATGTCCCAGCTCGTGGTGGGACCAGATGGGCTTTGGTGACCCTCAAAGCCAAACCATTCCATGGTTCCATGAGGAGATCTGGGTGGGATTTTGGGAAGGGATTTAACATTTGAGAGGTTGGGATGGAATTCCCAAAGGACCTGAGATCCCTGGAAGTGTCCAAGACCAAGTTGGAGCCACGTTATCCAGTGGAAAATGTCCCTGCCCATGGTGGGACCAGATGAGCTTTGGTGGCCCTCAAAGCCAAACCGTTCCATGGTTCCATGAGGAGATCTGGGTGGGATTTTGGGAAGGGATTTAACTTTTGAGAGGTTGGGATGGAATTCCCAGAGCAGCTGGGATCCCTGGAAGTGTCCAAGACCATCCCAATCCAACAAGAAACATCTCAAGCCGTGGTAGAACTTCACAACTTCTGAACTCCCTCCCAACCCAACCCATCCCTCATCTCCCATGGGACACCAAGGCTTGGATTCCCAAATCCCAAAATCCCAAACCATTCCACGGTTCCATCTGGAGATCTGGGTGGGATTTTGGGAGAGGAGCTGGGATGGAATTCCCAGAGCAGCTTCCAGGAATCCCTGGAAGTGTCCAAGACCAGCTTGGAGCCACCGGGGATGGTGGAAAATGTCCCAGCTCGTGGTGGGACCAGATGGGCTTTGGTGGCCCTCAAAGCCAAACCGTTCCATGGTTCCATGAGGAGATCTGGGTGGGATTTGGGGAAGGAATTTTGGGTGAGGAGCTGGGATGGAATTCCCAAAGGAGCTGAGATCTCTGGAAGTGTCCAAGACCAGCTTGGATCCACCTTATCCTGTTGAAAACGTCCCAGCTCGTGGTGGGACCAGATGAACTTTGAGGTTCCTTCCAACCCAAACCATTCCATGGTTCCATGAGGAGATCTGGGTGGGATTTTGGGAGAGGAGCTGGGATGGAATTCCCAGAGCAGCTTCCAGGAATCCCTGGAAGTGTCCAAGACCAGCTGGGAGCCACCGGGGATGCTGGAAAATGTCCCAGCTCGTGGTGGGACCAGATGGGCTTGAAGGTTCCTTCCAACCCAAACCGTTCCATGGTTCCATGAGGAGATCTGGGTGGGATTTGGGGAAGGAATTTTGACTGAGGGACTGGGATGGAATTCCCAAATGAGCTGAGATTTCTGGAAGTGTCCAAGACCAGCTTGGATCCACCTTATCCTGTTGAAAACGTCCCAGCTCGTGGTGGGACCAGATGAACTTTGAGGTTCCTTCCAACCCAAACCACTCCGTGGTTCCATGAGGAGATCTGGGTGGGATTTTGGGAAGGAACTTTGGGAGAGGAGCTGGGATGGAATTCCCAGAGCAGCTTCCAGGGATCCCTGGAAGTGTCCAAGACCAAGTTGGAGCCACGTTATCCAGTGGAAAATGTCCCTGCCCATGGTGGGACCAGATGAGCTTTGGTGGCCCTCAAACCCAAACCGTTCCATGGTTCCATGAGGAGATCTGGGTGGGATTTTGGGAGAGGAGCTGGGATGGAATTCCCAAAGGACCTGAGATCCCTGGAAGCATCCAAGACCATCCCAATCCAACAAGAAACATCTCAACCCGTGGTAGAACTTCACAACTTCTGAACTCCCACCCAACCCAACCCATCCCTCATCTCCCATGGGACACCAAGGCTTGGATTCCCAAATCCCAAAATCCCAAACCATTCCACAGTTCCACGAGGAGATCTGGGTGGGATTTTGGGTGAGGAGCTGGGATGGAATTCCCAGAGCAGCTTCCAGGGATCCCTGGAAGTGTCCCAGACCAGCTTGGAGCCACCGGGGATGGTGGAAAATGTCCCTGCCCATGGTGGGACCAGATGGGCTTTGGTGGCCCTCAAACCCAAACAGTTCCATGGTTCCATGAGGAGATCTGGGTGGGATTTTGGGAAGGAATTTAACTTTTGAGAGGTTGGGATGGAATTCCCAAAGGACCTGAGATCCCTGGAAGTGTCCAAGACCAAGTTGGAGCCACGTTATCCAGTGGAAAATGTCCCTGCCCATGGTGGGACCAGATGGGCTTTGGTGGCCCTCAAACCCAAACCGTTCCATGGTTCCATGAGGAGATCTGGGTGGGATTCCCCAGAGAGAGGAGAGGAGCTGGGATGGAATTCCCAAAGGAGCAGAGATCCCTGGAAGTGTCCAAGACCATCCCAATCCAACAAGAAACATCTCAACCCATGGTAGAACTTCACAACTTCTGAACTCCCACCCAACCCAACCCATCCCTCATCTCCCATGGGACACCAAGGCTTGGATTCCCAAATCCCAAAATCCCAAACCATTCCACGGTTCCATGAGGAGATCTGGGTGGGATTTTGGGAGAGGAGCTGGGATGGAATTCCCAGAGCAGCTTCCAGGGATCCCTGGAAGTGTCCAAGACCAGCTTGGAGCCACCTTATCCCATTGAAAATGTCCCAGCTTGTGGTGGGATCAGATCTGCTTTGGTGGCCCTCAAACCCAAACCATTCCGTGGTTCCATGAGGAGATCTGGGTGGGATTTTGGGAAGGAATTTTGGCTGAGGGATGGAATTCCCAAAGGAGCAGAGATCCCTGGAAGCATCCAAGACCATCCCAATCCAACAAGAAACATCTCAAGCCGTGGTAGAACTTCACAACTTCTGAACTCCCACCCAACCCAACCCATCCCTCATCTCCCATGGGACACCAAGGCTTGGATTCCCAAATCCCAAACCCCCAATCCCGAGGCGACCCCCGAGCTGACCTGGTCGCCCAGGGCGGCCTGGATGAAGCTGAGCAGGACCTCGTAGGTCTCCCGCGTCTCCTTGGTCTTGGGTTTGTAGATGATGCCCACCATCTCGTCGATGCCCTCCGAGAGCAGCGTGTAGCCCTTCATCTTGTTGATGTCGTGCCTGTCCTCGTCCCTCTTCCTCCTCCTGGGAAAAAAATGGGGAAAATTGGGAATTGGAGACTCGAAAAGTGGGTTTTTCTAGAGAAAAAATTGATTTATTTTCAGTTTTTGGATGATTTTGGTGGCTCCAAGATGGGTTGGTTTGAGGTTTTGAGTTTAAAAATTGATTTTTTTTCAGTTTTTGTGATCATTTTGGTATCTCCAAGATGGGTTGGTTTGGGGGTTTGGGTTTAAAAATTGATTTATTTTCATTTTTTAGGTGATTTTGGTATCTCCAAGATGGGTTGGTTTGAGGTTTTGGGTTTAAAAATTGATTTATTTTGATTTTTTGGATGATTTTGGTGGCTCCAAGATGGGTTGGTTTGAGGTTTTGAGTTTAAAAATTGATTTTTTTTCAGTTTTTGTGATCATTTTGGTATCTCCAAGATGGGTTGGTTTGGGGTTTTGGGTTTAAAATTTGATTTATTTTCATTTTTTTGGGATCATTTTGGTGGCTCCAAAATAATGGAGGTGGGTGAGATTGGGGTTTTGGGTTTAAAAATTGATTTATTTTCATTTTTTGGATGATTTTGGTGGCTCCAAGATGGGTTGGTTTGGGATTTGGAGTTTAAAAATTGATTTATTTTCATTTTTTGGATGATTTTGGTGGCTCCAAGATGGGTTGGTTTGGGATTTTGGGGTTTCCACCTCCAAAATTCCCTCATGGCTCAAATCCTCCTTTTTCCAGAGTAAAAAAATGAGAAAAATTTGATTTATTTTCATTTTTTGGGATCATTTTGGCATCTCAAAGATGGGTTGGTTTGGGGTTTTAGGTTTAAAAATTGATTTATTTTCATTTTTTTGGGATCATTTTGGTATCTCCAAGATGGGTTGGTTTGAGCTTTTGGGTTTAAAAATTGATTTATTCTCATTTTTGGGATCATTTTGGTATCTCCAAGATGGGTTGGTTTGAGGTTTTGAGTTTAAAAATTGATTTTTTTTCAGTTTTTGTGATCGTTTTGGTGGCTCCAAGATGGGTTGGTTTGGGGTTTTGAGTTTAAAAATTGATTTATTTTCATTTTTTTGGGATCATTTTGGTGGCTCCAAAATAATGGAGGTGGGTGAGATTGGGATTTTGAGTTTAAAAATTGATTTATTTTCATTTTTTGGATGATTTTGGTATCTCCAAGATGGGTTGGTTTGAGGTTTTGGGTTTAAAAATTGATTTATTTTCATTTTTGGGATCATTTTGGCATCTCCAAGATGGGTGGGTTTGGGATTTTGAGTTTAAAAATTGATTTATTTTCATTTTTTGGATGATTTTGGTATCTCCAAGATGGGTTTGTTTGGGGTTTTGGGTTTAAAAATTGATTTATTTTCATTTTTTGGATCATTTTGGTGGCTCCAAAATAATGGAGGTGGGTGAGATTGGGATTTTGAGTTTAAAAATTGATTTATTTTCATTTTTTGGGATCATTTTGGTATCTCCAAGATGGGTAGGTTTGAGGTTTTGAGTTTAAAAATTGATTTATTTTCATTTTTGGGACCATTTTGGTATCTCCAAGATGGGTTGGTTTGGGGGTTTGGGTTTTCCACTCCAAATATTTCCAAAAATGTTGAGTTGGAGAAAGGAAAGCTCCAAGAAAAGCAGATTTTTTGGGATATTTAGGCCCAAAAAAAGCAGCTTTTCTGGGAAATTAAACAGCAAGAAAAGCAGATTTTTTTTTTGATATTTAATACCAGGAAAATCAGATTTTTTGGGATATTCAGCATCAAGTAAAACAGATTTTTTTGGAAATTAAACACCTGGAAAAGCAGATTTTTTGGGATATTCAACAGCAAGAAAAAACAGATTTTTGGGGATATTCAGCACCAAGAAAAACAGATTTTGTGGAAAATTAAACACCAGGAAAAGCAGTTTTTTTGGGATATTCAACACCAAGAAAAACACATTTTTTGGGATATTTGGCACCAGGAAAAGCAGATTTTTTGGGAAATTAGGAAGCAGGAAAAGCAGGTTTTCTGGGAAATTAAACACCAGGAAAAGCAGCTTTTTTGGGATATTTAGTACCAAGAAAAACAGATTTTTTGGGAAATTTAGCACCAGAAAAAGCAGATTTTTTTGGATACTCAGCAGCAAGAAAAAACAGATTTTTTGGGATATTTAGCACCAGGAAAAGCAGTTTTTTTGGGATATTTAGCACTAAAAAAAGCAGTTTTTCTGGGAAATTAACACCAGGAAAAGCAGGTTTTTTGGGATATTTGGCACCAAGAAAAACAGATTTTGTGGGAAATTTGGCACCAAGAAAAGCAGATTTTTTGGGATATTTGGGACCAAGAAAAGCAGTTTTTGGGATATTTAGCACCAAGAAAAAGAGATTTTTTGGTACATTTGGCACCAGGAAAAGCAGATTTTTTGGGATATTTAGCACTAAAAAAAGCAGTTTTTCTGGGAAATTAAACACCAGGAAAAGCAGTTTTTTTGGGATATCTAGTACCAAAAAAAAGCAGCTTTTCTGGGAAATTAAAGACCAGGAAAAGCAGATTTTTTGGGATATTCAGCACCAAGAAAAACAGATTTTCTGGGAAATTAAAGACCAGGAAAATCAGCTTTTTTGGGATATTCAACACCAAGAAAAAAACAGATTTTTTGGGATATTCAGCACCAAGAAAAACAGGGTTTTTTTTATATTTGGCACCAAGAAAAATCGTTTTTTTGGAAATTAAACACCAAGAAAAGCAGTTTTTTTGGGAAATTAGGAAGCAGGAAAAGCAGATTTTTTGGGATATTCAGCACCAAGAAAAACAGATTTTTTGGGACATTTGGCACCAGAAAAAGCAGATTTTTTGGGAAATTAGGAAGCAGGAAAAGCAGGTTTTCTGGGAAATTAAACACCAGGAAAAGCAGCTTTTTTGGGATATTCAGCACCAAGAAAAACAGATTTTGTGGGATATTAAACACCAGGAAAAGCAGATTTTTTTGGGATATTCAGCACCAAGAAAAACAGATTTTGTGGGAAATTTGGCACCAGGAAAAGCAGCTTTTTTGGGATATTCTGCACCAAGAAAAGCAGTTTTTTTTTGATATTTACCACCAAGAAAAACAGCTTTTCTGGGATATTCAGCATCAAGAAAAGCAGATTTTTTGGGATATTCAGCATCAAGAAAAACAGATTTTTTTGGAAATTAAACACCAAGAAAATCAGCTATTTTGGGATATTCAACACCAAGAAAAAACAGATTTTTTTGGATATTCAGCACCAAGAAAAACAGATTTTGTGGGACATTAAACACCAGGAAAAGCAGATTTGTTTGGGATATTAGGAAGCAGGAAAAGCAGGTTTTTTGGGAAATTTAGCACCAAGAAAAGCAGCTTTTTTGGGATATTTAGCACCAAGAAAAGCAGTTTTTCTGGGAAATTAAACAGCAAGAAAAGCAGCTTTTTTGGGATATTTAGTACCAAGAAAAGCAGTTTTTCTGGGAAATTAAACACCAGGAAAAGCAGATTTTTTGGGATATTCAGCACCAAGAAAAACAGGGGTTTTTTTATATTCAACACCAAGAAAAACAGATTTTTTGCTAAATTAAACACCAAGAAAAGCCCCTTTTTTTTTTTTTTTGATATCTATCACCCAAAAAAAAAAAAAAAATGTAAAAAGCCAATTTTTTGGCAAATCCACCCCCAGAAAAATCCCCTTTCCCCAACCCCCAACGTCCCAGGGAAGAACCCCCCAGGCGCCGGCCGTTATCCCCGATCCCGGGCTGCGAATCCCGGTCCGGGATTTCCCCGCTCACTTGGCTCGTCTCTCCTCCTGCATTTGGGGTTTGGTTCTCTGCGCCTTGTCCCCCATGCGCGTCCCCTCCAGCTTCCCCACCAGGGACAGCACCTCGCCCGTGGGCTCGTCGCGGCGCGTGCGGTCGATCAGCGAGCGGTCGGCCTGCAGCACCAGGTTGGAGTTCTGGAGGGGGGAAAATGGGGAAAAATGGGGAAAAATGGGGTTAAATTGGGGTAAAAATGGGTTAAAATGGGTTAAAATGGGGTTAAATGGGGTTACATGGGGTTTAAAATGGGATTAAATGGGATTCCCCATTGGATCAGTGAGAGGTCGGCCTGCAGCACCAGGTTGGAGTTCTGGAGGGGGGAAAATGGGGGAAAATGGGGTTAAAATGGGGTAAAAATGGGTTAAAATGGGATTAAATGGGGTTAAAGCGGGATTAAATTGGGTTAAAATGGGATGAAATCGGGGTTAAATGGGATTCCCCATTGGATCAGCGAGCGGTCGGCCTGCAGCACCAGGTTGGAGTTCTGGAGGGGGAAAAATGGGGAAAATTGGGTTAAAATGGGATTAAATGGGGGCAAATGGGGGTTAAATTGGGTTAAAATGGGTTAAAATGGGTTTAAATGGGGACAAATGAGGTTAAAATGGGGATAAATGGGATTAAATTGGGTTAAAATGGGGTAAAAATGGGTTAAAATGGGTTAAAATGGGGACAAATGGGGATAAAATGGGGTTAAAATGGGGATAAATGGGATTAAATTGGGTTAAAATGGGGTAAAAATGGGTTAAAATGGGGACAAATGGGGTTAAAATGGGATTAAATTGGGTTCAAATGGATCCAATTCAATTGGATCAGGGAACGGTCGGCTTGCAGCACCAGGTTGGAGTTCTGGAGGAGGGGGAAAAATGGGGAAAATTTGGGTTAAATTTGGATTAAAAAGGGTTTAAATGGGGTTACACAGGGTATAAAATGGGATTAAAATGGGTTAAATGGGGTTAAAATGGGGTAAAAATGGGGTTAAATTAGGGTTAAATGGGGTTAAATTAGGCTTAAAATGGAGTTAAATGGGGTTAAAATGGGATTAAAATGGGATTAAATTGGGTTAACATGGGATTAAATGGGATTAAATTGGGTAAAAATGGAGTTAAATGGGTTAAAATGGAGTTAAATGGGGTTAAAATGGGATTTGAGTGAGATTAAATGGGGTTAAATGGAACTAAAATGGGGTTAAATTGGGCTAAAACGGGGTTAAATGGGGATAAATTGGGTTTAAAATGGAATTAAATGGGATTAAATTGGGATTTGGGGTGGTGGGAATGGGGTTGGGGGGAGATTGGGGTTTGGAGAAGGCCAAAGGGTCCCAAACTGGGACTGGGGATCCCAAACTGGGACTGGGGATCCCAAACTGGGACTGAGAGATCCCAAACTGGGACTGAGAGATCCCAAACTGGGACTGAGAGATCCCAAACTGGGACTGGGGATCCCAAACTGGGACTGTGAGTTCCCAAACTGGGACTGGGGATCCCAAACTGGGACTGGGGATCCCAAACTGGGACTGGGGATCCCAAACTGGGGATGGGAATCCCAAACTGGGACTGGGGAGCCCAAACTGGGATTGTGAGATCCCAAACTGGGACTGGGGATCCCAAACTGGGACTGAGAGATCCCAAACTGGGACTGGGGAATCCCAAACTGGGACTGGGGATCCCAAACTGGGACTGAGAGATCCCAAACTGGGACTGGGGATCCCAAATTGGGACTGAGAGATCCCAAACTGGGACTGAGAGATCCCAAACTGGGACTGGGGATCCCAAACTGGGACTGGGGATCCCAAACTGGGACTGGGGAGCCCAAACTGGGACTGGGGAGCCCAAACTGGGACTGGGGATCCCAAACTGGGACTGAGAGATCCCAAACTGGGACTGAGAGATCCCAAACTGGGACTGGGGATCCCAAACTGGGACTGGGATCCCAAACTGGGACTGAGAGATCCCAAACTGGGACTGGGGATCCCAAACTGGGACTGGGGATCCCAAACTGGGACTGGGGATCCCAAACTGGGACTGGGGAGCCCAAACTGGGACTGGGGAGCCCAAACTGGGACTGGGGATCTCAAACTGGGACTGAGAGATCCCAAACTGGGACTGAGAGATCCCAAACTGGGACTGGGGATTCCAAACTGGGACTGGGGATCCCAAACTGGGACTGGGGATCCCAAACTGGGACTGGGGATCCCAAACTGGGACTGAGAGATCCCAAACTGGGACTGAGAGATCCCAAACTGGGACTGGGGATCCCAAACTGGGACTGAGAGATCCCAAACTGGGACTGAGAGATCCCAAACTGGGACTGGGGATCCCAAACTGGGACTGGGGATCCCAAACTGGGACTGGGGATCCCAAACTGGGACTGAGAGATCCCAAACTGGGACTGGGGATCCCAAACTGGGATTGAGAGATCCCAAACTGGGACTGGGGATCCCAAACTGGGACTGAGAGATCCCAAACTGGGACTGGGGATCCCAAACTGGGACTGAGAGATCCCAAACTGGGGATGGGGATCCCAAACTGGGACTGAGAGATCCCAAACTGGGACTGGGGAGCCCAAACTGGGACTGGGGATCTCAAACTGGGGATGGGAATCCCAAACTGGGACTGGGGAGCCCAAACTGGGACTGGGGATCCCAAACTGGGACTGGGGATCCCAAACTGGGACTGGGGATCCCAAACTGGGACTGAGAGATCCCAAACTGGGACTGAGAGATCCCAAACTGGGACTGAGAGATCCCAAACTGGGACTGGGGATCCCAAACTGGGACTGAGAGATCCCAAACTGGGTCTGGGGATCCCAAACTGGGACTGGGGATCTCAAACTGGGACTGGGGATCCCAAACTGGGACTGAGAGATCCCAAACTGGGACTGGGGAGCCCAAACTGGGACTGGGGATCCCAAACTGGGACTGGGGAGCCCAAACTGGGACTGGGGATCTCAAACTGGGACTGAGAGATCCCAAACTGGGACTGAGAGATCCCAAACTGGGACTGGGGATTCCAAACTGGGACTGGGGATCCCAAACTGGGACTGGGGATCCCAAACTGGGACTGAGAGATCCCAAACTGGGACTGGGGAGCCCAAACTGGGACTGGGGATCCCAAACTGGGACTGAGAGATCCCAAACTGGGACTGAGAGATCCCAAACTGGGACTGGGGATCCCAAACTGGGACTGAGAGTTCCCAAACTGGGCCTGGGGATCCCAAACTGGGACTGGGATCCCAAACTGGGACTGAGAGATCCCAAACTGGGACTGGGATCCCAAACTGGGACTGGGGATCCCAAACTGGGACTGGGGATCCCAAACTGGGACTGGGGATCCCAAACTGGGACTGAGAGATCCCAAACTGGGACTGAGAGATCCCAAACTGGGACTGGGGATCCCAAACTGGGACTGAGAGATCCCAAACTGGGACTGAGAGATCCCAAACTGGGACTGAGAGATCCCAAACTGGGACTGGGGATCCCAAACTGGGACTGGGGATCCCAAACTGGGACTGAGAGATCCCAAACTGGGACTGGGGATCCCAAACTGGGACTGAGAGATCCCAAACTGGGACTGGGGATCCCAAACTGGGACTGAGAGATCCCAAACTGGGACTGGGGATGGGCTCACGGTACCGGGATGAGCTCACGGTACCGGGACGGGGTTCGGGGAACCGGGCGCGCACTCACCGCTTTGTACTCATACTGCAGGCTACGGGCGGTCACGTCCGCCATGGCTGCACCGGGAACGGGGCCCGGGACGGGGCCGGGACCAGGAGCGGGGCCGGGAACCGGAGCGGGGCCGGGAACCGGAGCGGGGCCTGACGAGGCCGCGCCGCCGCCGCCGCACCGGAAGCTCCCTCAGCAGAACTTCCGGGTTAGGCGAAACACGCCTGAGCCCGCGAGATCGAGGCTCCGCCCATACCTCGTTCTAATTGGTTGCTACCCTCTAAATCCCGCCCAGCACGCCGGGAGCTGCCTGTGATTGGTCAGGCCGCCAGCCCGCCACGTTTTGATTGACGTTTGTGCTCCTGAGGGCGGCGGGGCGGGGCACAGGGCGGGGTCAGCGCGAAGTTCGCCGCTTCCTATTGGTGGATTAAGTGAAAACCACGCCCTCTGGTCAGACCACGCCCCTTTCCGGTGAGGGCACACGTGGTGCCCACAGGGGGACCAGGCACCCCCGAATTGTCCCCAAGGTCCTCCCGTGCCCCAAGGGGGCACTGAGGGCTACCAGGGCACTGTGGGCATTGCGGGGGTCCCTGGGCATTGAGGGGCTCTGGGTATCGAGGGGATTCTGGGCATCGAGGGGGCACCCGGGTCTTTGGGGGTCCCTGGGCATTGGGGGGTCCCTGGGCATTGAGGGGTTCCTGGGTATCGAGGGGATTCTGGGCATCGAGGGGGCACCCGGGTCCTTGGGGGTCCCTGGGCATCGGGAGGTTCCCTGGGCATTGGGGGGTCCCTGGGCACTGAGGGGTCCCTGGGCATTTTGGGGTCCATGGGCATCGAGGGGTCCCTGGGCACTGTGGGGTACCCGGGAATCGAGGGGTCTCTGGGCATTTGGGGTGATCCCTGGGCATTTTGGGGTCCCTGGGCACTGTGGGGTACCCAGGAATCAAGAGGGTCCCTGGGCATTTGGGGTCCATGGGCATTTTGGTGTCCCTGAGCACTGAGGGGTACCCAGGAATCAAGAGGGTCCCTGGGCATTTGGGGTGATCCCTGGGCATTTTGGGGTCCCCGAGTGCCCCCCCAGGGTTGTGTCCCCAGGCATTTTGGGGTGCCAGGGGTGCCAGGGGACGCGGGCAGCACCTCCCTGTCCCCGCTGCCACCCCTGCGCTGGCTTTGGGGCCGCAGCTCGGTGCCCGCTGCGGTGCCCTCGTTATCTCGGCCCCGTTAATTAGCGGAGCGCGGCGCCAGCGCCTGGAGAGGTGCCCGGCGGCCGTGCCAGCTCGGCCGTGTCCCAGCGGGGATGGCACCGCGTGGCACTTGTCCTGTCCCCGGAGGTGACACGGCCGTGCTGCCACACCTGGTGCCCACCTGGGCTTGGTCCTCATCCTCTCCAGGAGGGGAGACTGGACACCGGGATGGCACCAAGGGTGGCACTGGGGTGGCACCGGGATGGCACCGAGGGTGGCACAGAGGGTGGCACTGGCGATGGTACTGGGATGACAATGATGGTGGCACCAGGATGGCACCAAGGGGGGCACTGGGATGGCAATGGGATGGCACCGAGGGTGGCACAGAGGGTGGCACTGGCGATGGTACTGGGATGACAATGATGGTGGCACCAGGATGGCACCGAGGGTGGCACTGGGATGACAATGATTGTGGCACTGGGGTGGCACCGGGATGGCACTGAGGGTGGCACAGAGGGTGGCACTGGCGATGGTACTGGGATGACAATGATGGTGGCACTGGTATGGCACCGAGGGTGGCACTGGGATGACAATGATTGTGGCACTGGGGTGGCACCGGGATGGCACTGAGGGTGGCACAGAGGGTGGCACTGGGGATGGCACTGGGATGACAATGATGGTGGCACTGAGATGGCACTGGGAATGACACTGGGGATGGCACTGGGATGGCAACAATGGTGGCACCAAGGGTAGCACTGGGATCACACTGAGGATGGCACAGGAATGGCAATGATGGTGGCACAGAGGGTGGCACTGGGATGGCAACAATGGTGGCACTGGGGTGGCACTGAGGGTGGCATTGGGATGGCAAGAATGGTGGCACTGAGGGTGGCAGTGGGATTGCACTGAGATGGTGCAGGGATGGCACTGGGAGTGGCACTGGGGATGGCACTGGGATGTCACCAATGGTGGCACCAAGGGTGGCACTGGGATCACACTGAGGATGGCAACAATGGTGGCACCAAGGGTGGCACTGGGATAGCACTGGGATGGCAATGATGGTGGCACTGGGATGGCACCAATGGTGGCACTGGGGATGGCACTGGGGATGGCACTGGGAGTGGCACCAATGGTGGCACTGGGGATGGCACTGGGATGGCACTGAGGGTGGCACTGGGATGGGACTGGGATGGCACCGATGGTGGCATCAGGGGTGGCACTGGGGATGGCACTGAGGGTGGCACTGGGATGGGACTGGGAATGGCACCAGGATGGGACTGGGATGGCACCAGAGTGGCACTGGGGGTGGCACTGGGATGGCACCAGGGACCCCAAAAGAACTGAACTGGGCTGAGCTGAGCCAAGCTGGGATAGGCCAAGCCTGCTTAAGCTGGGCTGAACTGAGCCAAACTGGGGTGGGTAGAACCAGGCTGAGCCGAGCTGAGCCAGGCCAGTAAAGCCAGGCTGGGCTGAGCCGGGTTAAACCAAGCTGGGCTGAGCCAGGCTGGGTTCAGCTGAGCCCGGTTAAGGTGGCCTGAACTGGGCTGAGCCCAACCGGGACACTCCAAACTGGGCTGAGCCTGGTGGAGCCGAGCCTGGCCAGTGGGGCTGAACTGGGCTGAGCCCAACTGGGACACCCTGAACTGGGCTGAGCCAAGCTGGTCTGAGCCGAGCCTGGCCAGTGGGGCTGAACTGGGCTGAGCCCAACCGGGACACTCCAAACTGGGCTGAGCCTGGTGGAGCCGAGCCTGGCCAGTGGGGCTGAACTGGGCTGAGCCCAACTGGGACACCCTGAACTGGGCTGAGCCAAGCTGGTCTGAGCCGAGCCTGGCCAGTGGGGCTGAACTGGGCTGAGCCCAACTGGGACACCCTGAACTGGGCTGAGCCAAGCTGGTCTGAGCCGAGCCTGGCCAGTGGGGCTGAACTGGGCTGACCGGTTCTGGATCTGACCCAAACCGAGCCGAGCTGCGCTAGGCTGAGCCTAATTGAGCCAACTGGTCCCAGTAAGACCCGACTGGTTCTGAGCCGAGCGGTTCCGAGTGGACCGGGGTCCGATTCGAGCCGAGCGGTTCCGATCCGATCAGACCGGTCCCGAGCGGTTCCGAGCCTAGGAGAGCGGACCCGAGCGGTTCCGACCTGACCCGAGCGGTTCCGAGCCTAGGAGAGCGGACCCGAGCGGTTCCGACCTGACCCGAGCGGTTCCGAGCCTAGGAGAGCGGACCCGAGCGGTTCCGACCTGACCCGAGCGGTTCCGAGCCTAGGAGAGCGGACCCGAGCGGTTCCGACCTGACCCGAGCGCTTCCGACCTGACCCGACCCGAGCCCCCGGCTCCGCTGAGGGGGGCCCGTGACGTCACGGGCGGGGCGGGGCCGCCGGGGCCGCGCGGCGCGCTCCCGCCGCCGCCCCTCACGGCCGCTCCCGCCTCCCGCGCCCCGGCCGGGCCCCCCCGCGCCCCCCGGAACCCCCGCCCCGCTCCGCCGCCTCCCTCCGCCGCCCCGCCCGGGCTCCCGCCCCGCTCCGCCGCCTCCCGCCGCGGCCGGGCCCCCCCAAACCCCCCCCCCCCGCCCCTCACAGCCGCCTCCCGCCCCGCCGCCGCCGCCGCCGCCGCCGCGCCCTGAGGTGAGTGCAGGCCCCCCCCCCCGCCCCGCCCCGGTATTGTTGTGGCGGAGCCGCGGGGGCGGGAGGAGGAGGGGGAGGCGCTTTGTTCCTCCCGGTACCGGGGATCGCCACCGGCTCCCCCCACCCCCGGCCCTCCGCCCGTGGATGGGGGGGCCGGAGTCGCCCCCTCCGCCGCTCGGAGCCGTCGGTGCAGCGGGAATCCCCCCCCACGGTAACGGCAACGGGGGAGCGGGGGGCGCGGGGCTTGGGCGGGCAGCGTCGTGGGGACCCGGGGGTGGCACCGCCGTGGGGATCTGGGGGTGGCACCGCCGTGGGGATCCGGGGGTGGCACCGCCGTGGGGACCCCCGGGTGGCACCACCGTGGGGACCCCCCCGGCCGGGCCCCTCAGGGCGCTCCCGGAGTGTCCAGCGCCAAACTTGGCGACCGCGGGGCCACCGGCCTGGCAGTGGCACCCTGAGGGTGGCTGTCCCCGCTTTGGGGAAGCCCGGCCGTGCCCGTGGCACCCCGGCCGTGCCCAGGACACCCCGGCCGTGCCCGTGGCACCCCGGCCGTGCCCCGTGGCCTGTGGCACGGTCGCCGTGCTTTGTCCCCTTGTCGCCGTGCCTGTTGCGAGCCCGGCTGTGCCTGTTGAGCCCCGGCCGTGCCCACGGCGGCTTGGCCGTTCCTGTGGCACCCCGGCTGTGCCCAGGGCGCCCCAAATGTGCCCGTGACACCCTCGATGTGTCCCTGGCACCCCGGGTTTACCTCTTGTGCCCCGACTGTGCTCGTGGCACCCCGATTTTGCCCGTGGCATCCTGGCCAGGCCCGTGACACCCCTGCTGATCTTTGCCGGTGGGACCCTCACTCTCCCTGTGGCACCCCAGCTGTGTCCCTGGCACCCCAAATGTGCCCGTGACACCCTCGATGTGCCCCTGGCACCCCAGCTATGCCCCTGGCACCCCAATGTGCCCCCGACATCCCAGATGTGCCTGTTGCATCCCAGATGTGCCTGTTGCACCCCAGATGTGGCTGTCACGCCCCAGCTGTGCCCGTGGCAGCCCAGATAGTCCCTGTGACACCCCAATTGTGCCCTTGGCACCCCAGCTGTGCCCAGCTGTGCCAGTTACACCCCATCTATGCCCTTGGCACCCCAGCTGTGCCAGTGCCACCCCAGCTGTGCCCATCACACCCCAGCTGTGCCCGTGGCAGCCCAGATAGTCCCTGTGACACCCCAATTGTGCCCTTGGCACCCCAGCTGTGCCCAGCTGTGCCAGTTACACCCCATCTATGCCCTTGGCACCCCAGCTGTGCCAGTGCCACCCCAGCTGTGCCCATCACACCCCAGCTGTGCCCGTGCCACAGGAAGCCCGGCCGGGGTGTCCCCCATTCCCACGGCCCTTCCCGTGCCCCCACCCTCCCGGAAATCCTTCCCGAGCCGTCACCGGGAGCCCCCCCGAGCCCCCCCAACTTCCTGCTTCCCGCCGGGCAGGGCAGAACAATTCCCGGCCGCATCCTGCCCGCCCCGGGGGCACCCTCGAGGGCACCCCCCGGGGGCACCGGGGGGTCCCGGGCAGGACGTGGCGGGGGGATGGTGGCAAGCCCCACCCCCCCGTTTCCTGCTCCGTGGCTCGGGGTGTCCTCCCGGTGCGTGGGGTGCCCCCGGCCTCGTGACACCGCGGCCTCAATGCCGCCTTGTGCCCGCGCCGCCCGCGTGACGCCGCCGCCGCTGCCCCGTGGCACTGACGGGGCCCCGGCGTGGCCGTGTCCCCCTCGCAGGGACCCCGTGGTGTCCCCACCGCCGCCCCGGTGCCATGGCTCTTGTCGTCGCCGTGCTGCTGGCCCTCGTCACCGCTGCCACCGGCACGCCGGGGGCGTCGTGGAGTGCTGTGCCCAGGAGGACTGTGCCCTACGAGGGTGAGTGCCAGGGGGGTTCGGGGATGGCTTGTGCGGTGACACGGTGGTGGCTGCTGTCACCACGCCGGGTGGCTTTTGTCCCTCCCCCACCCTCGGAGCTTGTCAGCGCTGCGGGGTGGGTGGGTGTCCCCAAAACTGGACTGTGGGGGGACATGCAGGGATGTGCCAGATGTGCCATCCCCAGTCCTGTGCCAGCGCCTGGGGGCCACTGCCCGGTGCTGTGTCCCCTGTCACCAGCTCTCTGCCATGTCCCCTGCTCATCTCCCTGCCTTGTCCCCTGTCCCCATCCCTGTGCAGTGTCCCTTGTCCCATCCCTGTGCTGTGTCCCCTGTCCCCATCCCTGTCCCCTGTCCCATCCCTGTGCTGTGTCCCCTGTCCCCATCTCTCTGCCACGTCCCCTGCCCATCTCTCTGTCCTGTCCCCTGTCCCCATCCCTGTGCCCTGTCCCTTGTCCCCATCTCTCTGTCCTGTCCCCTGTCCCTATTCCTGTCCCCATCCCTGTGTCGTGTCCCTTGTCCCCATCCCTGTCCTGTCCCCATCCCTGTGCTGTGTCCCTTGTCCCCATCTCTCTGCCCTGTCCCATGTCCCCATCCCTTGCCATGTCCCCTGTCCCCATTCTTGTCCCCTGTCCTCATCCCTGTGTTGTGTCCCTTGTGTCATCCCTGTGCCCTGTCCCCCATCCCCATCCCTGTGCCAGGTCCTTTGTCCTGTCCCTCCTGCATGTCCCCTGTGTCCACGCCCTGCCACCACCCTGTCCCATCCTGCCTGCCATGTCCCTTGTCCCATCCCTCTGCCGTTTCCTGTCCCCACACCCTGCCATCATCCTGTCCTGTCCCTCGGCCATGTCCCCTGTGTCCCCTGTCCCCATCCCTCTGCCATGTCCCCCTGCCCTGCCAGCACCCCGAGGTTCTGTCCTTGTCCTGTGCCAGCAGCCTCTGTCCCTTCCCTGTGCTGTCACCCTGTGGCCCCATGCTGTGCCAGCTCCAGTGTCCCTGTCCCTGTGCCATGCCCTGTGTCCCCAATGCCGTGCCCCATTCCCCTGTCCCCATGTGGTGACAGTGCCCCCTGTCCTCTATCCTTGTTCCATGCCACTGTCCCTGTGCCATGTTCCCTGTCCCCACTCCTTTACTGTGCCACTGTCCCTGGGCAGTGTCCCTTGTCCCCACTCCTTTACTGTGCCACTGTCCCTGGGCAGTGTCCCTTGTCCCCACTCCTTTACTGTGCCACTGTCCCTGTGCCATGTTCCCTGTCCCCATCCCTTTACTGTGCCACTGTCCCTGGGCAGTGTCCCTTGTCCCCATCCCTTTACTGTGCCACTGTCCCTGGGCAGTGTCCCTTGTCCCCACTCCTTTACTGTGCCACTGTCCCTGTGCCGTGTCCCTTGTCCCCACTCCTTTACTGTGCCACTGTCCCTGTGCCATGTTCCCCATCCCCACTCCTTTACTGTGCCACTGTCCCCGTGCCGTGTCCCTTGTCCCCATCCCTTTACTGTGCCACTGTCCCCGTGCCGTGTCCCTTGTCCCCATCCCTTTACTGTGCCACTGTCCCCGTGCAGTGTCCCTTGTCCCCACTCCTTTACTGTGCCACTGTCCCTGTGCCATGTTCCCTGTCCCCATCCCTTTACTGTGCCACTGTCCCTGTGCCATGTCCCTTGTCCCCACTCCTTTACTGTGCCACTGTCCCTGTGCCATGTTCCCCATCCCCACTCCTTTACTGTGCCACTGTCCCCGTGCAGTGTCCCTTGTCCCCATCCCTTTACTGTGCCACCGTCCCTGTGCCATGTCCCTTGTCCCCACGCCCAGGACCCCACCCTCAGCCATGCCACCGTCCCCGTGCCGCCCCCGTGCCGTGCCAGCCCAGTGTCCCTGTCCCCGCCCGGGGCCCTGGCGCTGTCCCCTCAATGGTTCCTTTCTGCGGAGCCCGGGGGTGGCCGGGGGGCACGGGGCGGGGCGCGGGGTCCCTGCAAAGGCCACTGTGTTCGGTGACAAAGGGACCTTTGTGTGCCACGGGGCCGGGGGTGGCCGGCGGGGGCGGGGGGTGCCCCCGGGGGTCCCTGCCCTGGGTCCCCGTGTCCCCACAGAGCTGCGGGGGGAGGGGGTCCCAGCATGGTGTCCCCACAGAGCTGCATGGCAGGGTCCCCATGTCCCCATAGAGCTGTGGGGTCCCAGCCCAATGTCCCCTGTCCCCATAGAGCTGTGGGGTCCCAGCTCAATGTCCCCTGTCCCCATAGAGCTGTGGGGTCCCAGCACAGCGTCCCCTGTCCCCATAGAGCTGTGGGGTCCCAGCACAGTGTCCCCTGTCCCCATAGAGCTGTGGGGTCCCAGCACAGCGTCCCCTGTCCCCATAGAGCTGTGGGGTCCCAGCACAGTGTCCCCTGTCCCCATAGAGCTGTGGGGTCCCAGCTCAATGTCCCCTGTCCCCATAGAGCTGTGGGGTCCCAGCACAGTGTCCCCTGTCCCCATAGAGCTGTGGGGTCCCAGCACAGCGTCCCCTGTCCCCATAGAGCTGTGGGGTCCCAGCACAGTGTCCCCTGTCCCCATAGAGCTGTGGGGTCCCAGCACAGCGTCCCCTGTCCCCATAGAGCTGTGGGGTCCCAGCCCAATGTCCCCTGACCTCACAGTCTGAGGTGTCCCAGCCCGGTGTCCCCACAGTGTGTGGGGTCCCAGCCCCGTGTCCCCACAGACTGAAGAGTCCCAGTCCCAGTGTCCCCACAGTGTGAGGTGTCCCAGCCCGCTGTCCCCTGTCCCCACAGTGTGAGGTGTCCCCTGTCCCCACAGTGTGAGGTGTCCCAGCCCACTGTCCCCTGTCCCCACAGTGTGAGGTGTCCCCTGTCCCCACAGTGTGAGGTGTCCCAGCCAGTGTCCCCACAGTGTGAGGTGTCCCAGCCCGCTGTCCCCTGTCCCCACAGTGTGAGGTGTCCCCTGTCCCCACAGTGTGAGGTGTCCCCTGTCCCCACAGTGTGAGGTGTCCCAGCCAGTGTCCCCTGTCCCCACAGTGTGAGGTGTCCCAGCCCGCTGTCCCCTGTCCCCACAGTGTGAGGTGTCCCCTGTCCCCACAGTGTGAGGTGTCCCAGCCAGTGTCCCCACAGTGTGAGGTGTCCCAGCCCGCTGTCCCCTGTCCCCACAGAGCTGCAGGACACTGCCAAGCGTTTCTCCCAGGGCGGGGTCTCTCACTACCTGACGCTGACGCTGGACGAGGCCGAGGCGCTGCTCTACGTGGGTGCCCGCGAGGCCGTGTTCGCCCTGGCCACGGGCACCGTGGAGCTCAAGGCGGCGGTGAGGACCCCAAAAACGGGCAGGGTTTGGGGTGGGGGGTGCCCTGCCATCTGTGCCAGCCCCTGACCCCTGTGCCACCCCCAGATCTCCTGGGAGGCGCCCGTGGAGAAGAAGGCGGAGTGCGTGCAGAAGGGCAAGAACAACCAGGTGGGCATGGGGTGCTGGGGGGGTTTGGGGCGCCGTGCCAGCTCCAGGGCTTCTGTCCCTGTGTCCTTGTGCTGTGTTTCCAGGGGCCCTGTGTCCCTGTGTCCCTGTGCCATGCCCTGTGTCCCTGTGGTGTGCCAGCTCCAGAATCCCTGTCCCTGTGTCCCTGTGCCATGCCCTGTGTCCCTGTGGTGTGCCAGCTCCAGAATCCCTGTCCCTGTGTCCCTGTGCCATGCCCTGTGTCCCTGTGCCATGTTCTGTGTCCCCGTGTTGTGCCAGCTCCAGAATCCCTGTCCCTGTGTCCCTGTGCCATGCCCTGTGTCCCCGTGCTGTGCCAGCTCCAGAGTCCCTGTCCCTGTGTCCCTGTGCCATGCCCTGTGTCCCCGTGCTGTGCCAGCTCCAGCGTCCCTGTCCCTGTGTCACTGTGCCATGCCCTGTGTCCCCGTGCTGTGCCAGCTCCAGCGTCCCTGTCCCTGTGTCACTGTGCCATGCCCTGTGTCCCTGTTGTCCCTGTGCTGTGCCAGCTCCAGAGTCCCTGTCCCTGTGTCACTGTGCCATGCCCTGTGTCCCTGTGCTGTGCCACATTCCCCTTGTCCCTATGTGGTGGCAGTGCCCCCTGTCCGCTATCCCTGTCCCATGCCACTGTCCCTATGCCATGTCCCCTGTCCCCATGCCCACTTCTATGCCACTGTCCCCATGCCTGAGACTTCAGTCCCTTCGCTGTGCCACTGTCCCTGTGTGTCCCTTGTCCCCACTCCTTTCCCATGCCACTGTCCCTGTGCAGTGTCCCTTGTCCCCACTCCTTTACTGTGCCACTGTCCCCGTGCAGTGTCCCTTGTCCCCACCCCTTTACTGTGCCACTCTCCCTGTGCCATGTCCCTTGTTCCCACCCCTTTACTGTGCCACTGTCCCCGTGCCGTGTCCCTTGTCCCCATGCCCAGAACCCCCACTCCTTTACTGTGCCACTGTCCCTGTGCCATGTCCCTTGTCCCCACTCCTCTACTCTGCCACTGTCCCTGTGCCGTGTCCCTTGTCCTCACTCCTTTACTGTGCCACTGTCCCTGTGCCGTGTCCCTTGTCCCCACTCCTTTACTGTGCCACTGTCCCTGTGCCATGTCCCTTGTCCCCACTCCTTTACTGTGCCACTGTCCCTGTGCCGTGTCCCTTGTCCCCACTCCTTTACTGTGCCACTGTCCCTGGGCAGTGTCCCTTGTCCCCACTCCTTTACTGTGCCACTGTCCCTGGGCAGTGTCCCTTGTCCCCACTCCTTTACTGTGCCACTGTCCCTGGGCAGTGTCCCTTGTCCCCACTCCTTTACTGTGCCACTGTCCCTGTGCCATGTCCCTTGTCCCCATCCCTTTACTGTGCCACCATCCCTGTGCCATGTCCCTTGTCCCCATCCCTTTACTGTGCCACTGTCCCTGGGCAGTGTCCCTTATCCCCACTCCTTTACTGTGCCACTGTCCCCATGCAGTGTCCCTTATCCCCACTCCTTTACTGTGCCACTGTCCCTGTGTGTCCCTTGTCCCCACTCCTTTACGGTGCCACCGTCCCTGTGCCATGTCCCCTGTCCCCACTCCTTTACTGTGCCACTGTCCCTGTGCCGTGTCCCTTGTCCCCCCGCCCAGAACCCCCACCCCTTTACTGTGCCACTGTCCCCGTGCAGTGTCCCTTGTCCCCACTCCATCACCGTGCCACTTTCCCAGTGCCACATCCCTTGTCCCCATTAATGTCCCCTGTGTCCCCTCCCAGACCGACTGCTTCAACTACGTGCGCTTCCTGCAGAGCTACAACAGCTCCCACCTGTACGCCTGCGGCACCTACGCCTTCCAGCCCAAGTGCACCTACATCGTGAGTGGGGGCCCCAAATCCGGGTCCCCAAATGTCCCCTGCCCTCCCTGGGGATGTGCCTCTGTCCCCAGGGGTGGCCCTGTCCCCAGAGGTGGCATTTACTGTGGTTTTGTGTCCATGAGGGCTGGTTGAGGGTGTCCCCAATGTTCCCTGCCCTCCCTGGGGACATGGCCCTGTCCCCAGAGGTGGCATTTAGGGTGGTTTTGTGGCTGTGAGGGCAGGTTGGGGGTGTCCTCAATGTCCCCTTGCCCTACCTGGGGATGTGGCTCTGTCCCCAGGGGTGGCCCTGTCCCCAGGGGTGGCATTTAGAGTGGTTTTGTAGCTGTGAGGGCAGGTTGGGGATGTCTCCTTTGCACTTAGGGTGGCTCAGATGGGTCATCTGGGACAGGGAAACCCCTGGGTGAGGAACAGGGACAGTCCCAGATGACCCTTCAGGGACAGGGACAGTCCCAGATGGGTCATCTTGGAGGGGTCTCTGTCCCCAGAGTGGTCCAGGGATGTCCCTGTCCCCAGGAGGACCACCCAGGAATGTCCCTGTCCCTCGTCCAGGACTGTCCCTGTGCTCAGGAGGGTGGCCTAGGGCTGTCCCTGTCCCCAAAATTATCATCCAGGCATGTCCCCATCTCAGAACGACCATCCAAGGGTGTCCCTGTCCCTCATCCAGGGCTGTCCCTGTCCCCAGGAGGATCATCCAGGGCTGTCCCTGTCCCGAAAATTATCATCCAGGGGTGTCCCCATCTCAGAAGGACCATCCAAGGGTGTCCCTGTCCCTCCTTGAGGGCTGTCCCTGTCCCCAGAAGGATCATCTGGGGGTGTCCCTGTCCCTCATCCAGGGCTGTCCCTGTCCCCTGGAAGGTCATCCAGGGCTGTCCCTGTCCCCTGGAAGGTCATCCAGGGCTGTCCCTGTCCTGAAAATTATCATCCAGGGGTGTCCCCATCTCAGAAGGACCATCCAAGGGTGTCCCTGTCCCTCCTTGAAGGCTGTCCCTGTCCCCTGGAAGGTCATCCAGGGGTGTCCCCATCCCTCATCCAAGGGTGTCCCTGTCCCCTGGAGGGTGGCCCAGGGCTGTCCCTGTCCCCTGGAGGGTGGCCCAGGGTGGCCCCAGGCTGTCCCTGTCCCCAGGAGTGTCACCTGCAGGGTGTCCACGTCCCTGGGGCCTGTCTGGGTGGCACGGACATGACCCAGTGCCCCCCGTGCCCCCCCAGGAGCTCTCCGGCTTCACCCTGGACCCGGTGGCATTCGAGGACGGCAAAGGCAAATGTCCCTACGACCCCACCAAGGGCCACACCGGCCTCATCGTGGGTAGGTGACACCTCTGGGGTCGCGGGGAGGGGGTGCCACCCGTGCCCGCCACCCCCCTTAAACCCCTCCCTCGCAGATGGGGAGCTCTACTCTGCCACCTTCAACAACTTCCTGGGCACGGAGCCCGTCATCCTGCGCAACCTGGGCCCGCACTACTCCATGAAGACCGAGTACCTGACCTCGTGGCTCAACGGTGGGCACACGCAGGGCACGGGGCACACGGGGAGGGCACAGGGCACAGGTGTGACCAGGTGGTTTTGCAGAGCCTCACTTTGTGGCATCGGCCTTCGTGCCCGAGAGCGCGGGCAGCGGCAGCGGCGACGACGACAAGGTTTACTTCTTCTTCAGCGAGCGCGCCGTCGAGTACGACTGCTACGCCGAGCAGGTGGTGGCACGGGTGGCACGGGTCTGCAAGGTACGCCTGGGCACACCTGGGCACACTTGGGGACACCTGGGGACACGCCCTGAGCTGTTTCAGGGCTGGGAAGTTGGCATGGGTTAGGGCCATCGGTGTGACTCCTATGCTGAGCAGGTGGTGGCACAGGTGGCACGGGTCTGCAAGGCACACCTGGGCACAGCTGGGCACACCTGGGCACACCTGGGGACACATCCTGAGCTGTGTGAGGTCATGGGGTTGGGCAGTTGAGGATGAGTGCTACGCTAAGCAGGTGGTGGCATGGGTGGCACGGGTCTGCAAGACACGCCTGGGCACACCTGGGGACACCTGGGGACACGCCCTGAGCTGTTTCAGGGCTGGGAAGTTGGCATGAGGTTGGGCAGTGGAATATGACTGCTACGCCGAGCAGGTGGTGGCACGGGTCTGCAGGGTACCTTGTCCCAGTGCCCATGGTGGCCCTGTCCTGGTGCCCATGGTGGCCTTGTCATGGTGCCCATGGTCACCATGGTGGCCATGTCTCAGTGCCTGTGGTGGCATTGTCCTGGTGCCCACGGTCACAATGGTGGCTGTGTCCTGGTGCCCACAGTGCCCACCATGGCCATGTCCCAGTGCCTGTGGTACCCCTGGTGCCCAGGGTGCCCAGTGGTCACCACAATGTCCCTTCCTGGTGCCCACGGTCACAATGGTGGCTGTGTCCTGGTGCCCACAGTGCCCACCATGGCCATGTCCCAGTGCCTGTGGTACCCCTGGTGCCCAGGGTGCCCAGTGGTCACCACAATGTCCCTGTCCTGGTGCCCACGGTCACAATGGTGGCTGTGTCCTGGTGCCCGCGGTGCCCACCGTGGCCATTTCCCAGTGCCTGTGGGGTGCCCACAGTGGCTGTGTCCCAGTCCCAGCGGTCACCACAATGGCCCTGTCCTGGTGCCTGTGGTCACCACGCTGCCCACGGCGGCTGTGTCCTGGTGCCCGCAGTGCCCACAGCGGCCGTGCCGCAGTGCCCACGGTGCCCACGGTGCGCTGTCCCCGGCAGGGGGACGTGGGCGGCGCGCGGACGCTGCAGAAGAAGTGGACGTCGTTCCTGAAGGCGCGCCTGGTGTGCTCGGCACCCGAGCAGCAGCTGCACTTCAACCGCCTGCAGGCCGTATTCACCCTGCCCGGTGCCCGCTGGCAGGACACCGCCTTCTTCGGCGTCTTCCAGGCCCGCTGGTGAGTGCCCGCCGTGCCCGCGCCGGCCCCGCACACCTGGTGGCCTGGTACCACTGACCGTGGTGGCCTGGTCCCAGTGACCGTGCTGCCCTTGTCCTGGTGGCCATGGTGGCCTGGTACCACTGACCGTGGTGGCCTCGTTCTGGTGACCGTGGTGGCCTTGTTCTGGTGACCATGGTGGTCTTGTCCCAATGACCGTGCTGCCCTTGTCCTGGTGACCATGGTGCCCTTGTCCTAGTGGCCATGGTGGCCTTGTCCTAGTGGCCATGGTGGCCTTGTCCCAGTGGCCATGGTGCCCTTGTCCCAGTGACCGTGGTGCCCTTGTCCTGGTGGCCATGGTGGCCTTGTCCCAGTGCCCGTGGCGGCCTTGTTCTGGTGACCATGGTGGCCTGGTCCCAGTGACCGTGGTGGCCTCGTTCTGGTGACCGTGGTGGTCTTGTCCCAATGACCATGCTGGCCTTGTCCCAGTGCCCGTGGTGGCCTTGTTCTGGTGACCGTGATGACCTTGTTCTGGTGACCATGGTGGTCTTGTCCCTGTGCACGTGGTGGCCTTGTCCTGGTGCCCATGGTGGCCTTGTCCCAATGACCATGGTAGCCTTGTCCCAGTGACCATGGTGCCCTTGTTCTGGTGACCATGGTGGTCTTGTCCCAATGACCATGGTGGCCTTGTTCTGGTGACCATTGTGGTCTTGTCCCTTTGCACATGGCGGTCTTGTCCCTGTGCACGTGGTGGCCTTGTCCCAGTGACCATGGTGGTCTTGTCCCAGGGACCTTGATGGTCTTGTCCCTGTGTACAGGGTGGTTTTGTCCTGGTACCCATGGTGGCCTTGTCCCTGTGACCATGGTGGCCTTGTCCCGGTGACCATGATGGTCTTGTCCTGATGCCCATGATGCCCATGGTGGTCTTGTCCTGGTGCCCATGGTCACCATGGTGGCTGTGTCCCGGTGCCCATGGTGCCCATGGTGGCCTTGCCCCAGTTCCCATGGTGGCCATGTTGGCCTTGTCCCAGTAACCATGGTGGCCCTGTCCTGGTGCCCATGGTTGTCTTGTCCTGGTGCCCATGGTGGCCATGGTGGCCTTGTCCTGGTGCCCATGGTGGCCATGGTGGCCTTGTCCTCGTGCCCATGGTGGCCATGTTGGCCTTGTCCCAGTGCCCATGGTGGCCTTGTCCTCGTGCCCATGGTGGCCATGTTGGCCTTGTCCCAGTGCCCATGGTGGCCTTGTCCTCGTGCCCATGGTGGCCATGGCGGCCTTGTCCTGGTGTCCATGGTGGCCTTGTCCCAGTAACCATGGTGGCCCTGTCCTGGTGCCCATGGTGGTCTTGTCCTGGTGCCCATGGTGCCCATGGTGGCCTTGTCCTGGTGGCCATGGTGGCCATGGTGGCCCTGTCCCTCTGCCCGCTGGCTGCCAGCCCCGGTGTGCCCGCAGGGGGGACGTGGACGTCTCTGCCATCTGCCGCTACCCCATCCTGGAGGTGAAGAAGGCCTTCGAGGGGCCCTACAAGGAGTACCGGGAGCAGGCGCAGAAATGGGGGCGCTACTCGGGCGAGGTGCCCACGCCCCGGCCCGGCGCGGTGAGAGCGGGCACAGCGACCGCCTGGGGGGTGGTGGGGCCGGGTGTGGGGCTGGTGGTGCCCCCTGAGGGGTTGGCATCCATCCCTGAGGGTTGGCATCCATCCCTGGGGCTGGTGGTGCCCTCTGAGGGGTTGGCATCCATCCCTGAGGGTTGGCATCCATCCCTGAGGGCTGGAATCCATCCCTGGGGCTGGTGGTGCCCTCTGAGGGGTTGGCATCCATCCCTGAGGGCTGGAATCCATCCCTGAGGGTTGGCATCCATCCCTGGGGCTGATGGTGCCCTCTGAGGGATTGGCATCCATCCCTGAGGCTTGGCATCCATCCCTGGGGCTGATGGTGCCCTCTGAGGGATTGGCATCCATCCCTGAGGGTTGGCATCCATCCCTGGGGCTGATGGTGCCCTCTGAGGGATTGGCATCCATCCCTGAGGGTTGGCATCCATCCCTGGGGCTGGGGGTGCCCTCTGAGGGATTGGCATCCATCCCTGAGGGTTGGCATCCATCCCTGGGGCTGGGGGTGCCCCCTGAGGGATTGACATGCATATATGGGGCTGGTGGTGCCCTCAGGGGTTGGCATCCATCTGTGCCCTCCTGAGAGGGACTGGGACCCACCCTGGTGCCCCTATGTGCCCTGAGTTCCCCCCATGCCCTGACAGTGCCCTCCGTGCCCTGATGTTGCCCCCATGCCCTCCCCCGTGCCCTGACAGTGCCCTCCGTACCCTGACATTGCCCCCATGCCCTCCCCCGTGCCCTGATGGTGCCCCCATGCCCTGACGTTGCCCCCATGCCCTTTCCTGTGCCCTGACAGTGCCCTCATGTGCCCTGAATTCCCCCCATGCCCTGACAGTGCCCCCCATGTGCCCTGACGGTGCCCCCGTGCCCTGACGGTGCTGCTGTGCCCTTCCCCATGCCCTGACAGTGCCCTCTGTGTGCCCTGATGTTCCCTCCATGTGCCCTGACAGTGCCCCTATGCCCTCCCCCGTGCCCTGAGTTCCCCCCATGCCCTGACATTGCCCCCCCGTGCCCTGACGGTGCCACCATGCCCTGACATTGCCCCCCCGTGCCCTGACGGTGCCCCCGTGCCCTCCCGGCAGTGCATCACGGACTGGCACCGGCAGAACGGCTTTGCCAGCTCACTGGAGCTGCCCGACAACACGCTCAACTTCGCCAAGAAGCACCCGCTGATGGATGAGCCGGTGCCACCCCAGCGCGGGCGCCCGCTGCTGCTCAAGAGGGATGCCAACTTCACCCAGCTCGTGGTGGACCGCGTGGCAGGGCTGGACGGGGCCACCTACGAGGTGCTCTTCATTGGCACAGGTGATGCCAGGGGGCACAGGGGACAGGGGACAGGGAATGCCAGGGGACAGGGGCACAGAGGACACAGGGGACAGTGACAGGGGGCACAGCGTGGCAGGGCTGGGCAGTGCCAGTTGTGAGGTGCTCTTCATTGGCACAAGTAATGCCAGGGGACAGGGAATGCCAGGGGACAGGGAATGCCAAGGGACAGAGTGCAGAGGGGACAAGGAATGCCAAGGGACAGGGACAGGGGGCACAGCATGGCAGGGTAGGATGGTGCCACCTACTAGGTGCTCTTCATTGGCACAGGTGATGCCAGGGGACAGGGACAGGGGCACAGAGGGACAGGGCACCATGGGGACAGGGCACCAACAGGGCACAGAGGGAATAGGGCACAGAGGGGACAGGGCATTGAGGAGACATGGCACCGAGGGACAGGGCACCACGGGGACAGGGCACCAGGGCACCACGTGGCCAGCCCTGGGGTGCCCCATCGCCGAGTGCCCGCCGTGCCCGCCCGCAGGTGACGGCTGGGTGCACAAGGCGCTGGATTTGGGCACCCGCATCCACCTGGTGGAGGAGCTGCAGGTGTTCGCGCCGGCGCAGCCCGTCGAGAGCCTGGTACTGGCGGGCACCAAGGTGAGCGTGCCGGGGGGCGGCGGCGGCACCGCGGTGCCGCAGTGCCAGGGCCCGGCGGCGTCGCCCACCCCTGTCCCCTCCCCTGGCAGAAGCTGCTGTTCGCCGGGTCCCGCTTGCAGGTGGCACAGCTGCCCCTGGCAGAGTGCGGGCGCTACCAGACCTGCACCGACTGCGTGCTGGCACGGGACCCCTACTGCGCCTGGAGCCGCAACGGCAGCGCCTGCGTCCGCACCGACGGGCACAACGGGTACGGGCACCGCGGGCACCGGGCACCGGGGCATGGGGATGGCACCCAGGGAATGGGGACAGCACCCAGGGCACGGGGATGGCACCCAGGGTATGGGAATGGTGCCCAGGGCATGGGAATGGCACCCAGGGCATGGGGATGGCACCCAGGGAACAGGGACGGCACCCAGGGCATGGGAATGGCACCCAGAGCATGGGGATGGCACCCAGAGCATGGGGATGGCACCCAGGGCACGGGGATGGTACCCAGGGAATGGGGATGGCACCCAGGGCACGGGGATGGTACCCAGGGTATGGGAATGGTGCCCAGGGCATGGGAATGGCAACCAGGGCACAGGGATGGCACCCAGGGCACGGGGATGGCACCCAGGGCATGGGGATGGCACCCAGGGAATGGGGATGGCACCCAGAGCATGGGGATGGCACCCAGGGCATGGGGATGGTACCCAGGGCACGGGGATGGCACCCAGAGCATGGGGACGGCACCCAGAGCATGGGGATGGCACCCAGGGCACGGGGATGGCACCCAGAGCATGGGGATGGTACCCAGGGCATGGGAAAGGCACCCAGGGCACGGGGATGACACCCAGGGCATGGGGATGGTAGCCAAGGTATGGGAATGGTGCCCAGAGCATGGGAACGGCACCCAGGGTACGGGGATGGCACCCAGAGAATGGGCATGGCAACGAGGGCACGGGGATGGCACCAGAGCATGGGGGTGGCACCCAGGGCATGGGGATGGCACCCAGAGCATGGGGACGGCACCCAGGGTATGGGGATGGCACCCAGAGCATGGGGGTGGCACCCAGGGCACTGGGATGGCAGCCAGGGTACGGGGATGGCACCCAGGGTATGGGGATGGCACCCAGAGCATGGGGGTGGCACCCAGGGCATGGGGATGGCACCCAGAGCATGGGGACGGCACCCAGGGCATGGGGATGGCACCCAGGGCATGGGGACGGCACCCAGGGCACGGGGATGGCACCCAGGGCACGGGGATGGCACCCAGGGCATGGGGATGGCACCCAGGGCACGGGGAGGGCACCCAGAGCATGGGGATGGCACCCAGGGAACGGGGATGGCACCCAGGGTATGGGGACGGCACCCAGGGCACGGGGATGGCACCCAGGGCAGGGTCAGGGTGGAGTTTGGGAAGGGTTCTGTCCCCAGAGGGTGCTGGGCACTGCCCAGGGAATGGGCACGGCCCCGAGGCTGCTCCAGGAGCCTTTGGAATTTGGGGTGTGCAGGGCTGCCAGGGATGCCCAGGGTGGCATTTTGGGGTGTCTGGGCAGGGCCAGGGGTGGGCTCAGTGATCCCTGGGGGTCCCTGGGGAGGGGGCACCGCGGGTACCCCCCTCACTGTGCCCCCCTCCCGCAGGTCCCACCTGGTGCAGGACGTGCTGAGCTCCGACACCGGCGCCTGCTCCGTGCCTCAGGTGGCCAAGCAAGGTGAGACCCTACGGGTGCCACATGGGTGTGCCCAGGCCATGCCATGCACCCCGTGCCATCCCATGCACCCCATTCCGTTCTATCCCGTGGATCCCATTCCATCTCATGGATCCCATTCGATCCTATCCCATGGATCCCATCCCATGGATCTCATGGATCCCATCCCATGCATCACATCCCATGCACCCCATCCCGTCCCATCTCATGGATCCCATCCCATGAATCCTATCCCATGGATCCCATCCCATGCACCCCATCCCGTCCCATCTCATCCCATCCCATCCCATCCCATCCCATCCCGTCCCGTCCCATCCCATCCCATCCCACCCCATTGTTCCCATTCCATAGATCCCATCCCTTGGATCCTATCCCATCCCACAGATCCCCTCCCATCCCATGGATCCCATCCCATCCCATCCCACCCCATTGTTCCCATCCCATGGACCCCATCCCATCCCAAGGATCTCACCCCATTGTTCCCATCCCACCCCATCCCATGGATCCCACCCCATGGACCCCATCCCACCCCATTGTTCCCATCCCATGGACCCCATCCCATCCCACCCCATTGTTCCCATCCCATGGATCCCATCCCATCCCACCCCATTGTTCCCATCCCATGGATTCCATCCCATCCCATCCCAAGGATCCCACCCCATCCCATCCCATCCCACCCCATCCCATGGATTCTGTCCCATGGATCCCATCCCATCCCAAGGATCCCACCCCATCCCATGGATCCCATCCCATGGACCCCATCCCATCCCACCCCATTGTTCCCATCCCATGGATCCCATCCCATGGATTCCATCCCATCCCAAGGATCCCACCCCATTGTTCCCATCCCACCCCATCCCGTGGATCCCATCCCATCCCACCCCGTTGTTCCCACCCCATTGTTCCCATCCCACCCCATCTTATGGATCCCATCCCATGGATCCCACCACATCCCAAGGACCCCATCCCATCCCAACCCATTGTTCCCATCCCAAGGATCCCATCCCATGGACCCCAATCCATCCCACCCCATTGTTCCCATCCCATGGATCCCATCCCATCCCACCCCATTGTTCCCATCCCATGGATCCCATCCCATCCCACCCCATTGTTCCCATCCCATCCCAAGGATCCCATTGCAAGGATCCCATCCCACCCCATCCCATTGTTCCCATCCCATGGACCCTAATCCATCCCACCCCATTGTTCCCATCCCATGGATCCCATCCCATCCCACCCCATTGTTCCCATCCCATGGATCCCATCCCATCCCACCCCATTGTTCCCATCCCAAGGATCCCATCCCAAGGATCCCATCCCATGGATCCCATTCCATCCCACCCCATTGTTCCCATCCCATCCCAAGGATCCCATTGCATGGATCCCATCCCACCCCATCCCATTGTTCCCATCCCATGGACCCTAATCCATCCCACCCCATTGTTCCCATCCCATGGATCCCATCCCATCCCACCCCATTGTTCCCATCCCATGGATCCCATCCCATCCCACCCCATTGTTCCCATCCCATGGATCCCACCCCATCCTATGGATCCCATCCCATGGATCCCATCCCATCCCACCCCATTGTTCCCATCCCATGGATCCCATCCCACCCCATCCTATGGATTCCATCCCATGGATCCCACCACATCCCATGGACCCCATCCCATCCCACCCCATTGTTCCCATCCCATGGACCCCATCCCATCCCACCCCATTGTTCCCACCCCATTGTTCCCATCCCATGAACCCAACCCCCCCGTGCCCCGCCCCGTCCCCGCTGACCTCCCCGTCCCCTCAGGGCCGCTGACCCCCAAGAACGTGACGGTGGTGGCGGGCACCGACCTGGTGCTGACGTGCCGCCTGGCCTCCAACCTGGCGCGCGCCCTCTGGACCTTCGAGGGCCGGGCGCTGGCGGCCCAGCAGGCGCTGGTGCTGGGCGAGGCGCGGCTGCGGGCGCTGGTGGTGCCCGGCGCGGGCGCCCAGCACAGCGGCACCTACCGCTGCCTGGCCGAGGAGCAGGGCGCCCGCCTGCCCGCCCAGGAGTACCGCGTGGCCGTGCTGGCCGGCCCGGGGGCGCCGCTGGAGACGCGGGCGCCGCCGGCCGGCCCGGGCGCCGCGTGGGTGCTGGCCGTGTGCCTGGGCGCCCTGTGCCTGCTGCTGCTGCTGGCCGTGCTGTCGCTGTGGCGCCGGCTGCGCCACGAGCTGGGCAAGGGCGCCAAGGCCATCGAGAGCACCCTGGTGTACCCCATCGAGCTGCCCAAGGAGCCGCCCAGCCCGCGCTTCGTGCCCAGCGCCGCCTCCGACTCGGACGAGAAGCTCTGGGACCCGTCCAGTTATTACTACTCGGACGGCTCGCTCAAAATCGTGCCCGGCCACGCCGGCACGGCGGGCGCCGCCTGCCGCCGCAACGGCGGCCCCGGCGCCGCCTCGCCGCCCGCCGGCATCCCCGGGCAGCCGCTGCACTCGCCCACCCGCATCCACCTGGGCCCCCTGCGCGGCTCGGCCTCCAACGGCTACATCCGCCTGGCGCTGGGCGCCGAGGAGCGCCCGGCCTGCGCCGACCTGGCCGAGGAGCTGCGGCGCAAGCTGCAGCAGCGCCAGCCCCTGCCCGACTCCAACCCCGAGGAGTCGTCGGTGTGAGCGGCGCCCGCCTCGGCTCCGGGAGCCGGCGTGGGCACCGCAGAGCGGGCACGGCAGAGCTGGCGTCAGGATCCGGCTGAGGATGGAAGCCTGGCACCAAAACCCGGCTGGGGATGGAAGCCTGGCACCAAAACCTGGCTACGGATGGACACCTGGCACCAGGACCTGGCTGGGGACGGGCGCCTGGCATCAGAACCCAGCTGGGGATGGAAGCCTGGCACCAAAACCTGGCTGGGGATGGAAGCCTGGCACCAAAACTTGCCTGGGGACGAGCGCCTGGCACCAAAACCTGGCTCGTGATGGACACCTGGCACCTGGATGGGCGCCTGGCATCGGGACCCAGCTGGGGATGTACACCTGGCACTGGCACCCGCCTTGGGGACAGGATTGCCACGCTGGTACCAGCCCTGGGGACAGCAGGGTCACCACAGGATCTGCCCAGTGTCACCCCAGTGCCCACCTTGGGGACTGATAGGCTGGCACTGGTGCCCGCCTTGGAAACGGGAGTGTCACCTTGGCAGTGGTGTGTGCCTCGGGGGTGGCACTGCCACCCTGGCACCCAGGATTGTCACTTGGGCACCTGCCCTGGGGACAGGGCTGCCACCCTGGCACCCAGGGGGTGGGACTGGCACCCAGGATTGTCACCTGCCCTGGGGACAGGATTGGCACCCTGGCACCCAGGATTGTCACTTGGGCACCTACCCTGGCACCGCCACCACCCAGCCGTGCCACCGTGCCACTCCCGGTGCCACCACCTTCGGTACGGTGTCCCCAGGGAGGGACAGACTTGGGGACACCCCTGTGCCCGCCCGTGCCCGCCCGGTGCCCTCGGGACGGTTTTTTTTTTGGGCTCATTTCGGGTTTTTCTGACTTTTTTCTATCTCCGTGCCCCCCGTGCCAGGGCTCTGTCCCCGCCCTGCCCTGGCCCTTTGTCCCCTCGTGTCCCCCTCCTGTCCCCAACCCCTGCACGCCCCCCAGCCCGTTTTGTACCAGCCCCACCCCGGTGTAATTTATTTGGTACCGAAATATATTTATTTGCTGTAAATACCTGAGTATTTTTATATTCATAATAAAAGGACTTCCAGAAAAAAAACAAAAAAAAATAAATCCTGAGTTGTTTTTTTTTTACTCTTTCTTTCTGGGCAGGGGTTTGGGGAGTTTTGGGGAGATTTTGGGGGAATTTGGGGGATTTTTTGGGGGAGGTTTGGGGGAACTCTGGGCAAGTTTTGGAGCAGTTTTGGGGAAGGATTTGGGGAGGTTTCAGGGGAGTTTCGGGGAGATTTTGGAGGGATTTTTGGGGAATGTTTGGGGAGGTTTTAGGGGAGTTTTGGAGGAATTTTGAGAGAGCTTTGGGGAGTTTTCAGGAGATTTTTGGGGAGGTTGGGAAGGATTTTGGGGGAGGTTTGGGGGGATTTTGGGGAAGATTTTGGGGAAAATTTTGGGGGAGTTTTGGAGAGTTTTTGGGGGAGGTTTGGGGGAATTCTGGGCAGGTTTTGGGGGAATTTTTGGGAGGTTTCAGAGGAATTTTAGGGGAGTCTTGGGGAGGTTTTTGGGGAGGTGTTGGGGGTATTTTGGGGGAATGTTTGGAGAGGTTTTAGGGGAGTTTTGAAGGAATTTTGAGGGAGGTTTGGGGAATTTTTGGGGGATTTTTTGGGAGGTTTGGAAGAATTTTGGGGGAGATTTTGGGGAAGGTTTTGGGGGAGTTTTGGGGAGATTTTGGGGGAGTATTGGGGAGGTTTCAGGGGAATTTTGGAGGAGGTTTTAGGGGAGTTTTGGGGAATTTGGGGGAATTTCGGGGGAGTTTTAGGGGATTTTGGAGAGTTTTGGGGGAGGTTTGGGGGAATTCTGGGAGAGTTTTGGGGGAGTTTTGGGGAGGTTTTGGGGGGTTTGGGGAGGTTTTTGGGGGAGTTCTGGGGGCGTTTTGGGGGAATTTTTGGGGAGGTTGGGGGAGTTTTTGGGGAGGTTTTGGGGAGATTTTAGAGGAGTTGTGGAGGAGGTTTGGGGGGAGTTTGGGAGAGGCTTAGGGGAGGTTTTGGGGGGAGGTTTTTGGGGAGCTTTTTTTGGTCGGTTTTGGGGGTGTTCTGGGCAGGTTTCGGGGGGAGTTTTGGGGAGGTTTTTGGGGGAGTTTTGGGGAAGTTTTCTTTGAGGTTTTGTGGGAGGTTTCGAGCTCTCCCCCCCCATCGGTGCTGAGCTCATGGAAAAAGCTCCAGCGGGGCTAAAAAAGGAGAAAACCGGAGCCGTTCCCAGGCGGGGGGGCCGGGCCGGGCTCCCCCCTCCCCTCCCCGGGGAGGCTCCGCTGGGAGCAGCGCCGGAAATGGGGGAGGGGGCTGGGAACGGGGTCAGGGCCGTGGGAAATGGGGCTGGGGGCGGGGGGAGCGCTGGGAATCCCTTCGGGGGGAGGGGGAGCCCGGGGACACCCCAAAATCGGGGAGGGGGAACCCAAGGACACCCCAAAATCGGGGAGGGGGCTCCGGGACACCCCAATACTGGGGAGGGGGGGGGGCCTCAAGGAGACCCCAAGATCGGGGAGGGGGTGCCCAGGGAAGCCCCAAAATTCAGCCGGGAGACCCCCAGGACGCCCCAGTATAGGAGAGGGGCCTCCAGGACACCCCAAGATCCGGGAGGGGCCTCTGGGACACCCCAGGAGTGGGGAAGGGGACCCCAAGGACATGCCAAAATAGGGGAGGGGGCCCCCCATTGCTGCTGGGGGACCCCTACTGCAGAGCAGGGGGGCGCTTGGGGACCCCATAAAGGCGTGGGGGTGACCCCTGGGAACCCCGAGTGGGAGAAGAACCTTGGGATCCCCCCCAATGGGGAGTTGGAGCCCTGTGGCTGCCGTTGCTGGTGGGGGTGGGGCTTGGGGACCCCAAAATTTGGGGGGGGGGGGGGGCGAACCCGGGTCCCCAAAGGGGCTTTGAGCGGCCGCTGGCGCCCCCTGGCGGCGGTACCAGCTGTGGGGAGTGCGCATGCGCTGAAGCGGTTTGGAAGCGGCGTCCTTCGGCTGCATTCGGCCCTTCCCGTCTTCCTTCGGTATTTTCCGACGCTTTTCGCCCTCTTTCGGCTTTTTCCGTCCTCACTCGGCCCATCCCGCCCACTTGGGCTCTCTTCGGCTCTTTCCGCCTTCCCTCGGCCCTTTCCGTTTCATTCGACTCCTTCCGATTTCTCCTCGGCCCTTTCCGTCTACCCTCGGCTATCTCCGTCTTCCCTCGCCTGCCCTCGGCCCTTCCCGCCACCGCTCGGCTCTCTCCGCCGCCACTCGGCTCTCTCCGGCCCGTCCCTCAGCGCCGCCGCTGCCATGGCCGGTGGTCGCCGCTCGCCGCCCGCTCCGTGCTGCCCGGGCCGGGCGGCGGTGCCCGCTCCGTGCTGCCAGGGCCGCGTGGCCGTGCCCAGCGTGCACCAGAGCCTGTCCGAGATGGACTTCGAGCGGGGTCCGGGGCGCTCCGGGGCCGGGGGGCGGGAGGGCCGGGTCAGCGCTCCCGGCGGTGCGCGGTACCCGGTACCGGAGGGGCACCGGCGACTCTGGGCAGGGGTTGCGGTGGCGGAGGGGGCACGGGCTGGGCTGGAGCAGCGGTACCGGCAGGGCTCCGGGATGGGGTTCCGGTACCGGAGGGGCACCGGGGGGCTCCGGGCGGGAGTACCGGTACCGGGCAGGGCCCGGGGCTCCGTCCGTGGCTGAGGCGGCCCCGCTGCCCGCAGGGATCTGGGCGGCGGCGCGGGACGGGGACGAGGCGCGGGTGCTGCAGCTGCTGGAGCGGCGAGGGGACCCCGCGGAGCCCGACCTGGCGGGGTACACGGCCCTGGTACACCGGGGGCACCGGGGGTCCTGACCGGGTACACGGCCCTGGTACACCGGGGGCACCGGGGGCACCGGGGGTCCTGACCGGGTACACGGCCCTGGTACACCGGGGGCACGGCCCTGGTACACCGGGGGGCACAGGGGGGCACCGGGGGTCCTGACCGGGTACACGGCCCTGGTACATCGGGGGGCACCGGGGGCACGGCCCTGGTACATCGGGGGGCATAGGGGGGCACCGGGGGTCCTGACCGGGGGCACGGCCCTGGCACACCGGGGGCACCGGGGGACACCGGGGGCACGGCCCTGGCACACCGGGGGGCAGTGGGGACATGGGGGTCCTGACCGGGTACGAGGGGCATGGAGGGCACGGGGGTCTTTGGGGTCAGTCCTTTCGGGGCACAGCCCTGGCACCGGGGGTCCCGGAGGTTGGTCCTGCCCTGGCACCGGGGGCACGGGGGTCGGTCCCGCCCTGGCACCGGGGGGCACGGGGGTCAATCCTAACGGGGCACACAGCCCTGGCATCGGGGGTCTTTGGGGTCGGTCCTGCCCTGGCACCGGGGGTGTTTTGAGTCGGTCCTGCCCTGGCACCGGGGGTCGGTCCCGTCCTGGCACCGGGGGTGTTTTGGGTCGGTCCTGCCCTGGCACCGGGGGTGTTTTGAGTCGGTCCTGCCCTGGCACCGGGGGTCGCTCCCGCCCTGGCACCGGGGGTGTTTGGGGTCGGTCCCGCCCTGGCACCGGGGGTCGGTCCTGCCCTGGCACCGGGGGTCCCGGGGGTCGGTCCTGCCCTGGCACCGGGGGTCCCGAGGGTCGGTCCCGCCCTGGCACCGGGGGTCGGTCCTGCCCTGGCACCGGGGGTCCCGGGGGTCGGTCCCGCCCTGGCACCGGGCAGCCCTGAGGCAGGCGCCGTGCCCGCAGCACTACGCCAGCCGGAACGGGCACCTGGCCGTGTGCCGGCTGCTGCTGGAGCGCGGCGCCCCGTGCGATGCCCGCACCCCCGGCGGTGCCACCCCGCTGCACCGCGCCTGCTTCTGCGGGCACCGCGCCGTCACCGAGCTGCTGCTGGCACACGGAGCCGACCCCGCGGCCGCCGACGGCGACGGCAGAACCGCCCTGCACAAGGTGGGCACGCCGGGGGCACCCCGGGGCACGGGGGGGGCACCGGGAGAGCCCGGGGGGAGGGGGGGTACGGGGTGGGCACAGGGCCCGAATTAGGGGGGCATGGGGGAAACGGCCCAAATTGGGGGGGGCACAGTGCCCGAATTAGGGGAGCACGGGGGTGGGGGGCACAGTGCCCGAGTTGGGGTGGGCACAGTGCCCGAATTAGGGGGGCACGGAGGGGGCACAGTGCCCGAATTAGGGGGGCACGGGGTGGGGGGCACAGTGCCCGAATTAGGGTGGGCACAGGGCCCGAATTAGGGTGGGCACAGGGCCCGAAGTAGGGGAGCACGGAGGGGGCACAGTGCCCGAATTAGGGGGGCACGGGGTGGGGGGCACAGTGCCCGAATTAGGGTGGGCACAGGGCCCGAATTAGGGGGGCACGGAGGGGGCACAGTGCCCGAATTAGAGGGGGCACAGGGGCACCCCCTACCCAAATTAAAGGGGGGCACAGGGGGACCCCAATGCCAGGTGGGGGGCACGGGGGCAGCCCCCTACCCAAATTAGAGAGGGCACAGCGGGCACCCCCTGTCCAAACCGGGTGGGGGGCACGGGGCTTCCCCTCCCGGGGGGTGCCCGGGGGTGGCTCTCGGGTCCCCCCGGGGGTGACACCGGTGCCCCCCAGGCCGCCGAGCAGGGGCACCGCGAGCTCTGTGCCCTCCTCCTGCGCCGGCAGCCGGCCCTCGCTGCCCTCCGCGATGCCAGGGGCCGCAGCCCGCGGGACGGGGCGCACCCGGCCGTGCGGGACCTGCTGGACGCCTGAGGGGACGCGGAGGCCACGGCGGGGCCCGGTCGCTGCCGCGGGCCCGGTGCCCGTCCCGGTACCGCCGCTCCTATTTCCGTGTTCCGCCAACACGCCCCGCCCACTGTCCGCCCTCACAGCCAATCACCTCACGCATTTCCACTGTATTCCCGCCTCCCTTCCCTCGCAGCCAATCACAGCCCGCGGTGTCTTTAGGGGGCGGGGTTTGGCGCGGTAAACACCCCCCCCCCGGCGGGTGGGGGGGATTTAAAGGCGCCGCGTCCTTTTTAAAGCGGTTCCGGTAACCGGGACCCTTCCCCGGTAACCGGGACCCCCCCCCCCTCACGCGCGGCACCGAGCACAGCCACGTACAGATATAGAATTTTTATTAACCCATCTGGCAAAAAAAAAAAAAAAAAAAAAAAGAAAAAACCAAACAAAAAAACCCCCGTGAAATAAAAATTCCACGGTCGGTTTCACAACCGGGGCGTGGGGGGAGGGGCAGAACCGGGAGGGGGAGGCCCGGCCCCCCCCGCCCCTCCCCCCATCCCCCCCGCGACCCGAGCGCCCCAAAAATTACAAATCAAACCTGAACAATAAATAGGAATTCCCCAGGGGGGGAGGAAAAGGAGGGGTTTGCATAGAGGAAGATTTAATAAAAAAGGTTTTTTTTGTTGTTGTTTTTTTTTTCTGGCTTATTATTAATTATTAATTATTATTATTATTTATTAATTATTATTATTATTATTTCTAAAATCTCCCTGCGGAAGGAGCTAGGAACTGATCGTCGAGATGTGATTAACAAAAATAATTCAACCTTCTCCCAATAACTTACAGGAGTTCACCCAGGGGGAACTTTTTGTGCTTATTTTTGGTTTTTTTGGGGTCAAGCTCTGACCCCAAAAAACCCCGGGGGGGGGGGGTTTGGGGGGGACCCTCAGCCCCCTCCTGCCTGTACAACTTTGGTCACTAGCGCTGTGTCACCCCAAAATCCAGACCCCAAAATTCAGAACCTCAAAGTCCAGACCCTAAAATCCAGACCTCAAAATCCAGACCCCAAAGTCAGACCCTAAAATCCAGACCCCAAAGTCCAGACCTCAAGGTCAGACCCCAAAATCCCCGGGCCAGCAGGGAAGGGGCTGGGATTTATCCAGGAAACCCCAAAAACACCGGAGAGGGGTCGGGATTCCCATCCCAGGATATCCCAAAATGGTGGAGGAGACCCCAAAGGGCTGAGGAGACCCCAAAAGTTTGCAATTCCCATCCCAAAATGGTGAAGGAGATCCCAACGTTTTGGAATTCCCATCCCAGGATGGGTAGGGGACCTTAAAGATTTGGAATTTTCATCCCAGGATGGGTAGGAGACCCCAAATGTTTGCAATTCCCATCCCAAAATGGGGTAGGAGACCCCCAAAGTTTGGCATTTTCATCCCAAAATGGTGTTGGAGATCCCAAAGGTTTGGAATTCCCATCGCAAGACGGTGTTGGAGATCGCAAAGGTTTGGAATTCCCATCCCAAGACGGTGTTGGAGATCCCAAAGGTTTGGAATTCCCATCCCAGGATGGTCTAGGAGATCCCAAAGTGATGGAATTCCCATCCCAAAATGGGTGTTGGAGATCCCAAAGGTTTGGAATGTCCATCCCAGGGTTTCTGGAAGGGTTGGGATGTCCATCCCGAGGGTCCTGGCAGGGTTGGGATGTCCATTCTGGGATTCCTGGAAGGGTTGGGGTTCCTGGGAGGTTTGGGATGGACCCTGAAAGGACTGAGATGTCCACCCTGGGGTTTCTGGAAGGGTTGGGATGTCCATCCCGAGGGTTCTGGCAGGATTGGGGTTCCTGGGAGGTTTGGGATGGACCCTGGCGTGGTTGGGATGTCCATCCCAGGATTCCTGGCAGGATTGGGATGTCCATCCTGGGATTCCTGGAAATGTCCATCCCAGACTTCCTGGAAGGGTTGGAATTTCCATCCCAGATTTCCTGGAAAGATTGGGATATCCATCCCAGATTTCCTGGCAGGGTTGGGATGTCCATCCCAGGATTCCTGGCAGGATTGGGATGTCCATCCTGGGATTCCTGGAAATGTCCATCCCAGACTTCCTGGAAGGGTTGGAATTTCCATCCCAGGATTCCTGGAAGGACTGGGATGTCCATCCCAGATTTCCTGGCAGGGTTGGAATTTCCATCCCAGATTTCCTGGCAGGATTGGGATATCCATCCCAGATTTCCTGGCAGGGTTGGAATTTCCATCCCAGATTTCCACTGGAAGGGTTGTGGTGTCCATCTCAGATTTCCTGGCAGGGTTGGGATGTCCATCCTGGGATTCCTGACACGGTTGGGATGTCCATCCCAGATTTCCTGGCAGGATTGGGATTTCCATCCCGAGGGTCCCCACGGCGGCAAACCGAGACCCGAATCTCCCTGAGCCGTCGGCGCCGTGCCGGCGGTGCCGGCGCCGCCCGCGCCGCTCCGTCCGTCCCAAACCGAGCCGGCCTGGAACGGCAGCGGCAGCAGCAAATCCCAGCTCCTCCATCCCCACCGCGCTTCCTCCTCCTCCTCCTCATCCTCCTCCTCCTCCACCGGCTCATCCTACCGGGCAAAGGTCCCTGCACCGGGCACGCCGGGCACGCCGGAGCGCGCCGGCGCGGCCGGGGTCAGATGGAGTTCTCCAGGCCACTGTGGTTGCTCCGGCGGCTCAGGCAGTTCCTCTCGTTGAGCAAACTCGTGGTCTCGTCCGCCGGCGCCGGCGGCTCCGGCTTCTCCGGGATGGCGGCGTCGGCTTTGGGGGCGGCGCTGTCGGGGGACTGGGGACAGCTGTCCATGCGCGAGGCCAGCAGCCCGTTCTGGTACTCCTGCCGCGTGATCTGCGCCGGAGAGCGGCGGGGAGAGGCGTGGGAGAGGGCAAAGGGGGGAGGTCCCGTCCCAAAATGGGGTAGTGACGGAATTCCCATCCCAAAATGGGGTGGGAGAACCCAAAGGTATCGAATTCCCATCCCAAAATGGGGTACTGATGGAATTCCCATCCCAAAATGGGGTACTGATGGAATTCCCGTCCCAAAAAGGGGTAAGAGCCCTGATGGACTGGAATTCCCATCCCAAAATGGGGTGTTTGATGGAATTCCCATCCCAGGAGGGGTAGGAGAACCCTAGAAGTGTTGGAATTCCCATCCCAAAATGGGGTACTGATGGAATTCCCATCCCAAAATGGGGTACTGACGGAATTCCCGTCCCAAAATGGGGTGGGAGAACCCAAAGGTATCAAATTCCCATCCCAAAATGGGGTGGGAGAACCCTAAAAGTGTTGGAATTCCCATCCCAAAATTGGGTTAGAGCCCTGATGGACTGGAATTCCCATCCCAAAATGGGGTACTGATGGAATTCCCATCCCAGGAGGGGTAGGAGAACCCTAAAAGTGTTGGAATTCCCAACCCAAAATGGGGTACTGATGGAATTCCCATCCCAAAATGTGGTATTGACAGAATTCCTATCCCAAAATGGGGTGTTTGATGGAATTCCCATCCCAAAATGGGGTACTGACGGAATTCCTGTCCCAAAATGGGTTAAGAGCCATGATGGACTAGAATTCCCATCCCAAAATGGGGTACTGATGGAATTCCCATCCCGAAATGGGGTACTGATGGAATTCCCATCCCAAAATGGGGTACTGACGGAATTCCCATCCCAAAATGGGGTAAGAGCCATGATGGACTAGAAGTCCCATCCCAAAATGGGGTGTTTGATGGAATTCCCATCCCAGGAGGGGTAGGAGAACCCTAAAAGTGTTGGAATTCCCATCCCAAAATGGGGTACTGATGGAATTCCCATCCCAGGAGGGGTAGGAGAACCCTAAAAGTGTTGGAATTCCCAACCCAAAATGGGGTACTGATGGAATTCCCGTCCCAAAATGGCTAAAAGACCCCAAAATCATAGAATTCCCATCCCAGACGTCCCCAAAACGAGCCCCGCCAGAGCTGCTTGTTCATCCCAAACCACCCCAAACCATCCAAGAAGATCCAATGGGTTGGGAATCCCATCCCAAATGGTTCTCCTGCCCTTGATGTGTTGGGAATCCCATCCCAAAGAGTTTCCCCAGCCCTGATGGGTCTGGAATCCCATCCCAAAGGTTCTCCTGGTCCTCATGGATTGGGAATCCCATCACAAAGAGTTTTCCCAGCCCTGATGGGTCGGGAATCCCATCCCAAATGGTTCTCCCGGCCCTGATGGGTCGGGAATCCCATCCCAAATGGTTCTCCCGGCCCTGATGGGTCGGGAATCCCATCCCAAAGAGTTCCCCCAGCCCTGATGGGTTGGGAATGGGGTGATAGGTCAGGAATCCCATTCCAAAGCGTTTTCCCAGCCCTGATGGGTCGGGAATCCCATCCCAAAGAGTTTTCCCAGCCCTGATGGGTCAGGAATCCCATCCCAAGGGGTTTTCCTGGCTCTCATGGGTTGGGAATGGGGTGATGGGTCAGGAATCCCATCCCAAATGGTTCTCCTGGCCTTGATGTGTCGGGAATCCCATCCCAAATGGTTCTCCTGGCCCTGATGTGTCGGGAATCCCATCCCAAATGGTTCTCCCAGGCCAATTCCAGCCGGGAACGCTCACCTTGACGAACTGGAGGTCGGTGAGGGCGCGGACGCTGAAGTCGGCCACGTACTGGGCGCCGCCGGCGTTGAGCTGGTTGTTGCTGCCGCTGACCGGCGACGAGCCCGAGTCCGAGCGCTCGTGGTAGCTCAGCGAGGCCGAGCGGTTCAGGCCGCTCATGTGGGACGGGGAACGGATTTCTGTGGGGTTAGGAAGGGTTGGGATCGTCCTCTGCTCTTTCCCGACATTCCCCATCCTGGTTTTGCTCTCCATGGGTGGATTCGGAAGAGCTCGTCCCCTTAATTTGTGTTTTTCGCCCCGTTCCGAAGGCAGAATTCTTTGGGTTTCTGGAATTGCCTCATGGGGGGTTAGGTTTAGGTTTATGTTTAGATTTAGGTTTAATAAACTAAAATTGAAGTTTTTAGGGTAGGATTCTAAAACTTAAAACTCTTCCTAAGAGGGCAGGTTTAACAAGAATCCCATTTTCCGCAGGGAAAAAGAGCTTAACTTCTGGAATCCCAACCTAAACCTAAACCTAAACTTCAAGCTAAACCTCTGTTGTCCCTAGGACGGGGTTTGGAACCTCCAGAATTCCCGTTCCTGGTGGCAGCTCCCACCCAGGAATCCCTGGAAGTGTCCCCAAGGCCAGGTTGGAGCCACCATGGACACTGGGAGATGTCCCTGCCCATGGAGCCCTAAGGTCCCTCCCAACCACTCCAGAATTCCATGAGGAGCTCTGTTGTCCCCACGACACTGATGGGATTTGGAACCTCGGGAATCTCCCATTCCTGGTGGCATCTCTGACCCAAGAATCCCTGGAAGTGTCCAAAGCCAGGTTGGAGCCACCATGGACAGTGGAAGGTTTAAGTGGTGGCACTGGAAGATCCCTAAGGTCCTTCCCAACCATTCCAGGATTCCATGAGGAGCTCTGCTGTCCCCAGGACGCTGATGGGGTTTGGAACCTCGGGAATCTCCCGTTCCCGGCGGCAGCTCCGACCCGAGGATCCCGGGAAGGTTCTGGAGATGCTCACCAGATCCAGGAGGAGGACTCAGGGCCATCACCCCGTAGTAGGAAAAGGCTCCCGCCTCGAACTTCATGCACTCCTTGCCAGCCTCCACCTCCACCTTGCCCTGCCGGGAAAAACAACGTCGATCCACGGCCAGATCCCAAGGGATGAGATCCCATGGGAATTGTCCAAATCCCAGGGGATGAGATCCCACAGCAATTGTCCAAATCCCACCGGAATTGTCCAAACCCCAAGGGATGAGATCCCACAAGAACTGTCCAAATCCCATGGGAATTGTCCAAACCCCAAGGGATGAGGTCCCACAGGAATTGTCCAAATCCCATGGGAATTGTCCAATTCCCAAGGGACAAGATCCCATGGGAATTGTCCTAATCCCAAGGGATGAGATCCCATGGCAATTGTCCTAATCCCAGGGGATGAGGTCCCACAGGAATTGCCCAAATCCCACAGGAATTGTCCAAACCCCAAGGGATGAGGTCCCATGGGAATTGTCCAAATCCCAAGGGAATTGTCCAAATCCCATGGGAATTGCCCAAACCCCAAGGGATGAGATCCAACAGGAATTGTCCAAATCCCATGGGAATTGTCCAAACCCCAAGTTCTGAGGTCCCACAGGAATTGTCCAAATCCCACGGGAATTGCCCAAACTCCGGTGGATGACGTCCCACAGGAATTGCCCAAACCCCAAGGGATGAGGTCCCACAGGAATTGCCCAAATCCCACGGGAATTGCCCAAACTCCGGTGGATGACGTCCCACAGGAATTGCCCAAACCCCAAGGGATGAGGTCCCACAGGAATTGCCCAAATCCCACGGGAATTGCCCCAACCCCCGGGGCTGAGGTCCCTTGGGAATCCCATCACCTGCAGGATGAGGATGAAGTAGTCGGCCGCTTTGTTCTTGCAGTACAGGAAGTGCCGCGGGGACTTCTTGTTCTCCTCGTCGAACTTCAGCTCCTGGATGACGTCCGAGTATTTGAGGAGCCGCAGCAGGATCTTCTCCGAGATGAAGTTGGGGGTGAAGAGGGTCACCTCTGGAGAGGGGGGAGAAGGTCAGAGATGGATTTAATCCCTCCAAGTGGAAGTGGAGACCCTTGGGGTTGGAATTCCCATCCTGGGATGGTCTAGGAGACCCTTGGGGTTGGAATTCCCATCCTGGGATGGTCTAGGCGACCCTTGGGGTTGGAATTCCCATCCTGGGATGGTCTAGGAGACCCCTGGGGACTGGAATGTCCATCCAGGTCCAGGATGTCCATCTCCAAAAGGTCCCAAAGAAGCCATCAAAACCCAAGGGACCAGGACACCCATCCCCAACCTTGTCCCCTCCCATTTTGGACGGGATGGACAAAACAAAAAGTGGGACAAGAGCCAAAATTTCTGCTCAGAGTGACCAGAGGGGACACAAGGACTTTGTGAGCTCCTCCAGCTCCAAGATCCTCCAGTCCCCAGGATGTCCCAGCCATTGGATGTCCCCAGGATGTCCCCAACCATAGGAAGTCCCCAGGACATCCTGAGCCCTGGGATGTCCCAGCCATGGGAAGTCCCCAGGATGTCCTTGGGATGTCCCAGCCATTGGGACATCCCAGGCTCTGGGACGTCCCCAGGATGTGCCAGCCCTGGGATGTCCAAACTGACCGGTGGACAGGAAGCGGTGGGCGGCCAGCAGGAGTTGAGGTGACACCTTGACCTTCAGCTCGTTGTCGGGGTCCTTGAAGGCCGAGAAGTCCCGTCGGTTCTTCTGGTTGCACACCCTCTTCCTGCTGCGGTTGTCAACTGCGGGGAACAGCGCGGTCACCTCCGGGGGGACCACCAGGAACCCCCTCAGATGGGATTTCGGGGAGGGGTGGAGCCCCAAAACCTACTGTAGGTGTCGGACTCGTCCAGGATCTCCGACTTGATGATCTCCTCGATGACGTCCTCGAGCGTCACCAGCCCCAGCACCTCGTAGAAGGGGTCACCCTCGCCCTCGTTGTTCACCTTCTGCACGATGGCCAGGTGGGACTTCCCTGTGGACACGGGGGGGGGTTGGAATGGGACACCCCCACGACGTCTTGGGATGTCCCCAGGGTGTCCCAGCCCTGGGATGTCCCCAGGATGTCCCAACTATGGGGGAACCCCATGATGTCCCAGCCATGGGATGTCCCAGCCCTGGGACATCCCCAGGACATCCCAGCCCTGGGATGTCGCCAGGATGTCCCAGCCATGGGATGTCCCCTGGATGTCCCAGCCCTGGGATGTCCCCAGGATCTCCCAACCATGGGGTCGTCCCCAGCCCTGCAATGTCCCCTGGATGTCCCCACCCTATGATGTCCCCTGGATGTCCCAGCCTTGGGACGTCCCCTGGATGTCCCAGCCATGGGGGACCCCAAGACGCCCCAGCCCTGGGATGTCCCCACCCTTCGATGTCCCCTGGATGTCCCAGCCCTGGGATGTCCCCACCCTTCGATGTCCCCTGGATGTCCCAGCCCTGGGATGTCCCCACCCTTCGCTGTCCCAGCCCATCCCGCCCCTCCCTGGAGCAATAAACTCATTAAAACCTAAACGAGCCCTTGGGCTGGGCTCCCTCCCAGGGTAATGACACTAATTAAGCCTCCAAGACAATGACACTAATTAAGCCTCCAAGATAAATGACACTAATTAAGCCCATTAAGGCTGGGGCAGAGGCGCCCCTGAGGCTGAAGGCACCTTGGGATGTGGGATGGGCCCGGCATTCCCGGGGTGTCACCGGGATGTCACCGTCACCACCAGGAAATGGCTTTCCCCACGTCCCTGTCCCAGATCCCCCTGCCATCCCCGAGGGGACATTTCAGCTCCACCCCAAACCTGCCCTGACCCCAAAATAAATCCCCTCTCCCTCCTCATCTGAGTGTCCCCACCTCATCCTGCTCCACCTCCACCCCAAACCCGCCCTGATCCCAAAACTCCATCTCCATCCCAAACCTGCCCTGATCCCAAAACTCCATCTCCACCCTAAACCTGCCCTGATCCCAAAACAAATCCCCTCTTCCTCCTCACCTCAGTGACCCCACCTTGTCCACCTTCATCTCCACCCCAAACCTGCCCTGATCCCAAAACTCCATCTCCATCCCAAACCTGCCCTGATCCCAAAACTCCATCTCAACCCTAAACCTGCCCTGACCCCAAAACAAATCCTCTCTCCCTCCTCACCTGTCTCCCTCCATCTCCACCCCAAACCTGCCCTGATCCCAAAACTCCATCTCCACCCTAAACCTGCCCTGACCCCAAAACAAATCCCCTTTCCCTCCTCAAGGTTTTAGTGCAGTGTCCTGACCTCATCCTGCTCCATCTCCACCCCAAACCTGCCCTGATCCCAAAACTCCATCTCAACCCCAAACCTGCCCTGATCCCAAAACTCCATCTCCACCCTAAACCTGCCCTGACCCCAAAACAAATCCCCTCTCCCTCCTCACCTGTCTCCCTCCATCTCCACCCCAAACCTGCCCTGATCCCAAAACTCCACCCCAAACCTGCCCTGACCCCAAAACAAATCCCCTCTCCCTCCTCACTCGAGTGTCCCCACCGTGTCTCACTCCATCTCCACCCCAAACCTTCCCTCCCTGACATTTCTCCACTCTTTATTTCCGGTGGCCACCGGCTCCTGCTCGCTCTGGGAAAAGCTGATTTTAGGGAACTTTTAGCTGATTAGGAAAATCTGGGATTTTAGGGGATCCCAGATCCTTTTTTCCCCTCCTCCCTTGCTCGCAGCGCTGGGAAAAGGTGATGCCTGGAGGGCTGGAGAAAGGATTTTATCATTTCTCATCAGGGCCACCTGGGTGGGGTGGGACAGGTGAGTCAGGAGCTGCTCCCTGCGCCACGAGCGCGACAGGGAGCGGCCGTGGCGGAGCAAACACGGCCCCGCCAGCCCAAAGGGCACCGCAGAGGCCACGCCGGGGTCACCAAACGGGGGACACACCCCAAAATGGGCTCTGGGAGGAGCATCCTGAGGGACAGGGAGGTCCCCATGGGGGGATCATGGAATGCTGGGGTGGTTGGGAGGACCCTGCACCTCCCAGTGTCCCAGGTGGCTCCGATGCCACCAGGAATGGGAGATTCCCGAGATTCCAAATCCCAGCAGAGGTCCCCATGGAATTCTGGAGTTGTTGGGAGGACCCTGCACCTCCCACTGTCCCTGGTGGCCTGGCCCTGGGGACACTTCCAGGAATCTTTGGGTCAGAGATGCCACCAGGAATGGGAGATTCCCGAGGTTCCAAATCCCATCAGTGTCCCCAGAGCCATCCTGGGGGACAGTAGAGCTCCCCATGGAATTCTGGAGTAGGTTCATCCAGTCCCACTGTCCATGGTGGCTCCAACCTGGCCTTGGGGACACTTCCAACCACAGCTGCTCTGGGAATTCCATCCCAGCCCCTCAAAGGGAAAATTCCTTCCCAAAATCCCACCCAGATCTCCACATGGAACCATGGAATGGTTTGGCTTTGAGGGACACCAAATCTCATCTGGTCCCACCATGGGCAGGGACATTTTCCACTGTCCCAGGCGGCTCCAAGCTGGTCTTGGACACTTCCAGGGATCCCAGCTGCTCTGGGAATTCCATCCCAACCAGGAATTCCTTCCCAAAAATCCCATTAAAAGCCCTGTTTTTCCATTTGAAGCCATTCCCTGTTTCCTGTCCCTCCATCCCTTGTCCCCGGTCCCTCTCCAGCTCTCCTGGAGGACCCTGAGCTCTCCCTGGAATTTCCCTTTTCCAGGAGAACATTCCCAGCTCTCCTGGATCCTTCTCCAGGTGACCATTCCCAACTCTCCCTGGAATTTCCCTTCTCCAGGTGACCATTCCCAGCTCTCCTGGAGTTTCCCTTCTCCAGGTGACCATTCCCAGCTCTCCTGGATCCTTCTCCAGGTGAACATTCCCAGCTCTCCTGGATCCTTATCCAGGTGAACATTCCCAGCTCTCCTGGAATTTCTCTTCTCCAGGTGAACATTCCCAGCTCTCCTGGAGTTTCCCTTCTCCAGGTGAACATTCCCAGCTCTCCTGGAATTTCCCTTCTCCAGGTGAACATTCCCAGCTTTCCCTGGATCCTTCCCTTCTCCAGGTGACCATTCCCAGCTCTCCTGGAATTTCCCTTCTCCAGGTGACCATTCCCAGCTCTCCCAGCCCAGCTCCAGAGGGAAATTCCCCACTCAAAGCCTCGAAACAGGAAAATGTGGGAATTGTCACCCTGTGACATCCCCACAGCCCTGGGGGGGGCACAGCTCAAACCCCACAATTAACACAACCACTTAATTATTCCCTCTCCTGCCTCTCCTCCAGCTCCTGACCGGGTCAACGAGGTCCCGAATCCAGCAGGAATTTGTGGGGCTCACCTCCAAAACCCCAAGGCCGCAAATTCCCAGTGGAAAAATAACAGGGCTGGGATTTGTGCCCGGAAGGAAGGAGGGAGCCTAAATCCCTTAATCAGGATCGGGGCAGGGAAAGCCTCTGCCAGCAGCCAGGATCAGCCCAGCCCCAGCAGCAACTCTGCACTCACTGCTTTTGGGAACTGGGCTGGACTGGGACAGCGTCTCCCAAATGTTCCCTGCACGCTGGGAGGGGTTTGGGAATCCCTGGATGTCCCTGGAATGTGGCACAAAGCTGAGCTCAGGGTCACAGCCGGGAGATTTCCTTCATCCCAAAGGAATTGGGGAGGGTGGGCTGGGAAAAGGCCCTGAAAAAGGGCAAATCCCACCTGGGAGCTTCCCACATCCCACAGGAACTGTGTGGTCAGGCTGGAAAACCTTGGGAAAAGACCCTAAAAAGGCCAAATCCCACCTGTACTCTCCCACATCCCACAGAATTGCGGGGTCAGGCTGGAAATCTTTAGGAAAAGACTCTAAAAAGGGCAAATCCCACCTGGGAATTTCCCATATCCCATGGGAACTGGGGAGGGCGGGCTGGGAAAAGACCCTAAAAAGGGCAAATCCCACCTCAGAGCCTCCCATATCCCACAGGAACCACGGGGTCAGGCTGGAGATCTTTAGGAAAAGACTCTAAAAAGGGCATATACCATCTCAGAGCTTCCCACATCCCACAGGAACGGCGAGGTCAGGCTGGAAAACCTTGGGAAAAGACCCTAAAAAGGCCAAATCCCATCTGTATTTTCCCACGTCCCACAGGAACCGCGGGGTCAGGCTGGAAAACCTTGGGAAAAGACCCTGAAAAGGGCAAATCCCACCTGGGAGCTTTCCCACATCCCGTTCCTCCTCCTGCTGCCGATTTTTGGGAAGCAGAGCAAGGATGAGGATGAGGATGGAGCCAGCTCAGAGCAGCCCTGGCTGTTGCCAGTTCCAGGCTGGAGGAAGGAGCCAAACCCAAATCCAAGGAGCCCAGAGATTTTCCAGCACTTCTCCAAAAACTTCTGGGGCTAAACATTAAAAACAAGGAGAACACTCCTGGCATGGGCAAGCTCCAAATGCAGGAAGTCAAAATCCCCAAATTTTGGGATTAAAAGGAAGAATTCCTTCCCAAAATCCCACCTAAACCAGAACATGGAATCCTGGAATGGTTTGGGGTTGGCAAAGACCTTAAATTTGGTGACCCCTCCATTCTCCAAAAATCTCCAGGTCTAAGAATTAAAAACAAGGGGCAAGGAAAACATTCCTGGCATGGGAATCCACAAAATCAAACTCCCTGAATTTTGGGATTAAAAGGAAGAATTCCTTCCCAAAATCCCACCCAAACCAGAACATGGAATCATGGAATGGTTTGGGGTTGGAAGGAACCTTAAATTTGGTGTCCCCGAGCTGCCACTCGTTCCCTTGGGGTCGTGGCCACTCTGGCATGGCCAGCTCCGGCCCCGGAGAGAGCGAAACCCCCTCTGGAATTTTCCTTCCAGCCCCTCCTCACCCTTTTTGAACTCCTCCAGCATGGCGTCCAGCTTGGTGTCGTGGAACACCACGTGCACGGGGTGGTTGTAGAACTTGGTGATGGTCTTGAGGGGCGTGCAGTCGTCGGGGTCCACGAAGGCCAGGTCCTTGACGTAGAGGATGTCCATGATGTTGGACCTCTCGTCCTCGTAGACCGGGATGCGCGTGTAGCCGCTCTCCATGATCTCCGACATGGTGTTGAAGTCCAGGATGGCGTCGCTGTTGATCATGAAGCAGTTCTGCAGCGGCGTCATCACGTCCTCCACCGTCTTGGTGCGCAGCTCCAGCGCTCCCTGGATCATGTTGAGCTCCTCCCTCACCAGGTCGTTGTAGGGCTCCGTCACCTTCAGCATCTCCACCAGCTTCTCCCGGTTGTAGACGGTGCCGATCTCCTGGCCCAGGACGCAGTCCAGGAGCTTGCTGATGGGGTAGGACAGCGGGAAGGTCACCAGCATGAAGAACTTGGTGACCACGATGGTGTTGGCGCCCACGGCCAGCCCGTGCCGCGAGCACAGCGCCTGCGGCACGATCTCGCCGAAAATGACGATGCCGATGGTGGAGGCCACCACGGCGCCGATGCCGGAGCCGATGAGGTCGTCCAGCAGGATGGTCAGCGTGGTGTTGACCAGCACGTTGCCCAGCAGCAGCGAGCAGAGCAGGTAGTTCCCCTTCCTGCGGATGGGCTCGATGCGGCGGGCGTAACGCTTCTCCTTGTCGGTGCCGCAGTTCTGCACGATCCTCAGCTCCATGGGATCCAAGGCCATCAAGCCCAAGTTGAGCCCGCTGAACATCCCCGACAGCACCAGCAAGCCCGCGATCAGAATCACCTGCAGCCACAGCGGCAGCAGCGACTTCTTCTCCTCCAGCACCACCACGTGCCCGTCGGGCCCTTGGTGCGGCAGCCAGGGCTGGCCCGGCCGGCGCTGCGAGCACAGCACGTACGTCTTGGCCCTCTCGTCCTTGCGCAGCGGCTGCACCCGCACCCGGAGCAGGGCCGAGGTGTCGCGGGGCTCGGCGGGGCCGGGCCGCACCACCAGGTCCTGCGAGCGCTCCTGGCACGTGGCGTTGCCGCTCGAGGCGTTGCCGCCCGGCCGCAGCTCGGCGAAGGCCACGCGCTCGGCGGCGCCGGGGCCCAGCCCCAGCCCGTAGAGGCGCAGCAGGGCCTCGCTGCCTTCCGTGAGGCGGATAGGCCCGCGCTCCGCCGGCCCGCCCCCCGCCGCCGCCGCCGCCGCCACCGCCGCCGCCGCCGCCGGTTTGGTGCTCTCCTCCAGGCGCAGCCCCAGCACGACGGTGTCGGCCGCGGGCACGGCGCCGCCGGGCAGCGCCAGCAGCAGCAGCAGCGGCGGCAGGAACGGGCCCGGCGAGAGCGGCGTCCCCCCGCAGCCGCCGGCGGTGCCGCCGCCGCCGCCGCCCGCCGCCATGTTGGGCACTGGCGGGAGCGTCACGCACGGGCGGACGCGCCTACGCGGTGACGTCACGCCCCCCTCCCTCAGCGAACGGACGCGCCCCCACCGGTGAGGACACGCCCATCCCTGGGTGACGTCACTCCGAGCACGCCCTGGAGGGGAGGTCAATGAGGTCACGCCCAGAGGTGACGTCACGCGTGGGAGGTGAGGCAGCGGAGGGGAGGGAGGGTGTAGCCACGCCCTCAGCTGTGACGTCACGCGCGGAGCAGGAACCAGCAGGGGGAGGAACGCTCTGGTCACGCCCCAGAAGCAAAAGCCACGCCCTCGGTTGTGACGTCACTGTCATGACCACGCCCCCGTGCGCTCGTCTGGGTGACGCCTTTAACGTGACGTCACACCCCGCAGCAGGGAGAAGCGATTTCTGGGGGGCAACCGTGCGGTGACGTCACCTGACGGACCACGCCCACGCTGAGGGAGCCACACTGCTGGGGTCACCGGGACACGCCCCCGTGTGACGTCGCTCATGGCCACGCCCCAGACTAACACATCTGACCACGCCTATTTGTGACATCATACGGCAAACCACGCCCCGACCGGAATTTGCACGTGGCCACGCCCCCCCAGGACCCGGGGTGGCACCAGGAGCCCCGGGGGTGGCACCAGGACCGGGGGTGGCACCAGGAGCTCTGAGGGTGGCACTAGGACCTCTGGGGGTGGCACCAGGAGCCCCGAGGGTGGCACTAGGACCCGGGGTGGCACCAGGAGCCCCGGGGTGGCACCAGGACCCGGGAGAAGGGAGGTCACGCAGCTCAGTGGCGGCTGCCATCGCCAGGCGCCGGAACTACATTACCCATCACCCCCCTCGCGCCACCAGCTGACAGACAGCTCGTTTGACCAATCACCATCGACATTTCCGCCTGTGGGCGGGAGCAGCGGTGCGAGCCAGCCAATGGGCGCGCGGGGCGGGCCGCGGCGCGGCGGGGGAAGATGGCGGCGGCGGGCCGGTGGCGGGCCGGGCTGGCCGTGCTGGCCGTGGTGCTGGGGCTCGGCGGGGCGGCGGCCGAGCAGACCGAGGAGCACCTCAAACGGGAGCACTCGCTGTCCAAACCGTACCAGGGTGAGCGGGGAGGGCGGGCGGTGCTGGCCGCCGGTGCCCGGTGCCCGGTGTCCGGTACCGACGGTGCGTGTGGGCCGCAGGTGTGGGCTCGGCCAGCTCGGGGCTGTGGGACCTGCTGGGCAACGCCATGGTCATGACGCAGTTCATCCGCCTCACCCCCGACGTGCAGAGCAAGCAGGGAGCCGTGTGGAACCGGGTGGTGAGCGGGGGGCACCGGGGAGAGGGTCGGGAACGGAGGGGACCGGGATGGACCGGGGAGAGGGTCGGGAGAGGAGGGGACCGGGATAGACTGGGGAGAGGGTCGGGAATGGAGGGAACCGGGATAGACTGGGGAGAGGGTCGGGAATGGAGGGAACCGGGATAGACTGGGGAGAGGGTCGGGAATGGAGGGAACCGGGATAGACTGGGGAGAGGGTCGGGAATGGAGGGAACCGGGATAGACTGGGGAGAGGGTCGGGAACGGAGGGAACCGCGATGGACCAGGGACAGGGTTGGGAACGGAGGGAACTGGGATAGACTGGGGAGAGGGTCGGGAACGGAGGGAACCGGGATAGACTGGGGAGAGGGTCGGGAACGGAGGGGACCGGGATAGACTGGGGAGAGGGTCGGGAACGGAGGGGACCGGGATAGACTGGGGAGAGGGTCGGGAACGGAGGGAACCGGGAAAGTCTGGGGAGAGGGTTGGGAATGGAGGGAATGAAGGGGAACCGGGATGGGCCGGGGAGAAGGTTGGGAATGGAGGGGAACCAGGGAGAGGGTCGGGAACGGAGGGGAACCGGGGAGAGGGTCGGGAACGGAGGGGAACCGGGATAGACTGGGGAGAGGGTTGGGAACGGAGGGGACTGGGATAGACTGGGGAGAGGGTCGGGAACGGAGGGAACCGGGATAGACTGGGGAGAGGGTCGGGAATGGAGGGAACCGGGATGGACCAGGGACAGGGTTGGGAACGGAGGGAACCGGGAAAGTCTGGGGAGAGGGTTGGGAATGGAGGGAATGAAGGGGAACCGGGATGGACCAGGGAGAGGGTTGGGAATGGAGGGAACCGGGATGGACCAGGGAGAGGGTCGGGAGCAGAGGGAACCGGGATGGGCCAGGGAGAGGGTTGGGAATGGAGGGGAACCGGGGAGAGGGTCGGGAGCGGAGGGAACAGAGGGAACCGGGATGGGCCAGGGAGAGGGTCGGGAACGGAGGGAACCGGGAAGCACCGGGGGATGGTGGAGGTGCAGTTAGGGAATGAGGGATTCCCGAATTTCCCGGTTTTTCCCCTCCTCTCCCCAGCCCTGTTACCTGCGGGACTGGGAGATGCAGGTGCACTTCAAGATCCACGGGCAAGGCAAGAAGAACCTCAACGGAGACGGTTTCGCCATCTGGTACACCAAGGACAGGATGCAGCCGGGTAAACGCCGGGAAAAACCCTGCCTGGGAAAAGGGCCTGGGGACACCTGGGACACCTGGGACAGGGCACCTGGGACACCTGGGACACCTGGGAAAAGGGCCTGGGACACCTGGGACACCTGGGACAGCTGGGTAAAGGGCCTGGGGACACCTGGGACACCTGGGAAAAGGGCCTGGGGACACCTGGGACAGCTGGGACAGGGCACCTGGGACACCTGGGACAGCTGGGACACCTGGGAAAAGGGCCTGGGGACACCTGGGACACCTGGGAAAAGGGCCTGGGGACACCTGGGACACCTGGGACAGCTGGGAAAAGGGCCTGGGGACACCTGGGACACCTGGGACAGGGCTTTGGGGACACCTGGGACAGCTGGGACAGGGCACCTGGGACACCTGGGACAGGGCCTTGCGACACCTGGGACAGCTGGGACAGGGCTTGGGGACACCTGGGACATCTTGGACAGGGCTTGGGGACACCTGGAAGGCCTTGGACAGGGCTTGGGGACACCTGGGACACCTTGGACACCTTGGACAGGGCTTGGAGCTACCTGGACTTTGGGGACACCTTGGACAGGGCTTTGGGGACACCTTGGACAGGGCCTGGGGACACCTTGGACAGGGCCTGGGGACACCTTGGGCACCTTGGACATGTTGGACAGGGCTTTGGAGAAACCTTGGGACACCTCTGGACAGGACCTGGAGCAAGCTGGTCTCATGGAAAACATCCACCCGGACGGGACTGGATGGTCCTTGAGGACCTTCCCAAGGAAGTGACAAATGTCTTCCCTGAGCTTCCCCAACCTTATCCCAACTTTTCTTTCCCCTTCCAGGACCTGTTTTTGGGAGCAAGGACAACTTCCTGGGGCTGGGAGTGTTCGTGGACACGTATCCCAACGAGGAGAAGCAGCAGGAGGTGAGACCCACCAGTGTGACACGCAGCTCTTCATCCTCAGAGCCCCTTCCTCCTCCTCCTCCTCCTCCTCCTCTTCCCACTCCTTTTCCACATTTTTTTTTGGTCAGGGAAACTGGGGGAGGATTTCCGAGCTGAGCTGGTGGTGCCACGTCCACCAGGAGTAGGGTGTGAGTAAAGCTGGAGTAGAAGCTGAGGAGCTTTTCCTTGCTCTGCCTCTCGGGAAGGTCTAAAAGTTGTCGCGTTTCCTGTGGTTTTTTGGTGTCATTCCATGGGGATGAAAAATCCAGCTGGAGGGGACTTTGGGATAAATGCCACCACTTGGGTAAGGGACATCTTCCACTGGCCCAAGGTGCTCCAAGCCCCGTCCAGTCTGGTCTTGGAAAAGGTCAAAAAGAGCTCCAAAAAGGTCAAAAAGAGCTCAAAAAGGTCAAAAAGAGCTCAAAAAAGGTAAAAAATAGTTCCAAAAAGGTCAAAAGAGCTCCAAAAAGGTCAAACATAGTTCCAAAAAGGTCCAAAAGAGCTCTTAAAAGGTCAAAATTAGTTCCAAAAAGGTCAAAAGAGCTCCAAAAAGGTCCAAAAGAGCTTCAAAAAGGTCCAAAAGAGCTCCAAAAGACAAAAACTCTCCAAAAAAGTCAAAAACAGCTCCAAAAGGTTCAATAGAGCCGCAAAAAGACAAAAAGTCTCCAAGAAGGTCAAAAAGACCTCCAAAAGGAGCCTTCAACAGGACAAAATGATCTCCAGAAGATCAAAAAGAGCTCCAAAAAGGAGAAAAAGGAAATTTTCCAGGATTTTGGGCCCTGCTGGACTCGGTTCCGGGGGGAATTTTCTGGGATTTGGGGCCCTGCCGGGCTCTGTGACCGTGTTGCTCTCTCTTGCTTTGTGCTAATCCTGGAGGGCAGGCTCAGAAGAGGAGGTACAGCCCTGGAAACCAGGTACTGCCTCCTGCTGTCCCACCTGGAATGCCCCGTTCCCCCGTTTCGGAGCAGATTTATGGGGTTTGGGACCCAAAGGGATGGAATCTGGGGTCATCCCTGTGGTTTTTGAGGACATTTTTGGGGTTTGGAATCCGTGGGGATGGAGTTTGGGGTCATCCTGGTGGTTCCTGAGGAGATTTTTGGGGTTTGGAATCCGTGGGGGTGGATCCCGGTGGTTTCTGAGCAGATTTTTGGGGTTTGGGATGCACAGGGATTGAGTTTGGGGTCATCCCGGTGGTTTTTGAGGACATTTTTGGGGTTTGGGACCCACAGGGATGGAGTTTGGGGTCATCCCAGTGGTTCCTGAGGAGATTTTTGGGGTTTGGAATCCGTGGGGATGGATCCTGGTGGTTTCTGAGGAGATTTTTGGGGTTTGGAATCCGTGGGGATGGATCCTGGTGGTTTCTGAGGAGATTTTTGGGGTTTGGGATGCGCAGGGATAGAGTTTGGGGTCATCCCAGTGGTTCCTGAGGAGATTTTTGGAGTTTGGGATGCACAGGGATGGAACTTCGGGTCATCCTGGTGGTTTTGAGGACATTTTTGGGGTTTGGAATCCGTGGGGATGGATCCTGGTGGTTCCTGAGGAGATTTTTGGGGCTTGGAATCCATGGGGATGGATCCCGGTGGTTTCTGAGGAGATTTTTGGGGTTTGGGATCCGTGGGGATGGATCCTGGTGGTTCCTGAGGAGATTTTTGGGGCTTGGAATCCGTGGGGATGGATCCCGGTGGTTTCTGAGGAGATTTTTGGGGTTTGGGATCCGCAGGGATGCAGCAGGATGGTGACGGTGTCTTCTGGAGCAGATTATTTGGGATGAAAGACTTTGGGATCATTCCAGTGTTGGTTGAAGCTCTTTGGGATCATTCCCGTGTTGGTTGAGGAGCTCTTTGGCGGTCAAGGACTTCGGGATCATTCCAGTGTTGCTTGAAACTCTTTGGGATCATTCCCAGGTTGTGTTGAGCAGATCCCTGAGGGGTGAAGGACTTTGGGATCATTCCAGTGTTGGTTGGAGAACTTTGGGATCATTCCCAGGTTGTGTTGAGCAGATCCCTGAGGGGTGAAGGACTTTGGGATCATTCCAGTGTTGGTTGGAGAACTTTGGGATCATTCCCAGGTTGTGTTGAGCAGATCCCTGTGGGGTGGAGGACTTTGGGATCGTTCCCACATTGCTTGAAGGACTTTGGGATCATTCCATGTTGCTTGAAGGACTTTGGGATCATTCCAGTGTTGGTTGGAGAACTTTGGGATCATTCCCAGGTTGTTTTGAGCAGATCCCTGTGGGGTGGAGGACTTTGGGATCGTTCCCACATTGCTTGAAGGACTTTGGGATCATTCCCAGGTTGTGTTGAGCAGATCCCTGTGGGGTGAAGGACTTTAGGATCATTCCATGTTGCTTGAAGGACTTTGGGATCATTCCAGTGTTGGTTGGAGAACTTTGGGATCATTCCCAGGTTGTTTTGAGCAGATCCCTGTGGGGTGAAGGCCTTTGGGATCGTTCCCACGTTGCTTGAAGGACTTTGGGATCGCGTTTGGAGAACTTTGGGCTCACTCTGCTCTTTCACTGACCAGATCCCTGAGGGGTGAAGGACTTTGGGATCATTCCTGTGTTGTTTTGAGCAGATATCTGAGGGGTGAAGGACTTTGGGATCATTCCATGTTGCTTGAAGGACTTTGGGATCATTCCAGTGTTGGTTGAAGAACTTTGGGATCATTCCAGTGTTGGTTGAAGGACTTTGGGATCATTCCAGTGTTGGTTGGAAAACTTCAGAATCATTCCCGTCTTGTTTTGAGCAGATCCCTGTGGGGTGGAGGAGTTTGGGATCTCCAATCAACACTTTGGAATCATTCCAGTGTTGGTTGGAGAACTTCAGGATCATTCCCAGGTTGTTTTGACCAGATCCCTGTGGAGTGAAGGGCTTTGGGATCATTCCCAGGTTGTGTTGAGCAGATCCCTGTGGGGTGGAGGACTTTGGGATCGTTCCCACGTTGCTTGAAGGACTTTGGGATCACTCTGCTCTGTCACTGAGCAGATCCCTGTGGGGTGAAGGACTTCGGGATCGTTCCCGTGTTGTGTTGAGCAGATCTCTGTGGGGTGAAGGACTTTGGGATCATTCCAGTGTTGGTTGGAGAACTTCAGGATCATTCCCAGGTTGTTTTGACCAGATCCCTGTGGAGTGAAGGGCTTTGGGATCATTCCCAGGTTGTGTTGAGCAGATCCCTGTGGGGTGGAGGCCTTTGGGATCGTTCCCATGTTGCTTGAAGGACTTTGGGATCACTCTGCTCTGTCACTGAGCAGATCCCTGTGGGGTGAAGGTCTTTGGGATCGTTCCCACGTTGCTTGAAGGACTTTGGGATCGTTCCCGTGTTGTGTTGAGCAGATCTCTGTGGGGTGAAGGTCTTTGGGATCATTCCAGTGTTGGTTGGAGAACTTCAGGATCATTCCCAGGTTGTGTTGAGCAGATCCCTGTGGGGTGAAGGACTTTGGGATCGTTCCCACGTTGCTTGAAGGACTTTGGGATCGCGGTTGCAGCACTTTGGGCTCACTCTGCTCCTCCACCCCGCTGCCTCCGTGGGGCGAACAACTCCATCCCCACCCCACCTCTCCTTCCTGGCGTCTCCCGCCATCCCAAACCACCTCCTGGATCCCAATCCCTGTTTTCCCCCCACCACGGGCAGCGCGTGTTCCCCTACATCTCGGCCATGGTGAACAACGGCTCACTGACCTACGACCACGACCGCGACGGGCGCCCCACCGAGCTGGGTGGCTGCACCGCCATGGTGCGCAACCTCAACCACGACACCTTCCTGGTCATCCGCTACGTCAAGAGGAGGCTCACGGTCAGTTTGGGACGGGCACGGCGGGGCCTTCGCCCTCCTGGGACGCGGAGCGGTTGGGATTTGCTTTCTGTTCCTTACGGTTGGGATTTGTTGGGTTTCTCTTGGGTTGAGAAGATTGAGGGAGGCAGGAAGTGGAAAATGGAAACCTCTTCTTTCTGAAGGATTCCTCAGTGGGTCTGGGGACTCCAGGTGGGATTTCCAAGTGGATTTGGAGGCTCCAGGTGGGATTTGAGTGTTCCAGGTGGGATTCCAGAGTGGATTTGGGGTCCTTGAGTGGATTTGGAGGCTCCAGGTGGAATTTGAGCGTTCCAGCTGGGATTCCTGAGTGGATTTGGAGTCCTTGAGTGGATTTGGAGGCTCCAGATGGGATTCCCAAGTGGATGCGGGATTCCTGAGTGGATTTGAGGGTTCCAGGTGGGATCTGGGTGGGTTTGGAGGTCCCAGGTGGGATCCCAGAGTGGATTTGGGGTTGCTGAGTGGATTTGATGGTCCAGGTGGGATTCCCAAATGGATTTGCGGTTCCTGAGTGGATTTGGGGTCTCCAGGATGGATTCCTGAGTGGATTTGGATTCCTGAGTAGATTTTGAGGCTCCAGGTGGGATTTGAGGGTCTCCAGGTGGGATCTGGGTGGGTTTGGAGGTTCCAGGCAGGATTCCCAAGTGGATTTGGGGTCTCCAGGAGGGATTCCCAAGTGGATTTGGGGGCTCCAGATTGGATTCCCAAGTGGATTTGGGATTCCTGAGTGGATTTGGGGGCTCCAGGTGGGATCCCAGAGTGGATTTGGGATTCCTGAGTGGATCTGGGGGCTCCAGGTGGGATCTGGGTGGGTTTGGAGGTTCCAGTTGGGATTCCCGAGTGGATTTGGGATTCCCTTCTCCACGCCTTCATCTCCAACGCCGCGTCCTCTCGAGCGCCAGCAGCTACCAACACCAAAACCTCCAAACCCTCACCATCCTCCCATCCTAAACCCGAACTTTAACCCCAGCTTTAGCTCTTAAGCCGGGTTTGAAGGCTGGGAGGTGCTCAGGCTGTTCCTCGGCAGGTGCTGATCGACATCGACGGCAAGCACGAGTGGCGGGATTGCATCGACGTGCCCGGCGTGCGGTTGCCCCGTGGCTACTACTTCGGGACGTCCTCGGTCACCGGGGACCTGTCAGGTACGGCCTGGGGGGGATCCCAAAGGGAGTGGGGTTCCCCAGTGGATTTGGGGGCTCCAGTTGGGATTCTTGAGTGGATTTGGGGTTCTCCTGTGGATTTGGGGTTCTCCTGTGGATTTGGGGGTTCCAGGTGGGATTTTCCAGTGGATTTGGGGGTTCTAGGTGGGATTTTCCAGTGGATTTGGGGTTTCCCCAGTGGATTTGGGGGTTCCAGGTGGGATTTTCCAGTGGATTTGGGGTTCTCCTGTGGATTTGGGCATTCCAGGTGGGATTTTCCAGTGGATTTGGGGTTCTCCTGTGGATTTGGGGGTTCCAGGTGGGATTTTCCAGTGGATTTGGGGTTCCCCAGTGGATTTGGGGGTTCTAGGTGGGATTTTCCAGTGGATTTGGGGTTCCACAGTGGATTTGGGGGCTCCAGTTGGGATTCTTGAGTGGATTTGAGGTTCTCCTGTGGATTTGGGGGTTCCAGGTGGGATTTTCCAGTGGATTTGGGGTTCCCTGGTGGATTTAGGTGGGATCCAGGTGGGATTTGTGGGCTCCAGTTGGGATTCTTGAGGGGATTTGGGGTTCCCCAGTGGATTTGGGGGCTCTAGGTGGGATTTTCCAGTGGATTTGGGGTTCCACAGTGGATTTGGGGTTCCCCAGTGGATTTGAGGGTTCCAGGTGGGGTTCCCCAGTGGATTTGGGGGCTCTAGGTGGGATTTTCCAGTGGATTTGGGGTTCCCCAGTGGATTTGGGGGTTCTAGTTGGGATTTAGGGGCTTCAGGTGGGATTCTTGAGTGTATTTGGGGGCTCCACGTGGGTTCATGAGTGGATTTGGATTTTTCCAACTGGATTTTATAAAACCTTGGGATGAGCATGGAATAAAACCAAGAATAGCATGGAATAAACCAGGATTAACATGGAATAAAAGTTTGGGATGAACATGAACTAAAACCAGGATTAGCATGGAATAAAACCTTGGGATAAGCATGGAATAAACCTTGGGATAAACATGGAATAAACCAGGATTAACATGGAATAAAACTTTGGGATGAGCATGGAATAAAACAGGATTAACATGGAATAAAACCTTGGGATAAACATGGAATAAACCAGATTTAGCATGGAATAAACCAGGATTACCTTGAAATAAACCAGGTTTAGCATGGAATAAACCAGGATTAACTTGGAATAAACCAGGTTTAGCATGGAATAAAACCTTGGGATGAGCATGGAATAAAACCAGGATTAACATGGACTAAAACCTTGGGATGAACATGGAATAAAACCAGGATTAACATGGAATAAACCAGGATTAACTTGGAATAAACCAGGATTAACTTGGAATAAAACCTTGGGATAAGCATGGAATAAACCTTGGGATAAACATGGAACAAACCGGGATTAACATGGAATAAAACCTTGGGATGAGCATGGAATAAAACAGGATTAACATGGAATAAAACCTTGGGATTAACATGGAATAAAACCTTGGGATGAGCATGTAATAAACCTTGATATTAACATGGAATAAAACCAGGACTAACATGGAATAAAACCTTGGCAAGAGCCCATTCCTTCACCATTCCAACCCCTTTTAACCCCAAAAACCCCCCAATTTTCCAGCTGGATTTCAATTTTTTAACCAACTTCAACAATTCCTGCTGGTCAGGACCAGCCCCTCCTCCCCGAGGATGAAACCCCACAAAATTCTGACCCCCCAGGGGACGTTTTTGGGGTTTTTTTTTTGCAGACAACCACGACATCATCTCGCTGAAGCTGTACCAGCTGACGGTGGAGCGGACGCCGGAGGAGGAAAAACGGGATCGGGAAGTTTTCCTGCCCGTGGTGGACAACCTCAGGCTGCCAGGAAGTCAGTGGGGTTTGGGGGAAACTGAGCCTGGGTTTGGGGGAAACTGAGCCTGGGTTTGAGGGAAAATGAGACTGGGTTTAGGGGAAAATGAGCCTGGGTTTGGGGGAAACTGAGCCCAGGTTTGGGGGAAAATGAGACTGGGTTTAGGGGAAACTGAGACTGGGTTTGGGGGGAAACTGAGACTGGGTTTGGGGGAAATGAGCCCGGGTTTGGGGGAAACTGAGCCCGGGTTTGGGGGAAACTGAGCCCGGGTCTGGGGGGAAACTGACACTGGGTTTGGGGGGAAACTGACACTGGGTTTGGCGGGAAACTGAGACTGGGTTTAGGGGAAAATGAGCCTGGGTTTGGGGGCAAATGAGCCCGGGTTTAGGGGAAGGTGAGCCCGGGTTTAGGGGAGCAGCAGAGATTTGGGGGAAAACAGAGCTGGGGTTTAGGGGAAAAGGGAGCCTGGTTTTGGGGGAAATGGAGCCAAATCCCAAACTCCCACACTCTCATCACAAATCCTAAACCCCAAAATCCCGAACCCCAATCCCTGTTCCCACAGTGGAGGCGCCACTGGAGCCCATGAGCGGCCTGGCCCTGTTCCTCATCCCCAAATCCCAAACTCCCCAAATCCCACACTCCTGTCCCCACATCCCAAACCCCCAAAATCCCAAACCCCAAAATCCCGCAAACCCCAAAATCCCAATCCCTGTTCCCGCAGTGGAGGCACCACTGGAGCCCAAACCCCAAAATCCCAATCCCTGTTCCCGCAGTGGAGGCACCACTGGAGCCCATGAGCGGCCTGGCCCTGTTCCTCATCCCCAAATCCCAAACTCCTGACTCCAAATCCCCCAAAGCCCCAAAATCCCCAAATCCCAAAAATCCTAAACTCCCCAAATCCCCGAACCCCAATCCCTGTTCCCGCAGTGGAGGTGCCGCTGGAGCCCATGAGCGGCCTGGCCCTGTTCCTCATCCCCAAATCCCAAACTCCTGACCCCAAACCCCAAACTCCAAATCCCCCAGAACCCCAACTTCAACAATTCCTGCTGGTCTGGACCAGCCCCTCCTCCCCAGGAATAAAACCCCAAAAAATTCCAAAATTCCAAAACCCCAAATCCCAAAAATCCCAAACCCCAAAATCCCCAAATCCCAATCTCTGTTCCGCAGTGTAGGCGCCGCTGGAGCCCATGAGCGGCCTGGCCCTGTTCCTCATCCCCAAATCCCAAACTCCTGACTCCAAATCCCCCAAAACCCCAAAATCCCCCAAATCCCCCAAATCCCCAAATCCTAAACCCCAAAATCCCAAACCCCAATCCCTGTTCCCGCAGTGGAGGCGCCGCTGGAGCCCATGAGCGGCCTGGCCCTGTTCCTCATCGTCTTCTTCTCACTGGTGGCCCTCGTCTTCGCCATCGTCATCGGCATCATCCTCTACAACAAGTGGCAGGAGCAGAGCCGCAAGCACTTCTACTGAGCCCAAACCCCCGGGCTGGCCCATCCCGGGCTAGTGGTGGCCACATCCCCATTGCCACCTGTGCCAGGGTGCCAGGGACCCCCCAAAGGACGGTGCCAGCCTGGCTGAGCAGTGCTGGAACGTTCCCTGGTAGAGACTTCCCAGCTCTTCTCTCATTGCTGTGGCCACCAGAAGTCCAGCAGACGAGCCCTGCCTTGGCTAGTACTGGCCACATCCTGATTGCCACCTGTGCCAGGGCGTGAGGATGGCAGGGAGCCCCAAATCCCTGGATTAGGACAGTGCCAGCCTGGCTGAGGAGTGCTGGAACGTTCCCTGGCAGAGACTTCCCAGTGCTTCTCCTACTGCTGTGGCCAACAGAACCTCTCCAGATGAGCCCCACGTGGGCTAGTGGTGGCCACATCCCCATTGCCACCCATGCCAGGGTGCCAGGGACCCCCCAAAGGACGGTGCCAGCCTGGCTGAGCAGTGCTGGAACGTTCCCTGGTAGAAAACTTCCCAGTGCTTCTCCTATTGCTGTGGCCACCAGAAGTCCAGCAGACGAGCCCCACCTTGGTTAGTACTGGCCACAACCCATTGCCACCTGTGCCAGGGCGTGAGGATGGCAGGGAGCCCCAAATCCCTGGCACGGGGATGGTGCCAGCCCAGTTGAGGGGTGCAGAGACTTCCCAGCGCTTCTCTCATTGCTGTGGCCACCAGAAGTCCAGCAGATGAGCCCCACCTTGGCTAGTACTGGCCACGTCCCGATTGCCACCCATGCCAGGGCATCAAGGACTCCCCAAATCCCTGGCACGAGGATGGTGCCAGCCTGGCTGAGGAATGCTGGAACCTCTGGCAGAGACTTCCCAGTTGCCACCATCCTGCTGTGGCTACCAGAACCCCCACCGGACGAGCCCCTGTGGGCCAGGACGAGCCTGTCCGGGTGCTGCTGCTGATTTTCCCGGCTGGATGAACTGGAAGAGCCCCCTCCGCTTTTCTGGGGTCCCCCTCTCCCCGTTTCCCAGCATGTGGCCACCCCTGCATGTCGTGTCCCGGGGCCACTCCTACCTCAGGGACTGCTAGCCACAAAGGTTGCCCAGGTGGCCTCGGGTTGAGATGGCATCGCCCTCCTCGCCGAGATCCGCCAGATCCAAGCCCAACCCTGCGGCTTCCCAGGATATTCCCACCCAGGGCAGGTGGCCCCTGGGGGGGGTGGTTTTGTTGGCCACTAGTGGGGTTTTGGTGGTCCCCGGTGGGGTTTTGGTGGCCCCCGGACTAGGAGAGGACCGGGGGGGGGGGGAATTTTCCAGGCTGGGAGCTGTTTCCAAGGAGAGTTTTCCTGGAGTTTTGTCTCTCTTTGTCATGCTGGGGCACGTGGGGAGGGGTCTGTTGTGGTCCCAAACCCATGGGGAGGGGTCTCTGGGGGTCCCAGGTCCATGGGGAGAGGTGTCTGGTGGTCCCAGCCCCATTCTGGGTGGTCCCAACCCCATTGGGAGGGGACTCAGATGGTTCCAGCCCAATTTCTGGGGTCCCAGGCTCATAGGGAGGGGTCTCTGGGGGTCCCAGCCCCACTTCTGGGGGTTTCAGGTTCATAGGGAAGGGTCCATTTCTGGGTCCCAGGCCCATTTCTGGGGCTCCCAGGTCCATAGGGAGGGGTCTTCTGGGGGTCCCAGCCCTATGGGGAGGGGTCTCTGGGGGCTCCAGCCCCATTTCTTGGGGTCCCAGCCCTATGGGGAGGGGTCTCTGGGGGCTCCAGCCCCATTTCTTGGGGTCCCAGCCCTATGGGGAGGGGTCTCCGGGGCTTCCAACCCCATGTCTGGAGTGCGCAGTCCATAGGGAGGGGTCTCTGGGGGTCCCAGCCCCAATTGTGGGGGTCCCAGGTCCATAGGGAGGGGTCTTCTGGGGGTGCCAGACCTATGGGGAGGGGTCTCTGGGGGTCCCAGCCCCATTTCTGCGGGTCCCAGCCCCACACTTGAGGGGGAGCTTCGTGATGTGTGTGCCTGACGAGCGACTCGTGGGGACAGCAAAGATCAGGCACAGCATTTAATGAGATTTTTGTCAACTTTATTTCAGAAATTGGAGGGGGGGGGACGGGCCTTAATTGTGGGGGGTCTGCAGATCTTCCCCCCAATCCCGGCACCGTCACCGCCGCTGCCCCAGGGGGATTCTTTGTCCATGGCCTCCCTCCTCACCCCCGGGGATGCTCCGCCGCTCTCTGTCGGGATTCCCACCCTATTTGGGAAAATACAACAACTGTAGGGGATGCTCCAGTGGGTGTCCGTGGAGGTCTCTGTTGGTGTCCGCCCTTCTCACCTCTGGGGGATGCTATCTCACTCTCCGTGCTGCTCCTGGCACCGTCGTCCTCACCACGGGGATGCTCGGTCGCTCTCGATGCTCGGTGACCCAAGGGATTCTCTGTCGGTGTCCTCCCTTCTCACCCCGGGGATGCTCCGCAGCTCTCGCTGCTCCGTGGGGATTCCTACCCTATTTGGGAAAATACCTGTGGGAAATGCTCCGGTGGGTATCTGCGGAGCTCCTGCCTGATCCTGGCACTCTCTTCCTCGCTGCCCCGGGGGGATACTCTGTCAGTGTCCGCCCTCCTCACCCCAGGGGATGCTCCGCTGCTCTCCGTGTGGATTCCTACTCTCTTTGGGAAAATCCCTTACCTCAGAGGGGATGCTCCGGTGGGTGTCCGGGCTCCTTCCGCCCCATCCCGGCACCGTCTTTGCCACTCCATGGGTCTCTGTGGTCCTCGCCCCGGGTCGATGCACCGCCGCTCTCGGTGCACGCTTCCTCGGGGGATTCTCTATCCATGGCCTCCTTCCTCACCCCCGGGGATGCTCCGCCTCTCTTGGTGCTCCGTGGGGTTCCCTACCCTATTTGGGAAAACGCAATCCCTGTGGGGGATGCTCCGGTAGTGTCCGCGAAGCTCCCGCCCGATCCCGGCACCATCTTCACCGCTGCCCCGGGTGGATGCTCCATGGGTCCCCGTGGTGCTCCCGGTTCCGTGTTCCTCGCTCTGGGGCGGTGCTCGGCCACTCTCGGTGCTCGCTGCCCTGGGGGATGCTCTGTTGGTGTCCTCCCTTCTCACCCCGGCGATGCTCCGCCACTCCATGGGGATTCCTACCCTATTTGGGAAAATAGAGTGATTTATTAAAGAAATATGGATATTGATCTAGCACCAATATCCTACTGTGACAGACAAAAACTCTCTAATAGTTTTAAAGTTAGAAAGTGTATGTTCGTTGCGACGCTGGATAGCGTGTGGAATAGCTCCCAAATACGCACTGCACCTTTCAAATGATTACAGAGTCCTTTTATCCACACCAGAATTGAATACCCAAAATACAAATACATATTCCTCATTTTGGTACATCCCATTCCTCACTTTGTTTGCTAATAGTTTCAAAAGCTATTAAGCATGCGTAGTTTGTTCCTTCAAATGGGTCGGTGGTCCCTTTCATGGGAAGGGGTCCCAAAATGAGGAAGTAAATGAAGACTTCCTCATTCTGACCTTTCTACCTTTTCAATGCAAGTATGACAAATGAACCTCGGTAGAACTCCCATTCCTTGTCTTCAATTGGTTTCAGAACAGAGGAGGCCCACAACTGTCTTACGTTCCTAAAAGCTATTTGTCAGTTACTGTATTCTTCATTATAAACTCAGCTCACTAAACCTTGTGTTGACAAGCAATCAATTATTAGTTAACTACTAACTCTTAACTTCATCAAGGCCTACTTACAGAATCCCTTTCTTTTAACTGACTCTAGTAAGCCTAATCTCTAACAAATATCTTAGCTCCTCTAAAACCTCTACATCTCCTAAAGTTTATGTTTCAACAAGACCTGTGGGGTATGCTCCGGTAGTGTCTGCAGAGCTTCCGCCCGATCCCGGCACCGTCTTCACCCCTGCCCCCGGGGGATGCTCTGCCCGTGTCTTCCCTTTTCAACCGGGGATGCTCCGCCACTCTCGGTGCTCCCTGTAGATTTCTACCCTATTTGAGAATATCCCTTACCTGTGGGGGATGATGCGGTGGGTGTCCGTGCTCCTCCCGCCCGATCCCGGCACCCTCTTCACCGCTGCCCCGGGTGGATGCTCCATGGGTCCCCGTGGTGCTCCCGGTTCCCTGTTCCTCGCTCTGGGGCGGTGCTCGGCCGCTCTCTCGGTGCTTGCTGCCCCGGGGGATGCTCTGTCCGTGTCTTCCTTTCTCACCCCGGGGATGCTCTGCCGCTCTCCGTGGGGATCCGTACCCTATTTGGGAAAATACAATACACGTGGGGGATGCTCCCGTAGCGTCGACAGAGCTCCCTCCCGATCCCGGAACCGTTTTCGCCGCTGCCCTGGGGAGATTCTCTGTTGGTGTCCACCCTTCTCACCTCTGGGGGATGCTATCTCACTCTCCGTGCTGCTCCTGGCACCGTCGTCCTCACCAAGGGGATGCTTCGCCGCTCTCGGTGCTTGCAGCCCTGGGGGATTCTCTGTCAGTGTCCGCCCTCCTCACCCCTGGGGATGCTCCGCTGCTCTCCATGTGGATTCCTACTCTCTTTGGGAAAATCCCTTACCTCAGGGGGATGCTCCGGTGGGTGTCCAGGCTCCTTCCGCCCCATCCCGGCACCGTCTTTGCCACTCCATGGGTCTCTGTGGTCCTTGCCCCGGGGGGATGCTCCGCTGCTCTCGGTGCTTGCTGCCCCGGGGGATTCTCTATCCATGGCCTCCTTCCTCAGCCCCGGGGATGCTCTCCCGCACTCGGTGCTCCATGTGGATCCCTACCCTATTTTGGAAAATACAATACCTGTGGGGGATGCTCCGGTAGTGTCCGGGGAGCTCCCTCCCGATCCCGGCACCGTCTTCACCGCTGCCTGGGGGGGATGCTCCATGGGTCGCCGTGGTGCTCCCGGTTCCGTGGTCCTCGCTCCGGGGCGATGCTCGGCCGCTCTCGATGCTTGCTGCCCTGGGGGATGCTCTGTCCGTGTCTTCCTTTCTCACCCTGGGGATGCTCCGCTACTCTCCTTGGTGCTCCCGGTTCCGTGTTCCTCGCTCTGGGGCGGTGCTCGGCTGCTCTCTCGGTGCTTGCTGCCCCGGGGGATGCTCTCTCCGTGGCTTCCTTTCTCACCCCGGGGATGCTCTGCCGCTCTCCGTGGGTATCCGTCCCCTATTTGGGAAAATACAATACACGTGGGGGATGCTCCGGTAGTGTCTGGGGAGCTCCCTCCCGATCCCGGCACCGTCTTCACCGCTGCCTGGGGGGGACGCTCCATGGGTCGCCGTGGTGCTCCCGGTTCCGTGGTCCTCGCTCCGGGGCGATGCTCGGCTGCTCTCGATGCTCGGTGACCCAAGGGATTCTCTGTTCGTGTCCTCCCTTCGCACCCCGGGGATGCTCCAACGCTCTTGCTGCTCCGTGGGTATTCCTACCCTATTTGGGAAAACACATTACCTCTGGGGGATGCTCCGGTAGTGTCTGCAGAGCTTCCGCCCGATCCCGGCACCGTCTTCACCCCTGCCCCCGGGGGATGCTCTGCCCGTGTCTTCCCTTTTAACCCGGGAATGCTCCGCCACTCTCGGTGCTCCCTGTAGATTCCTACCCTATTTGAGAATATCCCTTACCTGTGGGGGATGATGCGGTGGGTGTCCGTGCTCCTCCCGCCCGATCCCGGCACCCTCTTCACCGCTGCCCCGGGTGGATGCTCCATGGGTCCCCGTGGTGCTCCCGGTTCCGTGTTCCTCGCTCTGGGGTGGTGCTCGGCCACTCTCTCGGTGCTTGCTGCCCCGGGGGATGCTCTGTCCGTGGCTTCCTTTCTCACCCCAGGGATGCTCTGCCGCTCTCCGTGGGGATCCGTACCCTATTTGGGAAAATACAATACCTGTGGGGGATGCTCCGGGAGTGTCCGGGGAACTCCCTCCCGATCCCGGCACCGTCTTCACCGCTGCCTGGGGGGGATGCTCCATGGGTCGCCGTGGTGCTCCCGGTTCCGTAGTCCTCGCTCCGGGGCGATGCTCGGCCGCTCTCGATGCTCGGTGACCCAAGGGATTCTCTGTCGGTGTCCTCCCTTCGCACCCCGGGGATGCTCCGACGCTCTTGCTGCTCCGTGGGGATTCCTACCCTATTTGGGAAAACACATTACCTCTGGGGGATGCTCCGGTAGTGTCTGCAGAGCTTTCGCCCGGTCCCGGCACCGTCTTCACCCCTTCCCCGGGGGATGCTCTGCCCGAGTCTTCCCTTTTCTCCCCGGGATGATCCGCCACTCTCGGTGCTGCCTGTAGATTTCTACCCTATTTGAGAATATCCCTTACCTGTGGGGGATGATGCGGTGGGTGTCCGTGCTCCTCCCGCCCGATCCCGGCACCCTCTTCACCGCTACCCCGAGTGGATGCTCCATGGGTCCCCGTGGTGCTCCCGGTTCCGTGTTCCTCGCTCTGGGGTGGTGCTCGGCTGCTCTCGGTGCTTGCTACCCCGGGGGATGCTCTCTCCGTGGCTTCCTTTCTCACCCCGGGGATGCTCTGCCGCTCTCCGTGGGGATCCGTACCCTATTTGGGAAAATACAATACACGTGGGGGATGCTCCGGTAGCATCGGTGGAGCTCCCTCCAAATCCTGGCACCGTTTTCGCCGCTGCCCTGGGGAGATTCTCTGTTGGTGTCCGCCCTTCTCACCTCCGGGGGATGCTATCTCACTCTCCGTGCTGCTCCTGGCACCGTCGTCCTCACCAAGGGGATGCTTCGCCGCTCTCGGTGCTTGCAGCCCTGGGGGATTCTCTGTCAGTGTCCGCCCTCCTCACCCCTGGGGATGCTCCGCTGCTCTCCGTGTGGATTCCTACTCTCTTTGGGAAAATCCCTTACCTCAGGGGGATGCTCCGGTGGGTGTCCAGGCTCCTTCCGCCCCATCCCGGCACCGTCTTTGCCACTCCATAGGTGTCCGTGGTCCTCGCCCCGGGTCGATGCTCCTCCACTCTCGGTGCTCGCTGCCCCAGGGGATTCTCTGTCCATGGCCTCCTTCCTCACCCCCGGGGATGCTCTCCCGCACTCAGTGCTCCATGTGGATCCCTATCCTATTTTGGAAAATACAATACCAGTGGGGGATGCTCCGGTAGTGTCCGGGGAGCTCCCTCCCGATCCCGGCACCGTCTTCACCGCTGCCTGGGGGGGATGCTCCATGGGTCGCCGTGGTGCTCCCGGTTCCGTGGTCCTCGCTCCGGGGCGATGCTCGGCCGCTCTCTCGGTGCTTGCTGCCCCGGGGGATGCTCTGTCCGTGGCTTCCTTTCTCACCCCGGGGATGCTCTGCCGCTCTCCGTGGGTATCCGTCCCCTATTTGGGAAAATACAATACACGTGGGGGATGTTCCGGTAGTGTCTGGGGAGCTCCCTCCCGATCCCGGCACCGTCTTCACCGCTGCCTGGGGGGCGATGCTCCATGGGTCGCCGTGGTGCTCCCGGTTCCGTGGTCCTCGCTCTGGGGCGATGCTCGGCCGCTCTCGATGCTCGGTGACCCAAGGGATTCTCTGTCGGTGTCCTCCCTTCGCACCCCGGGGATGCTCCGATGCTCTCGCTGCACCGTGGGGATTCCTACCCTATTTGGGAAAACACATTACCTCTGGGGGATGCTCCGGTAGTGTCTGCAGAGCTTTCGCCCGGTCCCGGCACCGTCTTCACCCCTTCCCCGGGGGATGCTCTGCCCGTGTCTTCCCTTTTCACCCGGGGATGATCCGCCACTCTCGGTGCTGCCTGTAGACTTCTACCCTATTTGAGAATATCCCTTACCTGTGGGGGATGATGCGGTGGGTGTCCGTGCTCCTCCCGCCCGATCCCGGCACCCTCTTCACTGCTGCCCCGGGTGGATGCTCCATGGGTCCCCGTGGTGCTCCCGGTTCCGTGTTCGTCGCTCTGGGGCGGTGCTCGGCCGCTCTCTCGGTGCTTGCTGCCCTGGGGGATGCTCTGTCCATGTCTTCCTTTCTCACCCCGGGGATGCTCTGGCGCTCTCCGTGGGGATCCGTACCCTATTTGGGAAAATACAATACACGTGGGGGATGCTCCCGTAGTGTCCGGGGAGCTCCCTCCCGATCCCGGAACCGTTTTCGCCGCTGCCCTGGGGAGATTCTCTGTTGGTGTCCGCCCTTCTCACCTCTGGGGGATGCTATCTTGCTCTCCGTGCTGCTCCTGGCACCGTCGTCCTTACCAAGGGGATGCTTCGCCGCTCTCGGTGCTTGCAGCCCTGGGGGATTCTCTGTCAGTGTCCGCCCTCCTCACCCCTGGGGATGCTCCGCTGCTCTCCATGTGGATTCCTACTCTCTTTGGGAAAATCCCTTACCTCAGGGGGATGCTCCGGTGGGTGTCCGTGCTCCTCCCGCCCGATCCCGGCACCCTCTTCACCGCTGCCCCGGGTGGATGCTCCATGGGTCCCCGTGGTGCTCCCGGTTCCGTGTTCCTCGCTCTGGGGTGGTGCTCGGCCGCTCTCTCGGTGCTTGCTGCCCTGGGGGATGCTCTGTCCATGTCTTCCTTTCTCACCCCGGGGATGCTCTGGCGCTCTCCGTGGGGATCCGTACCCTATTTGGGAAAATACAATACACGTGGGGGATGCTCCCGTAGTGTCCGGGGAGCTCCCTCCCGATCCCGGAACCGTTTTCGCCGCTGCCCTGGGGAGATTCTCTGTTGGTGTCCGCCCTTCTCACCTCTGGGGGATGCTATCTCGCTCTCCGTGCTGCTCCTGGCACCGTCGTCCTCACCACGGGGATGCTCAGTCGCTCTCGGCGCTCGTTGCCCCAAGGGATTCTCTGTCGGTGTCCTCCCTTCGCACCCCGGGGATGCTTCGATGCTCTCGCTGCTCCGTGGGGATTCCTACCCTATTTGGGAAAACAAATTACCTCTGGGGGATGCTCCGGTAGTGTCTGCAGAGCTTTCGCCCGGTCCCGGCACCGTCTTCACCCCTGCCCCCGGGGGATGCTCTGCCCGTGTCTTCCCTTTTCTCCCGGGGACGCTCCGCCACTCTCGGCGCTCCCTGCAGATTCCTACCCTATTTGAGAATATCCCTTACCGGTGGGGGATGATGCGGTGGGTGTCCGTGCTCCTCCCGCCCGATCCCGGCACCCTCTTCACCGCTGCCCCGGGGGGATGCTCCATGGGTCCCCGTGGTGCTCCCGGTTCCGTGTTCCTCGCTCTGGGGTGGTGCTCGGCCGCTCTCTCGGTGCTTGCTGCCCCGGGGGATGCTCTCTCCGTGTCTTCCTTTCTCACCCCGGGGATGCTCTGCCGCTCTCCGTGGGGATCCGTACCCTATTTGGGAAAATACAATACCTGTGGGGGATGCTCCGGTAGCGTTGGTGGAGCTCCCTCCAAATCCTGGCACCGTTTTCGCCGCTGCCCTGGGGAGATTCTCTGTTGGTGTCCGCCCTTCTCACCTCCGGGGGATGCTATCTCACTCTCCGTGCTGCTCCTGGCACCGTCGTCCTCACCAAGGGGATGCTTCGCCGCTCTCGGTGCTTGCAGCCCTGGGGGATTCTCTGTCAGTGTCCGCCCTCCTCACCCCTGGGGATGCTCCGCTGCTCTCCGTGTGGATTCCTACTCTCTTTGGGAAAATCCCTTACCTCAGGGGGATGCTCCGGTGGGTGTCCAGGCTCCTTCCGCCCCATCCCGGCACCGTCTTTGCCACTCCATAGGTGTCCGTGGTCCTCGCCCCGGGTCGATGCTCCTCCACTCTCGGTGCTCGCTGCCCCAGGGGATTCTCTGTCCATGGCCTCCTTCCTCACCCCCGGGGATGCTCTCCCGCACTCAGTGCTCCATGTGGATCCCTATCCTATTTTGGAAAATACAATACCAGTGGGGGATGCTCCGGTAGTGTCCGGGGAGCTCCCTCCCGATCCCGGCACCGTCTTCACCGCTGCCTGGGGGGGATGCTCCATGGGTCGCCGTGGTGCTCCCGGTTCCGTGGTCCTCGCTCCGGGGCGATGCTCGGCCGCTCTCTCGGTGCTTGCTGCCCCGGGGGATGCTCTGTCCGTGGCTTCCTTTCTCACCCCGGGGATGCTCTGCCGCTCTCCGTGGGTATCCGTCCCCTATTTGGGAAAATACAATACACGTGGGGGATGTTCCGGTAGTGTCTGGGGAGCTCCCTCCCGATCCCGGCACCGTCTTCACCGCTGCCTGGGGGGCGATGCTCCATGGGTCGCCGTGGTGCTCCCGGTTCCGTGGTCCTCGCTCTGGGGCGATGCTCGGCCGCTCTCGATGCTCGGTGACCCAAGGGATTCTCTGTCGGTGTCCTCCCTTCGCACCCCGGGGATGCTCCGATGCTCTCGCTGCACCGTGGGGATTCCTACCCTATTTGGGAAAACACATTACCTCTGGGGGATGCTCCGGTAGTGTCTGCAGAGCTTTCGCCCGGTCCCGGCACCGTCTTCACCCCTTCCCCGGGGGATGCTCTGCCCGTGTCTTCCCTTTTCACCCGGGGATGATCCGCCACTCTCGGTGCTGCCTGTAGACTTCTACCCTATTTGAGAATATCCCTTACCTGTGGGGGATGATGCGGTGGGTGTCCGTGCTCCTCCCGCCCGATCCCGGCACCCTCTTCACTGCTGCCCCGGGTGGATGCTCCATGGGTCCCCGTGGTGCTCCCGGTTCCGTGTTCGTCGCTCTGGGGCGGTGCTCGGCCGCTCTCTCGGTGCTTGCTGCCCTGGGGGATGCTCTGTCCATGTCTTCCTTTCTCACCCCGGGGATGCTCTGGCGCTCTCCGTGGGGATCCGTACCCTATTTGGGAAAATACAATACACGTGGGGGATGCTCCCGTAGTGTCCGGGGAGCTCCCTCCCGATCCCGGAACCGTTTTCGCCGCTGCCCTGGGGAGATTCTCTGTTGGTGTCCGCCCTTCTCACCTCTGGGGGATGCTATCTCGCTCTCCGTGCTGCTCCTGGCACCGTCGTCCTTACCAAGGGGATGCTTCGCCGCTCTCGGTGCTTGCAGCCCTGGGGGATTCTCTGTCAGTGTCCGCCCTCCTCACCCCTGGGGATGCTCCGCTGCTCTCCATGTGGATTCCTACTCTCTTTGGGAAAATCCCTTACCTCAGGGGGATGCTCCGGTGGGTGTCCGTGCTCCTCCCGCCCGATCCCGGCACCCTCTTCACCGCTGCCCCGGGTGGATGCTCCATGGGTCCCCGTGGTGCTCCCGGTTCCGTGTTCCTCGCTCTGGGGTGGTGCTCGGCCGCTCTCTCGGTGCTTGCTGCCCTGGGGGATGCTCTGTCCATGTCTTCCTTTCTCACCCCGGGGATGCTCTGGCGCTCTCCGTGGGGATCCGTACCCTATTTGCGAAAATACAATACACGTGGGGGATGCTCCCGTAGTGTCCGGGGAGCTCCCTCCCGATCCCGGAACCGTTTTCGCCGCTGCCCTGGGGAGATTCTCTGTTGGTGTCCGCCCTTCTCACCTCTGGGGGATGCTATCTCGCTCTCCGTGCTGCTCCTGGCACCGTCGTCCTCACCACGGGGATGCTCAGTCGCTCTCGGCGCTCGTTGCCCCAAGGGATTCTCTGTCGGTGTCCTCCCTTCGCACCCCGGGGATGCTTCGATGCTCTCGCTGCTCCGTGGGGATTCCTACCCTATTTGGGAAAACAAATTACCTCTGGGGGATGCTCCGGTAGTGTCTGCAGAGCTTTTGCCCGGTCCCGGCACCGTCTTCACCCCTGCCCCCGGGGGATGCTCTGCCCGTGTCTTCCCTTTTCTCCCGGGGACGCTCCGCCACTCTCGGCGCTCCCTGCAGATTCCTACCCTATTTGAGAATATCCCTTACCGGTGGGGGATGATGCGGTGGGTGTCCGTGCTCCTCCCGCCCGATCCCGGCACCCTCTTCACCGCTGCCCCGGGGGGATGCTCCATGGGTCCCCGTGGTGCTCCCGGTTCCGTGTTCCTCGCTCTGGGGTGGTGCTCGGCCGCTCTCTTGGTGCTTGCTGCCCCGGGGGATGCTCTCTCCGTGTCTTCCTTTCTCACCCCGGGGATGCTCTGCCGCTCTCCGTGGGGATCCGTACCCTATTTGGGAAAATACAATACCTGTGGGGGATGCTCCGGGAGTGTCCGGGGAGCTCCCACCCGATCCCGGCACCGTCTTCACCGCTGCCTGGGGGGGGATGCTCCATGGGTCGCCGTGGTGCTCCCGGTTCCGTGGTCCTTGCTCCGGGGCGATGCTCGGCCGCTCTCGATGCTCGGTGACCCAAGGGATTCTCTGTCGGTGTCCTCCCTTTGCACCCCGGGGATGCTCCGATGCTCTCGCTGCACCGTGGGGATTCCTACCCTATTTGGGAAAACACATTACCTCTGGGGGATGCTCCGGTAGTGTCTGCAGAGCTTCCGCCTGATCCCGGCACCGTCTTCACCCCTGCCCCCGGGGGATGCTCTGCCCGTGTCTTCCCTTTTCTCCCCGGGATGATCCGCCACTCTCGGTGCTGCCTGTAGATTCCTACCCTATTAGAGAATATCCCTTACCTGTGGGGGATGATGCGGTGGGTGTCCGTGCTCCTCCCGCCCGATCCCGGCACCCTCTTCACCGCTGCCCCGGGTGGATGCTCCATGGGTCCCCGTGGTGCTCCCGGTTCCGTGTTCCTTGCTCTGGGGCGGTGCTCGGCCGCTCTCGGTGCTTGCTGCCCCGGGGGATGCTCTGTCCGTGTCTTCCTTTCTCACCCCGGGGATGCTCTGGCGCTCTCCGTGGGGATCCGTACCCTATTTGGGAAAATACAATACACGTGGGGGATGCTCCGGTAGCGTCGGTGGAGCTCCCTCCAAATCCTGGCACCGTTTTCGCCGCTGCCCGGGGGAGATTCTCTGTTGGTGTCCGCCCTTCTCACCTCTGGGGGATGCTATCTCACTCTCTGTGCTGCTCCTGGCACTGTCGTCCTCACCAAGGGGATGCTTCGCCGCTCTCGGTGCTTGCAGCCCTGTGGGATTCTCTGTCAGTGTCCGCCCTCCTCACCCCTGGGGATGCTCCGCTGCTCTCCATGTGGATTCCTACTCTCTTTGGGAAAATCCCTTACCTCAGGGGGATGCTCCGGTGGGTGTCCAGGCTCCTTCCGCCCCATCCCGGCAAAGTCTTTGCCACTCCATGGGTCTCTGTGGTCCTTGCCCCGGGGGGATGCTCCGCTGCTCTCGGTGCTTGCTGCCCCGGGGGATTCTCTATCTAGCATGGATATCTCTATCCATGGCCTCCTTCCTCACCCCCGGGGATGCTCTCCCGCACTCGGTGCTCCATGTGGTTCCCTATCCTATTTTGGAAAATACAATACCTGTGAGGGATGATCCGGGAGTGTCCGGGGAGCTCCCTCCCGATCCCGGCACCGTCTTCACCGCTGCCTGGGGGGGATGCTCCATGGGTCGCCGTGGTGCTCCCGGTTCCGTGGTCGTCGCTCCGGGGCGATGCTCGGCCGCTCTCTCAGTGCTTGCTGCCCCGGGGGATGCTCTGTCCGTGGCTTCCTTTCTCACCCCGGGGATGCTCTGCCGCTCTCCGTGGGTATCCGTCCCCTATTTGGGAAAATACAATACACGTGGGGGATGCTCCGGTAGTGTCTGGGGAGCTCCCTCCCGATCCCGGAACCGTCTTCACCGCTGCCTGAGGGGGACGCTCCATGGGTCCCCGTGGTGCTCCCGGTTCCGTGGTCCTCGCTCCGGGGCGATGCTCGGCCGCTCTCTCGGTGCTTGCTGCCCCGGGGGATTCTCTGTCCATGGCCTCCTTCCTCAGCCCCGGGGATGCTCTCCCGCACTCGGTGCTCCATGTGGTTCCCTGTCCTATTTTGGAAAATACAATACCTGTGGGGGATGCTCCGGGAGTGTCCGGGGAGCTCCCTCCCGATCCCGGCACCGTCTTCACCGCTGCCTGGGGGGGATGCTCCATGGGTCACCGTGGTGCTCCCGGTTCCGTGGTCCGCGCTCCGGGGCGATGCTCGGCCGCTCTCGATGCTCGGTGACCCAAGGGATTCTCTGTTGGTGCCCTCCCTTCGCACCCCGGGGATGCTCCGACGCTCTTGCTGCTCCGTGGGGATTCCTACCCTATTTGGGAAAACACATTACCTCTGGGGGATGCTCCGGTAGTGTCTGCAGAGCTTCCGCCTGATCCCAGCACCGTCTTCACCCGTTCCCCCGGGGATGCTCTGCCCGTGTCTTCCCTTTTCTCCCGGGGATGATCCGCCACTCTCGGCGCTCCCTGCAGATTCCTACCCTATTTGAGAATATCCCTTACCGGTGGGGGATGATGTGGGGGGTGTCCGTGCTCCTCCCGCCCGATCCCGGCACCCTCTTCACCGCTGCCCCGGGGGGATGCTCCATGGGTCCCCGTGGTGCTCCCGGTTCCGTGTTCCTCGCTCTGGGGCGGTGCTCGGCCGCTCTCGGTGCTTGCTGCCCGGGGGGATGCTCTCTCCGTGGCTTCCTTTCTCACCCCGGGGATGCTCTGCCGCTCTCCGTGGGGATCCGTACCCTATTTGGGAAAATACAATACACGTGGGGGATGCTCCGGTAGCGTCGGTGGAGCTCCCTCCAAATCCTGGCACCGTTTTCGCCGCTGCCCTGGGGAGATTCTCTGTTGGTGTCCGCCCTTCTCACATCTGGGGGATGCTATCTCACTCTCCGTGCTGCTCCTGGCACCGTCGTCCTCACCAAGGGAATGCTTCGCTGCTCTCGGTGCTTGCAGCCCTGGGGGATTCTCTGTCAGTGTCCGCCCTCCTCACTCCTGGGGATGCTCCGCTGCTCTCCGTGTGGATTCCTACTCTCTTTGGGAAAATCCCTTACCTCAGGGGGATGCTCCGGTGGGTGTCCGGGCTCCTTCCGCCCCATCCCGGCAAAGTCTTTGCCACTCCATGGGTCTCTGTGGTCCTTGCCCCGGGGGGATGCTCCGCTGCTCTCGGTGCTTGCTGCCCCGAGGGGATTCTCTATCCATGGCCTCCTTCCTCAGCCCCGGGGATGCTCTCCCGCACTCGGTGCTCCATGTGGATCCCTACCCTGTTTGGGAAAATACAATACCTGTGGGGGATGCTCCGGTAGTGTCCGGGGAGCTCCCTCCCGATCCCGGCACCGTCTTCACCGCTGCCTGGGGGGGATGCTCCATGGGTCGCCGTGGTGCTCCCGGTTCCGTGGTCCTCGCTCCGGGGCGATGCTCGGCCGCTCTCGATGCTCGGTGACCCAAGGGATTCTCTGTCGGTGTCCTCCCTTCGCACCCCGGGGATGCTCCGACGCTCTTGCTGCTCCGTGGGGATTCCTACCCTATTTGAGAAAACACATTACCTCTGGGGGATGCTCCGGTAGTGTCTGCAGAGCTTCCGCCCGATCCCGGCACCGTCTTCACCCCTTCCCCCGGGGGATGCTCTGCCCGTGTCTTCCCTTTTCACCCGGGGATGATCCGCCACTCTCGGTGCTCCCTGTAGATTCCTACCCTATTTGAGAATATCCCTTACCTGTGGGGGATGATGCGGTGGGTTTCCGTGCTCCTCCCGCCCGATCCCGGCACCCTCTTCACCGCTGCTCCGTGGGGATGCTCCATGGGTCGCCGTGGTGCTCCCGGTTCCGTGTTCCTCGCTCTGGGACGATGCTCGGCCACTCTCGGTGCTTGCTGCCCCGGGGGATGCTCTGTTGGTGTCCTCACCCCCGGGCATTCCCTGCCGCTGGCCGTTGTCCTTGGCTGGTGTCGGCTCCGGGGCGCTCCCGGGGTTCCGCTTCCGCCGCCGCTCCCATCGCCGGGCCCGCACTGAGCCCCGCGCGCTCGCGCACGCCTTTTATAGGCCCGGTAAGCCCCGCCCTCCCATCGGCAGCCAATGGGAGCGCAGGGATATCATAGGGGCGAGGGGTGATCGTCACGGCTCTTTGTGACATCAGAATGAAAGGGTGAGGCCAGAATGAGAGAGCGATCTGATTGGTCAATGCCGAAGGCGTTCCCGCGCTGATTGTTCCAGGCACTGACTGGTTAGTTCGAGGCAGAAGGTGCGGCAAGGCGGTGAGTGGGCGTGGCTTACATGTGGGGGTTCCAGCCCAATTCTGGCGGTCCCAGCCTAATTCTGGGGGTGTTCAGCTCCATTTTTTGGCGTGCCCAGCCCCAATCTGGTTGTCCCAGCACCATTTCTGGGGGTCCCAGTCCCATCCTAGCGGTGCCCAGCTCTATTCTGGGGGCCCCCAGCCCCATTCTGGGGGTGTCCAGCTCCATTTAGCTGTGGGGGATGCTCCGGTTGGGGTCCGCGGAGATCTCGCCCGATGCTCCGGGGAGATTCTCTGTTGACGTCCTCCCTTCTCCCCCCCGGAGTTGCTCTCTCGGTCTCTGTGCTGCTCCCAGCACTGTCGTCCTCACCCCAGGGCTGCTCCACTGATCTAGATGCTCCGCACCCTGCGGGATTCTCTGTCCATGGCTCCCTTCCTCAACCCCAGGGATGCTCCGCCGCTCTCAGTGCTCCGTGGGGATTCCTACCCAATTTGGGAAAATACAATACCTTGGGGAGACGCTCCAATAGTGTCCGCGGAGCTTCCTCCCGATCCCAGCACCGTCTTCACCACTGCCCCGAGAAGATTCTCTGTTGGTGTCCGCACTTCTCACCTCCGGGGGATGCTCTCTTGCTCTCCCTGGTGCTCCTGGCACCGTCGTCCTCACCAGGGGGATGCTCCGCCGCTCTTGGTGCTCGCTGCCTCGGGGGATTCTCTGTCGCTGTCCTGCCTTCTCTCCTGGGGATGCTCCGCCGCTCTCCGTGCTGCTCCCGGCACCGCAGTCCTCGCTCCGGGCCGATACTCCGCCGCTCTCTCGGTGCTCCGTGGGGATTCCTAGGCTATTTGGGAAAACACATTACCTGTGGGGGATGTTCCGATAGTGCCCGCGGAGGTCCCACCCGATCCCAGCACCGTCTTCACCGCTGCCCCGGGGGGATGCTCCATGGGTCGCCGTGGTGCTCCCGGTTCCGTGGTCCTCGCTCCGGGGCGATGCTCGGTCGCTCTCGGTGCTCGCTGCCCCGGGGATGCTCTGTCCGTGTCCTCACCCCGGGGCATTCCCCGCCGCTGGCCGCCGTCCTTGGCTGGTGTCGGCTCCGGGGTGCTCCCAAGGCTCCGCTGCCGCCGCCGCTCCCATCGCCGGACCCAAACTGAGCTCTGCGCGCCCACACACGCCTTTTATAGGCCCGGCAATCCCCGCCCTCCTGCCAGCAGCCAATGGGAACGCAGTGACGTCATAGGGGCGAGGGGGGAATCATAATGGATCTTTTTGATGTCAGAATGAAAGGGTGGGGCCAGAATGAGAGAGCGATCTGATTGGTCGATGCCGAAGGCCTTCCCGCGCTGATTGTTCCAGCCGCTGATTGGTTAGTTCGAGGCAGAATATGGGGCAGGGCAGGGAGTGGGCGTGGCTTACATGCGAGGGTCCCAGCCCCATTTCTTGCAGTCCCAAGTCCACGGGGAGGGATGTGTGGAGGTTCCAGCCCAATTCTGGGGGTCCCAGCCCCATTCTGGGGGTGTCCAGCTCCATTTTGGGGATGCCAAACTCCATTTTGGGGGTGCCCAGCCCCATTCTGGTTGTCCCAGCTCCATTTCTGGGGGTCCCAGCCCCATTTCTGGGAATCTCATGAGCACGGGGAGGGGTCTTCTGAGGGTGCCAACCCCATTTCTGGGGATCCCAGTCCCGTTTCTGGGGGCTCTGGGGGTCCCAACCTTACTTCTGGTAGTTCCAGATCCATGGGGTGTGGTCTGTGGGGGTCCCAGCCCCATTTCTGAGGGTTTCAGGATCATGGGCAGGGTCTGTGAGGGTCCCAGCCCCATTTCGGGGGGTCCCAGGTCCATAGGGAGGGGTGTTCTGGGGACCCAAGCCCTATGGGGAGGGGTCTCTGGGGGTCCCAGCCCCATTTCTGCGGGTCCCAGCCCCACTCTTGAGGGGGTGCTTCGTGATTTGTTGCCGAGCTGCGGGGGCTTTTAGCCTCTCGGCACGAAGCTCGGATAGCTGGTACATCTGAGGGTCCACCAGAAGAACGGGAGGGACACTCGGGCTGCTGAAATCCTGCTCGTTTATTGAAGGGTGGCAGAAGGGGCAGGCAGGGAGACCACGAAGCAGAAGGGAGGCAGATTCCGAGAGCCCCGAGGGGCGGGGTGAGGATTCCTTTAACTGCATAAGGGTAGGAGGGTTTAGCATACGAGGGAACAATCAGGAAAAGGCTAAAGGGAGGGCAGATATAACATTAACCAGTGGGGAAAAGGGAAAGGAGTGTTCTTGGTGGAAGAACCAAAGGGAAAACGTGGAACAGAGAAGATTCTAGGCTAAGGGGCAGACTTGAACAATAACTGACAGGACAGGGGGAGGGTACAATTCTGTTACAGAAGGGGGTGGAGAACTCATACAACTGCTGTTTCCCATGGCAAGCCTCGACTGCCTTCCCCAACCCCTCCTCCTACATCTCCCCCGTTTTTATTTATTAAATATGCATTTCCCAACGTTTTAAGCCACATACGTTTAAACAAAAATAAAGCAAGCGAGATAATGAACATTATCAGAAAGATCCAAAAGAGTCCCCTGAAGATGATCGCAACCCACCCTGGGACACCCCATTGAGATAGCTGTTTATTCACAGGGTCTACATTTGAGGTCTCAGTCTTGATGTCGTCAACTTGCTCTTGGATCCGCTGGATATTAGCTTGGATGGATGTGCTCTTTGATGCCAGATTGAAGCAGCACATTCCTTCAAAGTCCTCACAGCTGTGGCCATGGGCGAGCAGTAAGAAGTCAATAGCAGCCCTATTTTGCAGTGTGGCGTGCCTGGTGACTTCTTCGTCCGCTAGCAGGTCGGAAAGGGCAGCGGACGTGGCGTTGGCCTGCTTACTGAGCCAACACTCGAGGTGAGAAAGCTCACCGAGGGCCTTTGCTGTGGCATACCATGGTAAAAATATGGATACCGCGACTCTCTTTGTCTTTCCCCAGTTGTAAATTTTTGAATCACAATTTTCGTCGAATTGGTTATAGGATCTCTTTTTGCGAGCCAATTGATTTTCGTTTTTCCAATTTAAAATTTGGGTTTTGTTCGGTGTCAGTGTGGTAAACTGGCCAAGGCTGCAGGGGCCTCCCTGGATTTGGGAGGGAATCCCTGCCCACACCCTGTGGCCGCAGATGAGAAAACCCCCCCTGGGGAGCACCCTGGGAACTGAGGAGGACCTAGATAGGATGGTGGAGGTGTAATTGCACCAATTTGCTGCATGGTATCTCCGATCGTGGGGAGATACATCGTGTCTTTTTACTTCTTGGGTACCAGCGGGCTGGAGTTTAGCCATTTGATCCCAGTCTTTCTGGGAGGGCTGGTACCTAAACCTGACACAATATGTTGCCTGAGAGGAGCCCAATAGGTCTAATTCTTGGGGCTCCTGTGGTGCATATGGCAGAATCCTCATCCACGCATCCCAGGTGTCCACAGGATTAGGTTTTTTTCCTGCATATGGATAGTCGTTTGGCGACAGGGGCACTCCTACCAGGCACGTGGATTGTCCACACTTCCCATGGCCATGCAGAAGTTGTCCTGCTTCAAGGACTTTGCCAGCGTGACCCATATGTTTTCTCTCGGCTGTGGGACTATCCAGCTCCTGACCGGTGACAGCCAGATGATGACGATCAGGAGCATCAGATGTTTCAGAGGTGTCCTCAAGGCAGCAGTCATCCTCAGCGTCTTGTGATAAAAGAAAGCATAACTTGAATGATAAATTTTCCTCAGTGGTCCCTCCCCAACCTCCCCCATTTTTATTTATTAAATAAGCACCAAATAAAATTAGAGAAAAGGGATAAGGATTGAGGGAAAGGGGAGGTTAGGCGAAAGGAAAGGGCACAGGGGGCAATGGGGTAATTGGGTACGTAGAGTTCAGCGGGGGAAAGTATCTTCGGGTAATCATGACACGTGTGACGATATTGGGAGGAACGGTCTTTCTTCTCCTCCTCTTCCAGGCAGTGGAAACTCCGTCCAGCGATGAGGTGTTCTCGGTGGTTTGCACCAAGGACACGTTGTCTTGCTGAGCTGGCACCTGTACGAAGGGCTTGACATATTTCCCCGGAATCCATCTTGGTCCTTTATCTGTAGAAACACAGGCATACCCTCTCCCCCAGGTTATTAGAGGGAAAGGGCCCTGGATAGCTTTGGATTCCGGGTCCTTTATCAAGACTGGTGGCCTCTCGGCGAGTTGCACTCTGGTGTTATTGTGAAAATGGCGGATAATAGGAGAGTCAGGCTCCCTTTCTGAGCAGTTGAAAAAATTCAGGACATACAGGGCCTTACATAACCTTTCGGCTGGGCTCACTGTAATGTCCGGGTTATGTTGTTGTTCAAGAAGCCTTTTTAGATTTCTATGGGCCCTCTCTATTATCGCCTGTCCTGTAGGATTGTGGGGAATTCCGGTGGTATGGGAAATTCCCCGCTGTTGCGCAAACTCACCGAAGTGCTTTGACGCATAGCATGGGCCATTATCAGTCTTTATGTGAGATGGAACTCCCAACGTAGAGAATGCCATGAAGAGATGTTTAATGGCATCCCTGGTTTTTTCACCTGCATGGACGGAGGCAAACACTGCGCCAGAAAACGCGTCAGTAGAGACATGTATGTATTTCATCCGACCAAACGTCTCGAAGTGTGTTACATCTTTCTGCCATATCTCTAGCGCTCCCAACCCTCGGGGATTTGTCCCCGTAATGAGGGAAGGGAGAGCAAAAGACTGGCAGCTTGGGCAGGTAGAAACAATGGCTCTTGCCTGTGCTATCGAGATCTTAAATTGTTGCACAAGAGCCGGGGCATTCTGATGGTAAAATGCATGGCTGAGCCGCACTTGCCGGAGTATGTCTGGTAACGTGGTTGAAGTGGTTGCAGATATTTGTGTTGACATGGCTAGGAGGTCTGCTGTCCAATTACCTTCAGTGATCTCTCCGGGTAAATCGGTGTGTGCCCTTACGTGCATGATATGATAAGGTTGCTCTCTGTGGGAGAGTAGCTAAATGAGATCAGAGAGTAAGCTGTATAAATTTTTGTTTGAAACTTCTTTGAGGAGGGCACCTTCGGCCCTTTCTGCTGCCCCAGCGACATAGGCCGAATCAGTGACCACATTCAGAGGCTGTTGAAATTTTTTGAATGCTCTCACGACTGCGGCAAGTTCCGCGATCTGGGGGGAACCCTCAACCAGTTGGACGTCAGACTCCCACTTCTGACTGTCCGGGTCCTTCCAAGTGATCACCGATTTGTGGGATCTGCCCGACCCACCGGTGAACACCGTGAGAGCACCTGGAATTGGTGTTTTACTTTTAAACATTCTTGGGGCCAAATGCAATGTATCCTTAAACAATTTATGCTTAGGATAGTGAACTGAAATTTGTCCGGGGAAGCTGTCCAGAGCAATGAGCAAATTTTCCTTAGTTTGCAACAACGAGTCCAATTGATCTAACGTAACAGGTAAGTAAATGCACGCAGGGTCACACCCCGCGAGGGTTCGGAGGCGGTGTCGTGCCTTCATTATTAAAGTGGCTAGCAATTCTGCAGGGGTCGTGATCGTCCTAGAGGGCTGGTGTGGTAGGAAGAGCCACTCTAAGATGACCAGGGGATCAGATGCTCTGTTATCCCACTGGAAGAGAAGTCCATGGAGGTGGGGGCACTTACCCAACACCGCGAAGTTCACCGGAAGGGTCCGGACCACGCGGTGTGCCTGGTGAGACTTCAGAGCAGCAGCAACCCGTCCCAGGGCTTCCCGCGCGGCAGGTGTCCGCTCGCGTGTGAGGTGAGGTCTCTGTCACCTCGAAGCAGACAGAAGAGGGGTGACAGCTTGTATAAAATTTAGGTCCTCCGGGGGTTCCCTGGGTTCCCAGCCAGTCCGGAGAGTGATCCTCGGCTGGCCGGTCCGCAGGGAGGGGTAGATGAAACCCGGAAAGCTCCACCAAATAAAGACGAGACGTCTCCCGAGCAGCAGGATCCGAGAGGTTTATTGTAGGAGCACGAGGAGAAGGCAAGGAGCAGCAACACTCTCGGAGGGAAAACTGACTCAGGGAGCCCAGTACAAGGGCGGGACCGAGAATATAAGGGCAGAGGGATAGGAGTGGCTAGGGCACAAAACAACCAATGGGTAACGGGTAGAGGGGAGGAGACGGGATGGGGTGACATGTAATGAACCAATCGGGATACAGGAGAGGAGTGGCATTCTAACAGTGTCCAATGGGATTAACAGAACAGAAGAACTTTCTAGAACCGGGGAGTGTGTTAAGCTTTGACAGACAGCCTCAACTGGGGAGGGAAACAGCATGTGATTGACAACTTCTGGCTATATTGAAGTTGCCTCCCAAGGGAGGGCAGGGACCCCTCCCACAACTCCCCCTTTTTGGTTTATTAAAAAAACATTTCCCATTGTCCTAGTTAACAATTTCTTAACGCAACAGAAATTAAGAAGAATAGTGACCCCTTTGAATCCCCATCCTCCCCCGTGTAAATCGAAATAGTAACAAAACAGGAAAACAAAATCAGGTCAGGTATGAGGGAAGAAGGGGTGAGGAAAGTGGTAGGACGGAAAAGGGTGAGGGATGGTAGGGGATGGGGTCAGAGGATAAGCAGTCCAAGCCGGCGGGAAATGCCGGTTAGTTATTAAAGTCCTGACGGCGATACTGGCTGGTCTAGTCTTCTTCCTTTTCCTTCGACTCCATGCGACGGTGGTTTCTGATGGAGCTGGCGTCTCGGGGGAGTGTTCCGGGGGTTGGCTTTCTGTAGAGATGTCCTCCCGGTACGGTTTGATGAATTTCCCGGGGATCCACCTGGGGCCCTGTTCTGTTGAAACACATCCATACCCTCTCCCCCACGTTATTAGAGGGTATGGACCTTTGATAACTTTAGACTCAGGGTCTTTTATGAGCACAGGAGGCCTCTCCTTCAACTGCGCCCTGGTGTTATTGTGGAAATGGCGCAGGATCGGGGGGTTTGGCTCGCGGTCTGAACAGTTCATGAAATTGAGAACATACAGGGCCTTGCACAACCTCTCTACAGGGCTCGTGGTGATGGCCGAATCGTTTTGTTGTTCTAATAATTTCTTAATCTCTTGGTGTTTCTGTTCCACGATTGACTGCCCTGTAGGGTTGTGTGGAATTCCAGTAACATGGTCAATGCCCCATAGTTGCACAAATTCCATGAACTGTTTGGACACAAACCCTGGTCCGTTATCAGTCTTTATAGTTTTTGGGACACCCAGAGTGGAGAAAGCCATATATAGATGTTTTATAATGTCTTTGGTTTTTTCCCCCCTATGTGTGGAGGCAAACACTGCCCCCGAGAATGTGTCCACCGACACGTGGAGATATTTGAGCCGCCCAAAGGAAGGAAAATGAGTAATGTCTGTCTGCCAGATGTCCAATGCTCCCAGTCCCCGGGGGTTAACCCCCGTCGCTACTGATGGTAATGCGTGGGACTGACAGTTGGGGCAGGTGGCTAAGATGGCTCGCGCCTGCTCCTTAGAGATCTTAAATTGGCGGCATAGAGCTGGAGCATTCTGATGGTAAAAGGCGTGGCTCATCTTAGCCTGCATATGGACATCTGGCAGGGTGGGTCTTAGAACTGTCTGGTTTACAGAAGTGGAGGTGGCCAGCATCGCCAGGGTATCTGCTCTCCGGTTACCCTCAGTGATGTCACCTGGCAGGTCGGTGTGTGACCTAACATGCAGAATATGATAAGGTTGCTCTCGGTGGGAGATCAGCCAAATTAGTTCTGAGAGCAAGCTGTAGAGCGTTTTGTTTTGAATTTCTTTGAGCAGGGCATGTTCGGCCCGCTCTGCTATCCCGGCTACATATGCCGAATCAGTTACCAAATTGAAAGGTTGTTGGAATTTTCTGAAGGCTCTCACAACCGCTGCAAGTTCAGCGATTTGGGGGGATCCCTGAACTATTTGGACGTCAGATTCCCACTTCTGACTGTCCGGGTCCTTCCAAGTGATCACTGATTTGTGGGATCTTCCCGACCCATCAGTGAACACTGTGAGAGCATTTTTTAGTGGTATTTTGCTTTTAAAAATTTTTGGAGCCGGGTATAAAGTGTCTTTAAATAATTTGTGCTTGGGATAGTGTATCCGAATTTGACCAGGATAGCTATCTACTGAAATCTGCAAATTTTCATTTGTTTGTAAAAGGAAATCCAATTGGTCCAAATTTAATGGTAAATAGATGCATGCTGGGTCACACCCTGTGAGGGTCCGGAGGCGCTGGCGGGCCTTAATGATTAGTTTAGACATAAGTTCAGGATATGTTGTTACTGTCTTGGCGGGTTGGTGGGGGAGGAACAGCCACTCGATGATAAGGAGTGGGTCTCTCTGGCTGTCGTCCCACTGGAATAGCAGGGCGTGTAAGTTGGGGGACTTACCCAGGATGGCACACTGGATTGGGAGGGACCGCGCGACCCGATGCGCCTGGCGGGACTTGATAGCAGCTGCGACTCTCTCCAAGGCCTCACGGGCATCCGGTGTGAGATGTCGTGGGGATGCCAGGTCGCCGTCGCCTTTCAGCAGGTGGAAAAGTGGCGACAGCTCCTCTGTGGTGAGTCCCAGGAGAGGTCGAATCCAGGTGATGGTACCGCAAAGCTGCTGCAAATCCCGCAGGGTCCGTGGGTCGTCCTTGATGACAAGAGACTGGGGCGCGACGGTCCTTCCCATAATTAGGAAGCCCAGGTATTTCCAGGGGGACGACAGCTGGATCTTGTCTTCTGCGATTTGAAACCCCGCATCTTTAATGGCTTTAATGGTCCTGTCCAAGGCTGCTTGTAGATATGTTGAGCTAGCAGCACAAATCAAAATATCATCCATATAATGAAGGATGATGGCCTCTGGGAAAAGGCGACGAACTGGGGAAAGGACCTGTGCCACAAAGGTCTGGCAGAGCACCGGGGAATTCTTCATTCCCTGGGGCAGAGTGGTCCATTGATACCGTTTGTACGGCTCACCTCGGTTGAGAGAAGGAACCGAAAACGCGAACCTGGGAGCATCTCTGGGGTATAACGGGATGTTGAAGAAACAATCCTTGATATCAAGGATTGCGAGCTGCCAATCCCGGGGCAGCATAGAGGGAGAGGGAAGGCCCGGTTGCAAGGGCCCCATATCCTCAATAACATCATTAACCCTGCGTAGGTCTTGGAGCAGGCGCCACCTGTCTCTGCCGGGCTTTTTAATAACAAAGACAGGTGTGTTCCAGGGGCTGGTGGAAGGTATTAAATGCCCCAGGCGCACCTGCTCCTCTACTAGTTCGTTGAGCGCAGTAAGTTTTTCGATTGGCAAGGGCCACTGGTCCACCCACACCGGTGTATCAGTTTTCCAATTAAGCGGTGGGGAGGTGCGCTCCGCAGTGGCCCAGACTAAAAATCCCACGCAGGGCTAGGGATGTCGAGACGGGCACCCCATTGGGACAATACATCCCTGCCTAATAATTTGATGTTAGATGCAACTACGAAAGGCCGAATTGTGGCAACCTGGCCCTCCGGCCCCTCTACACACACGAGGTGCTTACTGCGTCGGGAATTGACGGCTCCTCCGACGCCGGAGATTGTGCCACAAGGGGACACTAACTCCCAGTCGCGCGGCCACTCTGCCTGAGGGACGATGGTAACGTCTGCACCGGTGTCTGCCATCAGGTCCAACGAAATGTTTTTCCCCTGAAAGACAAAGGTAGTTTTAATAATTGGTCTTTGTCTGCTAACGTTTTGAATGAAGAAAGCAGAAGGGTCTTGATCCGTAGGAAAGTCTGATAGAATGTTGCAGCCAGTGTCATTGAAGTGCATATGATCGGTAGGAAAGTCCGATAGAATGTTGCAACCAGTGTCCCTGAAGTGCATGTGTAAGATGTAGCACAGAGCTAAAGGAGACCCTCTCGGCAGAGAGAACGGAGGATGATGGCACACCACGGAGACGTTGAGCTCTGCCCCTGGCTCGAAGTAGACGACCTCCGGGATGATGGTGAGGTCGTCCGGCGTGCTGATGGAGTCCCCGATGAACAGCACTGTGACGGGGTGGTCGCAGTATGGTGGCGGCAGGAATCCTACCGGGACACGGACCAAGTCCTCATCCGGAAACATAATGTGGATGGAACTCCGGAGGACTTGGCGGCGGGCACTGTTCAGTTGTTGAGTCCGTCTGAGGAGCCGGAGCCCGTCCTCCTGGCTGCGGATGTCCGGAGAAACGTGCCGTTGGGGCAGTGGTTCTCTGGGAGTGATGGCAGCACAGGGCGTTGGGACGGGCCATTTGTTGTCGTAGCGCGGCCCCTCAGCGCGCTCCGCCTCCCGTTTCCCGGCCGATGATAACGAGGATTCCTGTAAGGTGGTCTCGGGGAGGGGTTATAATGAGGGTAGGACCTCTCTGGTGGCCAGTGTGGGCAATTGGCTTGTATATGGCCCAGCTGGCCACAGCCGAAGCAGCGCGTGTTCATGAGGTCCACCATTGCCTCCCCCACACCTCTGCTCACCGCAAACGCCACAGTCTGCTCCATCGATGCCGCTTTTGTGCACGCCTCGACCATCTTGGCGATGGTCGGCTCTGGATCCTGGGGGAGAGCTCGCAGGATCTTCTTTGTCTCCGGGTTGGCGTTGGTCAAGGCCATCTTACGCAGCAGTTCTTCTCGAGCCTCGATGTTCTCAATCTGCCGGTCTATAGCCTCCTTTAACCTGTCAATATACTTAATAAAAGTCTCATCAGGGCCCTGGAGGATGGATGTGAAGTTCTGGAGAGGGGTGGTTCCATCAGGTATTTTTAGTAGGGCCTCCTTCCCAGCATCTCGGATGTCAGTTAGCAGATTGTCGGGAAGGAGGATCTGATCTTCTGGTTTACTAAATTCCCCTTCCCCTGCCAGCGCCTCCAGGCCCTCGGCGCCATCTCCCAGCACCTCCTTAAGGTCATATTTGGTTAGAATAGGTTTTAATAGCTTTTTCCAATGTATTTCCCACAGAAGAAATTCTGTGGGGGACAGCAGAGCCTTCGCTATATATCGAATGTCATGCTGCACCAAAGTATGTCCAGTAAAAGTAAGGTCCAATATGTTTTTAAAAAACGGGGAATTTCTCCCATAGTCCTTGGCTGCCTTCCTCAATTCCTTCACCTCCGTATATGGCAGCTGTTCCCACCGCGGTTCCTTCCCCCTCTTGAGTCTAACCGGTGCTGCGATTGGGCCTAGATCCCTGGCGAGATCTAGGTCCCCATCCCTAATGGCCTTGGCCCTTATCCGGGCCCAGCCCTCCCCTGGCTTGGTTGTTGGCCGGGGGTCGTCACTGTCCTCATCCTCTTCTGAAGATGAGGCAGGACAGGCTAGGGCCCGAAGCCTCTCCCTTGCCGGTGGGTCCTGATTATGAGAGACCCTGCAGGCCAAGATGGCCTGCTTCCGGCAAAGCCTACTTCCGGTTCCGGTAGCGTGGGAACCGGAAGTGGCAGGAGAGGGGGCGTGGCCTGACCCACCCACTGGGGCGTGGCCTTCTGGTAGGCCTGTCCCACCCACCAGGGGCCCGCCCAGGGGTGTGGCTAGGGAGGCAGGGTGGGAGGGTCCCGACGTCACCGAGATCGACGCATGATGGGGGGCGGGACCCGACGCAGGGGCGGCAACCGACGAAGGGGGCGGAGATGGTAAAGTGGCGGGAACCGGAGGGGTTGAGGAGGAGGAGGCGCCATTTTGTGTCTCAGGGCAATCGGCCACGAGGCCGCCGCCATTTTGAGGTGTTATTAAAACAGAACTGGAACTGAGAGTAAAACTGGGGTTGGGGGCATGAGGATCGAGGGAATGGATAGGGCTCGTGCTGGGGTGGCCAGTCCCAGCACAAGAGAAGGACAGAGTGGAACGGGAGGCAGCAGGGAGACGGTGGCAACCCTGTGCCTTATTTTGGCAGGATCTATCTCCCGATCCACCCTTAGGGGAAATGGGGTTAGGAGCGAGGGGGGCGGAATAAGGGGTAGGAAAACTGGGACCCGAACTTTCCCCTTTTTGTTTAACTAAATTAAAAATAATATCATAAATAGGAAAAAATCTCCCGACCCTAAAATTCCCAGAAACTTGTAAATCATAAATATAACGCCCAACTTTTCCCCAGAATGAAATAGAAAGAACATCCTCAGTAGAGGCATCTGGAAAATGATCAAAAATGAAAATAACAAAAGATTTAAGGACCCGCTTATTAAAAGAAACATTCCCCAACTGAAGGGTAGCTTTAACTTGGCAATAAAAGTCTCGTCTTGCAGGGGAGAGGCGGTTACCCATCTCCTCACTGCAGAAGAGAATCCCCACCTGAGCAAAGGAAAAAAGGAAAGGATAAGAGCCTGCGTCGGCTGCTCTCCTCGAGCAGCTGCACTCACCCAACTACGACGCGGCGAAAAGAAAAGCTGAGGCGGGGTAGTGGAGCTCTGCTGGTGTCGTGAAATCCGGGGCTTCCCTTGAAGCTGCAGGGTCGGATATCCACGACTTGTCAGCAGATCCAGGAGATAGGAGTCTTCTTAAAACAGAAGAACAGCTACTCCTGGGATTGGCGGCGAACGGCGCTTGTAATCCCACAGCGCAGGGTCACAGATCCTCACACGGCAGGAGACGCTCGTCGGAGACCGGGGCAGCGATCACCGTGTTCGAGGCGCCAATTGTATAAAATTTAGGTCCTCCGGGGGTTCCCTGGGTTCCCAGCCAGTCCGGAGAGTGATCCTCGGCTGGCCGGTCCGCAGGGAGGGGTAGATGAAACCCGGAAAGCTCCACCAAATAAAGATGAGACGTCTCCCGAGCAGCAGGATCCGAGAGTTTATTGTAGGAGCACGAGGAGAAGGCAAGGAGCAGCAACACTCTCGGAGGGAAAACTGACTCAGGGAGCCTAGTACAAGGGTGGGACCGAGAATATAAGGGCAGAGGGATAGGAGTGGCTAGGGCACAAAACAACCAATGGGTAACGGGTAGAGGGGAGGAGACGGGATGGGGTGACATGTAATGAACCAATCGGGATACAGGAGAGGAGTGGCATTCTAACAGGGTCCAATGGGATTAACAGAACAGAAGAACTTTCTAGAACCGGGGAGTGTGTTAAGCTTTGACAGACAGCCTCAACTGGGGAGGGAAACAGCATGTGATTGACAACTTCTGGCTATATTGAAGTTGCCTCCCAAGGGAGGGCGGGGACCCCTCCCACAACAGCTCCTCCATCATCAGTGCCAGGAGAGGGCGGATCCAGGTGATCGTTCCGCACAGCTGCTGAAGGTCTCGCAGGGTCTTCGGATCCTCGTTGATGGTCAATGTCTGTGGCGTCACTGTCCTCCCCGTGATGAGGAATCCAAGGTACCTCCATGGTGCTGAGAGTTGGATTTCTCTTCCGCTATCTGGAGCCCTGCAGCTTTGATAGCCTTAATAGTCCTGTCCAGTGTTGCCTTTAGGTATGTCGAGTCGGAAGCACAAACTAGAACATCATCCATGTAGTGCAGGATGATGGCCTCAGGGAAAAGCCGGTGCACAGGTGATAAAATCTGCGCTACAAAAGTCTGACAGAGCACAGGGGAATTTTTCATCCCCTGAGGCAGGGATGTCCAATGATATCTTTTAAAAGGTTCAGCACTATTCAATGATGGTACAGAAAAGGCGAACCTGGGAGCATCCCTGGGGTAGAGCGGAATGTTAAAAAAGCAGTCTTTGATGTCTATCACTGCTAGCTGCCAGTCTCTGGGGAGCATAGAAGGTGACGGAAGGCCTGGTTGAATGGGACCCATATCTTCTATCACATCATTAACCCTTTGCAGGTCTTGGAGCAGGCGCCACCTGTCTGTGCCAGGTTTTCTAATTACAAAGACAGGGGTATTCCAAGGGCTGGTAGAAGGTGTTAAATGCCCAAGTTTCACCTGCTCCTCTACTAATTTATGAAGCGCACTCAATTTTTCTGATGGAAGGGGCCACTGATCCATCCAGACCGGTGTGTTGGTTTTCCAGGTCAGGGGTGGGGAAGTGCGCTCTGCAGTGGCCCACACTAAAAATCCCACAAAGGGCTAGGGATGTCGAGGCGGGCTCCCCATTGGGATAAAACATCCCTTCCTAATAATAGTATGTTTGAAGAGACAACAAAAGGTCTCACCGTTGCCAATTGTCCTTCCGGACCTTCCACGCATACAAGATGCCTACTCCTCAGAGAGTGGACCGCTCCACCCACACCGGAGATCCTGCCGCAAGGGGGCACAAGCTCCCAGTCGCTGGGCCACCTCGCCTGGGGGATGATGGTCACGTCAGCTCCTGTGTCTGCCATGAGCCGCATCTGCACCGACTTTCCCTGGAAAGAAAGTTTGGCATCAATTAATGGTCTTTCTTTACATCCATTTTGGGTGAAGAAAACATGTCTCTCTGTGTCCGGGTCATCGTGGGTGTCCAGTACGTAAAGCAAAGCAAAAGGATCTCCTTTCCTTAAAGTAAATGGAGAGTGGTTACAAATGACAGAGACGGTGATCTCCTCTCCTGGTGGAAAACACACTACCTCAGGTAAGATGGTGATTTCATTCGGCGTGTTGAAGGAGTCTTCTAAGATGAGCACGGAGGTGTCCTGACAGTCGTGGAGGGGGCCCAGGAACCAAGCAGGAACTCTCGTCAGGTCCTCATCCTGGAGTGAGATGGTGACGCTGCTGCGGAGGACCCGACGATTGCCCTGATTTAGGGTACCTGTCCGGCGGAAGAGGCGGAGTCCGTCCTCGTGGCTGCGCTGAACTGCTGGACTTGGCCGCGCGGCTACTCGTCCTCCCTGATGGTCGGGAGGCTGGGATGCTGAGAAGGGCCACTTGGTGTCGTCGCGCGGCCCCTCCTCGCGCTTCGCCACCAGTTTCCCGCTGGCTGGTACCCTTGTCACTGTAAATGAAACTGGTGATCTTGATAAAATGGGTTCCTAGGATATGGTCTTGGGGGGGGGCAAGATAGGTTGTTGAATCTGTGGCCAGTGGGGACAGTTCACCTGGATGTGACCCAGCTGACCACAGTTAAAACAGTGCTTATTTTGTAAGTTTATCATGGCCTCTCCCACCCCTTTGCTGACAGCCAGGGCCCCCGTGTGCTCCATTGACATTGCCTTTGTGCAAGCCTCCACCATCTGAGAGATGGTGGGCTCGGGGTCCTGAGGTAGTGCACGGAGAATCTTTTTTGTTTCCGAATTAGAATTAGAAATGGCCATCTTTCATAGAAGCTCTGCACGAGCTTCTACGTTGTCTATTTGTCTCTCAATGGCCTCTTTCAGTCTATCAACAAAAGCAATAAAAGTCTCCTCAGGCCCTTGCATGATGGAAGAAAAGTTTTGGAAGGGGGGGTCTTACCGTCCGGTATCTTCAGGAGTGCCTCCTTTCCCGCTGCTGCTATGTCCTGGAGCAGCTCCTGTGCTAGTAGAATTTGGTCCTCCAGACTGCTGAACTCCCCTTCTCCAGCAAGGGCCTCCATTGCCTCGTCCCCCTCTCCCACCACCTCTGCGAGATCATACTTGCGCAGGAGTGGTTTCAACAGTTTTTTCCACTTAATCTCCCAGAGGTGGCATTCGGTGGGAGAAAACAGTGTCTTAGCAATATACCTTAAATCATGGGGGACTAGCAAACGTCCAGCAAATGTTAAGTCCAGCGCATTTTTAAAGAAAGGCGAGTTTCTGCCGTAATCTTTGGCGGCCTTCCTAAACTCCTTCACCTCAGCGTATGGAATTTGCTCCCACTTTGGCTCCCTCCCCCGCTGGAGGATGACCGGTGCCGCAAAGCTGCCCAAGTCCCGTGCCAATTCCAAATCTCCATCCTTAATTGCCTCCTCTCTGATCTTTGCCCAACCCCCCCCCAACTTGTTGGTAGGCGGGGGGCTGCCACTCTCCTCATCCTCTTCCGAGGATGAAGCAGGCCGGGTTAGGGCGCGGTGCCTCTCCCTGGCCGGTGGGTCCCGGAGACAGTGGGTCCGGCAGGCCAGGATGGCCTGCTTCCGGCCAGGCCTCCTCCCGGTTCCGATAGAGTGGGAACCGGCAGTGGCAGGAGAGGAGGAGGCGTGTCCCGACCCACCCACCGGGGTGTGACTTTCTGGTGGGGGGTTCCCACCCACAGGGGCTGGGCCCACTTGGGGGCTGGTCCCAGCCACAGGGGGCCCACCCAGGGGTGTGGTCAGAGGGAAGGAGGGGACGGGTCCCGACACAGGGGCGGCACTCGACGGAGGGCGGGGAGGAGGCAGGGGCGAGATGGCGGGAATTTTCTGGGGTGAAGGAGGAGGGGCGCCATCCTGGGGCTGGTCTTTTTTCGCCATGAGGCAGGCGCCATTTTGTCCCATTTGTTCAGTTAAGTCCTCTAAAGAGCAACAGGGCTTCAAACTAGGATTAGGGTCTCTGGGGTGGAGGGAACAGGAATGACGTGTGTTGGGGTGGCCAGTCCCAACACACGAATGGGACAGGGAGGATCGGGAAGCAGCAGAGAGACGGCAGCAGCTCTGTGCCGAGCTATGGCAAGATCTGTCTCCCGATCCGCCCTTAGGGGAAGAAGGAATAGGATTGGGGGGGGAGGAACACGAGGTAGGTGAACTGGGGAACCAACTCTCTCCCTTCTTTTTTAACAAATTAAGAATGGAATGAAAAAGCTGAAAAAAACGACCGACTGAAATCCTCCCCTGAACTTGTAAATCGTAAATCTTTCTCCCAGCTCTTCCTCAGAAATCAGGCACCAAAACATCTTCCCGTGTAGTAGCAGGAAAATGTTCGAAAATATATTTAACAAAAGGCTTTAAATCCCTCTTATTAAAAGAAATGTTCCCCAAAACAAGGTGGGATTTAACTTGGATATAAAACTCCCGTTGAGCTGGAGACAGGCGGTTGCCCATTATATCAGGTCTCACAACTAAATCACCCTTTTCGAAAAGGATAAAATAAAACAGAAAAAAGGAGGTGAAGCCTGGTCAGGCGTAAGAAAAAGCGAGATAAGCATACCTCTGAAAGACTCAGGCATAAAACGGGGATATCGAAGAGAGGTCTGGTGGAACTTCTGCTGGTCCAAGGGCTTTGCCGCTGCTGTGCAGCTCGAAGGTCCGTCGGTTCTCAGCAGAACCCAGGAGACAGAAGCCATCCAGACCAAAAGGGCGACTGTCTCTGGAACTGGTCCCGAACACCGCTTGCAATCCTGGAGAAGGCTGGTCACAGAGCAGGCAATCTCCAGGAGACGGTCAAGGACTGGACCCGCTGGTGTCCGTCCCTGTTCGGGCACCAATTGCCGAGCCGTGGGGGCTTGTAGCCACTCGGCAGGAAGCTCAGATAGATGGTACATCTGAGAGTCCACCAGAAGAACAGGAGGGACACTCGGGCTGCTGAAATCCTGCTCGTTTATTGAAGGGTGGCAGAAGGGGCAGACAGGGAGACAACGAAGCAGAAAGGAGGCAGATTCCGAGAGCCCCGAGGGGCGGGGTGAGGATTCTTTTAACTGTGTAAGGGTAGGAGGGTTTAGCATTCGAGGGTACAATGGGGAGAAGGCTAAAGGGAGGGCAGATATAACATTAACCAGTGGGGAAAAGGGAAAGGAGTGTTCTTGGTGGAAGAACCAAAGGGAAAACGTGGAACAGAGAAGATTCTAGGCTAAGGGGCAGACTTGAACAATAACTGACAGGACAGGGGGAGGGTACAATTGTCTTACAAAAGGGGGTGGAGGACTCATACAACTGCTGTTTCCCATGGCAACCCTAGACTGCCTTCCCCAACCCCTCCTCCTACATCCGAGGTCCATTTCTGGGGATCCCAGCCCCATTTCTGCGGGTCCCAGCCCCACTCTTGAGGGGGAGCTTCGTGATGTGTGTGGGTGGCGAGAGACTCGTGGGGACAGCAAAGACCGGGCACGGCATTTAATGAGATTTTTGTCAAATTTATTTCAGAAATTGGAGGGAGGGGGACGGGCCTTAATTGTGGGGGATGCTCCGGTGGGGGTCCACGGAGCTTCCGCCCGATCCCGGCACCGTCACCGCCACTGCCCCGGGGGGATGCTCTGTCCGTGGCCTCCCTCCTCAACCCCGGGGATGCTCTGCCGCTCTCCATCGGGATTCCTCCACTATTTGGGAAAATACAACAACTGTAGGGGATGCTTCGGTAGGTGTCTGCAGAGATCCCTCCCGATGGCCCAGGGAGATTCTCTGTTGGTGTCCGCCCTTCTCACCTCCGGCGGATGCTATCTCAATCTCCGCAGTGGTCCTGGCACCGTCGTCCTCACCCCGGGGATGCTCCGCTGCTCTCCGTGGTGCTCCCGACATCGTGGTCCTTGCTCCAGGCCGATGCTTTGCCGCTCTCCGTGCTCTGTGGGGATTCCTAGGCTATTTGGGAAATCACATTATCTCTGGTGGGTGCTCCGGTAGGGTCTGCGGAGCTCCCTCCCGATCCCGGCACTGTCTTCGGCGCTGTCCGGGGGGGATTCCGTGTCGGTGTCCTCCCTCCTCACCCCCGGGGATGCTCCGTTGCTCTCTGTGTGGATTCCTACTCTCTTTGGGGAAATCCCTTACCTCAGGGGGATGCTCCGGTGGGTGTCCAGGCTCCTTCCGCCCCATCCCGGCACCGTCTTTGCCACTCCATAGGTGTCCGTGGTCCTCGCCCCGGGTCGATGCTCCTCCACTCTCGGTGCTCGCTGCCCCTGGGGATTCTCTGTCCATGGCCTCCTTCCTCACCCCCGGGGATGCTCTCCCGCACTCAGTGCTCCATGTGGATCCCTATCCTATTTTGGAAAATACAATACCTGTGGGGGATGCTCCGGTAGTGTCTGGGGAGCTCCCTCCCGATCCCGGCACCGTCTTCACCGCTGCCTGGGGGGGATGCTGTCACGATCCGCTTATTGCGGGGTGTCGTGATGGTTCTTTTCACCGATCCCAAAAGTGCAACAAAGGCAAACAACAAGGGACTATCAGTTAATCACAACAAATGCACCTTTATTAGGGGCCAAAAGAGTAAATGCGATAGTGGGGATCAGAAAGGAGATAGAAGGATAGAGAGAGAGAAGAGGAAGGATATGGGAATAGCTACCAACACAGGCGAGATCCTCAGTGGTCCGGACGATGGGGATCCGTCTGTCGTGTCGGGGAAGTCTTCGAAGTTCTGGTCGACTCGGGGGTCCAATTATAGTCCACAGAGGAAAGAGGGGGGGAACAAGTGTAACAATGAAAGCCCATTGTAATCGCCCTGAGGGAACAGGTGAGTCCACAGAAACCACCAAAGCAAGACGAATACAATGAAGAATAAGTCCATTTGAATCACTGAAGGGAAACAGGTCATGTCATTTGTGGTCAGGCCACCAATTTCCCCTCCTCCCTATAGCAGGGGTCTCAGTCCTTGGGAGGAGGGTTCTCATTCTTTGTTTGTCACAGTGGTAACGAGGCAGATGAGGGGTCTTCAATGAAGGACCACAGGAGTCACCCCAAAAGTTCATTTGGCTTAAGAATGGAGATTAGAAGCAGGCCGCGCATCAGGCTGTCCCGTACTGGGTCCATGTCAGGTCTTTGCCAAGTCCTTGCCAACTCCTTGCCAAGTTCTTGCCAGGCCTTGTTCGGAACAGCCAGCATGACGGTTCAGTGGTTGCACCTGCACTGTGTCCTGTTCTAAGCCGGAACTGCAGTGGGGGAAGGGATTCTTTCTCGTGGCAATCGGAAGGCAGAATGGAAAATGAGGGGCTTCTGACGGGCTCTTACACCACCCCGTGACTGACGATTGCCCTCGAAAGATCTTCCATGGTGTCGTTGTGGAGTCTTCAGGACTCGTCAAGTGTTGGCAGCACATCCCAGGGGAAAAGGGAAGAGAAAAAGGAAAGGAGAGAGAAAACAGGAAAACTAAAACAATCACAACATTTTAGTAATTAAATAATAAGCAGAAATACAATAAGTATTAATTAAATCAATAATAGTTGAACAATAAATTGTTCAGATAATAATCAATATTCATCAATTAAACAATAGATTGATCAAATAATAAACCAGTATAATCAATATTAAACAATAAAGTAATAAACCTAGTATAATCAATATTACTGAGTACAATTTTATAATCAATAAACAAAAAATAAATAAAACAATGATTAAAACATATCTTCTAAGCTTATAATCTTCTTGTGTCTACAGTTTTGGGAACATCTATAGTGTAAAGGATGTCGGCCAAGTGGTGTGCATTAATTATAGATGTTAATTTTGTTAATCGTTTCATCATTCTCCAATTTACAATAAGCAAGATTACTGATAAAACAAAACCAATCATAACTAAAATCAGAAGGACAACAATGGGATGGCACAATTTGTTCAGGATACCGGTGGCGGTGGGTGACCACCCGAAAAGGGTATCCCACCACTTGTGCTCGGCATCACTTTTCACCCTTTCTACAACACAATGTTTTTCTTGCACATCATGATGAACAGTTACCAGAGTTTTCTGTCCATTCCCCTTGATTTTTCCTAGGATCTCTATTAGATCTTGATGAAGTAATAATTGCTTTACCAGAGTAAGGTTCATCCCAATGGGAGTAGGCAATAGCTTGTGAATCCACGTGAGATTGGATTCTAAAAGTTCATGTGAAGTAACTGGAGCTACAAAAGAAAAATCACATCCTGCAATTTTAGTAAAGTTGCAAGCACAATAATTTGAATGATTTTTAGTATCTACTACTGTACTTTCTATAAATACAGTATCTCAAGTGGTTCTGAAGCAGGCACACCCATTGCCTGTATATACAAGGACTGTTTCAGAAGTCATGTTAGGATGGATGTCAAAATGACAGATATTTTGTTCTGTGTCTAAACAGATATCTTGAGCTATAATTGCATTACCTTCACAGATAAACCCTAGTTGTTCTCGGATAGTACAGGACTCTAAATTGACAGTTTGCCATTTGTCATTAATTTGATGGGCCCATTCTCTATGTTCAGAGGGATAGAAAATGGCTCCGTCATGATTTAATCCTAGTGCAATGATAGGGAATATCAAATGCACCGAGGCATTTCTTATGGTCAACACAAATGCTGTGGCTGTGTTTGTGCTGGGGTCATAGGTAAAATTCACTAAATTCCACCAGGATTGGAAATCTCTTTCAAAGTCAGTGGCACTGTCCCAGACTATTTTCCTAATTTCAGTAGGAAAAGTGCCTTCTTCACCTTCTCTTATAATTGAGGCAGCAACTGACTGCATCCATAATTGAGCCTGGATACAGCTAAGAGCTAAGGAAACGTTGCTTTGTGTGGCATTAAGTGCATCAATTATCAATTTGCTATCATTCACATTTATCTTTTCCCAGTTTGGTAGCAACCACTGATGTGTTCTCAAGGCCGATAAGGACGATTGCAGTGGTTGTTGTATTTTGGTTAAATCTTTAGTCATAGAAGCCAATTTATTCATTAATATGTCTGAATTGATTCCCAATCCTGTTCCCACAACACCAGTTATGTCTCTTGGCACCCGTTTTTTAGGAGGGTTCCACTGTCGCAGCCAGGTTGTCCAGCCCTGAAAAGAGGTTTGCAAAAAGGGTGAACAAGCTGGTTGTATTTCTGAGACATTGTTTTGCATCAGCAATTTGACTTGTTTAAGAGACCATGCCGGATTAAACAATATCTGTTGTTGGCCAGTTTTCCTGATTCTATATGGTCCAACTTCAAAAATTTTCGGGGTAAGCATAACTGGTGGCTGGGCTCGAGCGGTGGTAGTGGTGGTGGTATAAACCGTAGTAGATTGGGCTACAACATTTATTATAAACTTAAAAGAAAGCCCTTTGGTGTTTTTTTTTTTTTTTTTTTTTTGTTTTTTTTTTTTTTTTCCATAAGCAAACCACTTCTGCAGTCTGTGTTAGTGTAAAATTGTGCCAACAATCCTGTACGCTTGGGTGCGTGCAGACCTTTTTGTGCTTAAAGAGATCCTTTCACTTTTTCTGCATGCTACCACAATTATTTCAGACCACGGCCACTCAGCTGGTTTCTGGCCATGGGGTTGTGGTAGGATGCAGAAAAATATTACCAGTTTTATCATGGATTAGGTGGTCTTCATGTCCCTCGGAGTTCTTCTGGAAAAGTAAACACAACAGAATTCTGCCGCCGAGAGGCAGAAAAGTTAGAATGATGGAATTATCCAGCATGTATTTGTCCAATGCTCTTTCCCTAGAGCACCAGAGGCTTCCCATGCATATTTATTCAGAGGGGGTTTTAGCACAAGTGGTACTAGTCCTATAGTGAGAGAGGTCCACCAGAACAGGTTGGCCAGGGTAATGAGCTGGATTATTAGGATCATTTGGTACAGAGCATAGGAGTCAGTGTAGATGCAGACCAAAGAGGAATTCTGTGCTTCTTGTTGAAAAATACTCCAGACAGCTATCAGCTCCCCACTGTGTGTACTACCTTCTCCCTCTGTAATAATTTGCTCACCAGAGGAAAAGTGGAGGGCTTCTGCCCTATATTTCCATCCTTTTCCTTCCCCTTTAGCAGAAGCATCAGTAAACCAAGAGTTTGCTGATTGTTCGGGGCAGAAAGGAGGGGTTACTTTGATTACAGAGGCAAGTTTGTCCAAGCTCTCAGTTTCTTGGACTGCTAAAGTTTTTACAGGTCCTTCTGTCATTGAGAAGAAGTTACAGTAATGTTCAACCTGAGCATACCACTTTCTCACTGAGGCCCTCTGGGCCACCCCGTCAGGAGGGGGAGTCCCACTAGTGACTGTCTTAATAACCTTGAAGGGGCCTCTCAATACAATTGGTTGTTTCTGTGCAATTTTTTCTACTTCTATGAAAGCTAAGATAACCATAAACAATCCTTTTTCCCAGGTAGTGTATCTTTTCTCAGCATCTTTGGAACCCCGGGAGTAAAAACCAACAGGTCTTGTCAGACCCTCAGGACCCCGCTGCCATATGTGTACTGACAGCCCTGAGGAGGCAAATCCCCATTCCACCTGGAAAGGATCTGTAGGATGGATAGGGGTCACTGCTTGATGAGCTGTTGCTTCAAAAATCAGCAATTGCAATGCTGACTCCTGAGAAAGACTCCAATCCCATTTCACCCCTTTCCTCAACAAGTCATAAAGGGGAACAAATGGGTCGTTCTGGTTACTAGGAAATCTATCTGGTCTTTCTACAGGAGATACAGCTGCTATAGTTTTTTGAAGGAGAATTGCTGTAGGTTTGAGTGATTCTGGAAGCCCACAAATTAAAGGGGTCATTATCTTGGGCTTCACAGATAATTGCATCAGGGATTCAAAGTCAGGAATTAATTTCTTTTTGTGAGTCATTTGCAGGCAAGCAGCTTTGTGCACATTTTCCAAGAGTTGATCGGGGGTACTGATTATAGCTATGGGATCTCCCCTTTCCAAGGGGCTTGTTCCCCCGGCCCAAAAAGCTGCACGCTGTGTCAGGGACCATGTGTCACCTTTCTCTCCTGTTGTTAAGAAGACACCATGTCCCCAATACCCACTGGCTTCCTGTTCAGTTAATTGAATTTGATCACCACCAGTGAGGGACACCCAGAAAACATATTCTGTTTCTGATTCATGTGGAGGGTGTCCGTATTCCCTTTTAAGCTTAGCCAGCTCGGTGGCAGTGTTTAGTTGTGATGGTATGTGTTTGGTTGTGATGTGAGGTTCGAGATCATCATCACTGAGATAGTTATACTCTGTTTTAATCAAGGGTCTCAAGTGATGGCAGCAATGTTCCCCACAATTACTTGCTGCTTCAAGTTCTTTATGAGGATAGATTTGTTTAATGTGAGGAGTTTCCTTCTCCTCAGGCTCTGTAGAGGAATCAGCATTATGTGATTTGTTAACATGTTCCTCTGTTAAGGCAGCTCGCAATGCATAGATCACATTTTTTGCTTCATATAACTGTTTTTGCAAAATTTCAACTAGATTTTGAAGGGAGTCTATTATAGCATGTTCCTCACTTCTTCGCTCGAAGCGATTTTCTATAGCTGCCATAAGACAAGCTCCTAAAACTGAGCATAAGATAGTTTTATTTTTGCCCAGTTTGAATTTTGTTTCATGTTGTAATGAACACACTCTATCAATAACATTTTCTAAGTTAAACCAATTACTCTGTGCCCATTTTTCTCCTTCCGTAGAAGGTTTGGCATTGTGTTTGGCTAGTAGTGCATAAAATTCAGCTTTAATTTCAACGCTAAGATTGTCACTCATTTTGTGAAGGGACCAAAACCACGACAGGGAGGTACAACTTAAGTTCCACAAAATTACACAGCCCTCGCTGTGTCGCCCTTCGCTTCCCTGGGTGGGTGAAAGGACAATAATCTGCCTGGGAGGCTCTGCTTAGTTTCTTCAAGTTGTCCCTTCCTTCCCAGACCAGATACACACAACAACAACAAAACAACAGTGTCCCGCCTTTTGCACTAAGGGATCCTTTATGAATTTCCAAAGACAGTATGGGCGCCTTTTCAGCTGCAACCCTTCTGTCTAGACAGAAATCCTGTCCGTGACGCCAATTTAATGTCACGATCCGCTTATTGCGGGGTGTCGTGATGGTTCTTTTCACCGATCCCAAAAGTGCAACAAAGGCAAACAACAAGGGACTATCAGTTAATCACAACAAATGCACCTTTATTAGGGGCCAAAAGAGTAAATGCGATAGTGGGGATCAGAAAGGAGATAGAAGGATAGAGAGAGAGAAGAGGAAGGATATGGGAATAGCTACCAACACAGGCGAGATCCTCAGTGGTCCGGACGATGGGGATCCGTCTGTCGTGTCGGGGAAGTCTTCGAAGTTCTGGTCGACTCGGGGGTCCAATTATAGTCCACAGAGGAAAGAGGGGGGGAACAAGTGTAACAATGAAAGCCCATTGTAATCGCCCTGAGGGAACAGGTGAGTCCACAGAAACCACCAAAGCAAGACGAATACAATGAAGAATAAGTCCATTTGAATCACTGAAGGGAAACAGGTCATGTCATTTGTGGTCAGGCCACCAATTTCCCCTCCTCCCTATAGCAGGGGTCTCAGTCCTTGGGAGGAGGGTTCTCATTCTTTGTTTGTCACAGTGGTAACGAGGCAGATGAGGGGTCTTCAATGAAGGACCACAGGAGTCACCCCAAAAGTTCATTTGGCTTAAGAATGGAGATTAGAAGCAGGCCGCGCATCAGGCTGTCCCGTACTGGGTCCATGTCAGGTCTTTGCCAAGTCCTTGCCAACTCCTTGCCAAGTTCTTGCCAGGCCTTGTTCGGAACAGCCAGCATGACGGTTCAGTGGTTGCACCTGCACTGTGTCCTGTTCTAAGCCGGAACTGCAGTGGGGGAAGGGATTCTTTCTCGTGGCAATCGGAAGGCAGAATGGAAAATGAGGGGCTTCTGACGGGCTCTTACAGATGCTCCATGGGTCGCCGTGGTGCTCCCGGTTCCGTGGTCCTCGCTCCGGGGCGATGCTCGGCCGCTCTCGGTGCTTGCTGCCCCGGGGGATGCTCTGTCCGTGTCTTCCTTTCTCACCCCGGGGATGCTCCGCTACTCTCCTTGGTGCTGCCAGTTCCGTGTTCCTCGCTCGGGGGCGGTGCTTGGCCGCTCTCGATGCTCGGTGACCCAAGGGATTCTCTGTCGGTGTCCTCCCTTCGCACCCTGGGGATGCTCCGACGCTCTTGCTGCTCCGTGGGGATTCCTACCCTATTTGGGAAAACACACTACCTCTGGGGGATGCTCCGGTAGCGTCGGTGGAGCTCCCTCCAAATCCTGGCACCCTTTTCGCCGCTGCCCTGGGGAGATTCTCTGTTGGTGTCCGCCCTTCTCACCTCCGGGGGATGCTATCTCACTCTCCGTGCTGCTCCTGGCACCGTCGTCCTCACCAAGGGGATGCTTCGCCGCTCTCGGTGCTTGCAGCCCTGGGGGATTCTCTGTCAGTGTCCGCCCTCCTCACCCCTGGGGATGCTCCGCTGCTCTCCATGTGGATTCCTACTCTCTTTGGGAAAATCCCTTACCTCAGAGGGGATGCTCCGGTGGGTGTCCGGGCTCCTTCCGCCCCATCCCGGCAAAGTCTTTGCCACTCCATGGGTCTCTGTGGTCCTTGCCCCGGGGGGATGCTCCGCTGCTCTCGGTGCTTGCTGCCCCGGGGGATTCTCTATCCATGGCCTCCTTCCTCAGCCCCGGGGATGCTCTCCCGCACTCGGTGCTCCATGTGGTTCCCTATCCTATTTTGGAAAATACAATAACTGTGGGGGATGCTCCGGTAGTGTCCGGGGAGCTCCCTCCCGATCCTGGCGCCGTCTTCACCGCTGCCTGGGGGGGATGCTCCATGGGTCGCCGTGGTGCTCCCGGTTCCGTGGTCCTCGCTCCGGGGCGATGCTCGGCCGCTCTCGATGCTCGGTGACCCAAGGGATTCTCTGTCAGTGTCCTCCCTTCGCACCCCGGGGATGCTCCGATGCTCTCGCTGCTCCGTGGGGATTCCTACCCTATTTGGGAAAACAAATTACCTCTGGGGGATGCTCCGGTAGTGTCTGCAGAGCTTTCGCCCGGTCCCGGCACCGTCTTCACCCCTTCCCCGGGGGATGCTCTGCCCGTGTCTTCCCTTTACACCCGGGGATGATCCGCCACTCTCGGTGCTGCGTGTAGATTTCTACCCTATTTGAGAATATCCCTTACCGGTGGGGGATGATGCGGTGGGTGTCCGTGCTCCTCCCGCCCGATCCCGGCACCCTCTTCACCGCTGCCCCGGGTGGATGCTCCATGAGTCCCCATGGTGCTCCCGGTTCCGTGTTCCTCGCTCTGGGGTGGTGCTCAGCCGCTCTCTCGGTGCTTGCTGCCCCGGGGGATGCTCTGTCCGTGGCTTCCTTTCTCACCCCGGGGATGCTCTGCCGCTCTCCGTGGGGATCTGTACCCTATTTGGGAAAATACAATACCTGAGGGCGATGATCCGGGAGTGTCCGGGGAGCTCCCTCCCGATCCCGGCACCGTCTTCACCGCTGCCTGGGGGGGATGCTCCATCGGTTGCTGTGGTGCTCCCGGTTCCGTGGTCCTCGCTCCGGGGCGATGCTCGGCCGCTCTCGATGCTCGGTGACCCAAGGGATTCTCTGTCGGTGTCCTCCCTTCGCACCCCGGGGATGCTCCGACGCTCTTGCTGCTCCGTGGGGATTCCTACCCTATTTGGGAAAACACATTACCTCTGGGGGATGCTCCGGTAGTGTCTGCAGAGCTTCCGCCCGATCCCGGCACCGTCTTCACCCCTGCCCCCGGGGGATGCTCTGCCCGTGTCTTCCCTTTTCACCCGGGGATGATCCGCCACTCTCGGTGCTCCCTGTAGATTCCTACCCTATTTGAGAATATCCCTTACCTGTGGGGGATGATGCGGTGGGTGTCCGTGCTCCTCCCGCCCGATCCCCGCACCCTCTTCACCGCTGCCCCGGGGGGATGCTCCATGGGTCCCCGTGGTGCTCCCGGTTCCGTGTTCCTCGCTCCGGGGCGGTGCTCGGCCGCTCTCGGTGCTTGCTGCCCCGGGGGATGCTCTGTCCGTGTCTTCCTTTCTCACCCCGGGGATGCTCCGCCGCTCTCCGTGGGGATCCGTACCCTATTTGGGAAAATACAATACACGTGGGGGATGCTCCGGTAGCGTCGACAGAGCTCCCTCCCGATCCCGGCACCGTTTTCGCCGCTGCCTTGGGGAGATTCTCTGTTGGTGTCCGCCCTTCTCACCTCCGGGGGATGCTATCTCACTCTCCGTGCTGCTCCTGGCACCGTCGTCCTCACCAAGGGGATGCTTCGCCGCTCTCAGTGCTTGCAGCCCTGGGGGATTCTCTGTCAGTGTCCGCCCTCCTCACCCCTGGGGATGCTCCGCTGCTCTCCGTGTGGATTCCTACTCTCTTTGGGAAAATCCCTTACCTCAGAGGGGATGCTCCGGTGGGTGTCCGGGCTCCTTCCGCCCCATCCCGGCACCGTCTTTGCCACTCCATGGGTCTCTGTGGTCCTTGCCCCGGGGGGATGCTCCGCTGCTCTCGGTGCTTGCTGCCCCGGGGGATTCTCTATCCATGGCCTCCTTCCTCAGCCCCGGGGATGCTCTCCCGCACTCGGTGCTCCATGTGGTTCCCTACCCTATTTTGGAAAATACAATACCTGTAGGGGATGCTCCGGTAGTGTCCGGGGAGCTCCCTCCCGATCCCGGCACCGTCTTCACCGCTGCCTGGGGGGGATGCTCCATGGGTCCCCGTGGTGCTCCCGGTTCCGTGGTCCTCGCTCCAGGGCGATGCTCGGCCGCTCTCGGTGCTTGCTGCCCCGGGGGATGCTCTGTCCGTGTCTTCCTTTCTCACCCCGGGGATGCTCCGCTACTCTCCTTGGTGCTCCCGGTTCCGTGTTCCTCGCTCTGGGGCGGTGCTCGGCCGCTCTCTCGGTGCTTGCTGCCCCGGGGGATGCTCTGTCCGTGGCTTCCTTTCTCACCCCGGGGATGCTCTGCCGCTCTCCGTGGGTATCCGTACCCTATTTGGGAAAATACAATACACGTGGGGGATGCTCCGGTAGCATCGGTGGAGCTCCCTCCCGATCCCGGCACCGTCTTCACCGCTGCCTGGGGGGGATGCTCCATGGGTCGCCGTGGTGCTCCCGGTTCCGTGGTCCTCGCTCCGGGGCGATGCTCGGCCGCTCTCGATGCTCGGTGACACAAGGGATTCTCTGTCGGTGTCCTCCCTTCGCACCCCGGGGATGCTCCGATGCTCTCGCTGCACCGTGGGGATTCCTACCCTATTTGGGTGTCGTGGTTTGACATGGAAGTGAATTTTTTCCAGGAAGTTGGGTCAAACTAATCAGTGGTCAGGTTTGGATATTGGCACCTGGAGTGACCACTGAAAGTATGGACACGCCTCTGAGAACACAGGGGGTTAAAAGCAAGAACTCTTAGGAGAACTCTCTCTTTGGGTTCCGGTCTTCAGAGAGTGCAGGCTCTCCCCCTGCCCAGCCTTAGGCTGGGTGGGGGAGGGGAAGCCACGCGGCCTTGTCCAGGTAGGCCGAGGGGGGCTGAGGGTCTGGAACCGAGCCAGCTCCTGTGGATAGAAGGGTGGAGAGAAGCGGAGATGCCTTTGCCCCCCCCCCCCCCCCCAAGAGGGAAAGAGACAGAGAGCCTGGCGGCACCTGGAAATCTGCCGGCAGAGGAGAAGGAGAAGGGGGGGGAATGCCCAGCGTGGGAAGTGGAACACCAGACTGAGATATCAGCCGTCCAGGGAGTCTGAACTTTTAACCCTTTCCAGGAAATGAGGGCTTTTTAAAAGTATTACTCCTCCTTGATTTGTAGTGGAAGAGAGATAGTCCGGGAACTGAGATGTTAGAAGAAGAAATATTTAGGTGGGAAGAGATGATGAAGTAGCTTTGGCTGGACTTTTCTTGTTAGCCATGGACTGAACCAAACTCTCCTGCAATAGAGACTGCATTTTAGGGGGATGCAGTGGTGACCCAAGGAGACCTGTTTCAGCTTCGAGCAGCACAAGAATGGCGAGAAACAAAGAAAGCTGAAGAGGGAATGGTGATACCCTCTGTCTTCGGGAAGAAGATGAGTCCTGTTTTTGGACCCCTCGGCCCCAGGGGAAAATGGGGGAGACTGTAGTCCCAGGATGAGAAACTGAACTGTTATATCCTTGGGTCCGTGGCAAAGCATCCTTAAAGGAGCCCTATGAGCAGTCTGTCCATGCACGGTGGTGAGAGCACTGTGACATGGAATGGAGAGTGTCACACTAGCAGATTTTTTTTTCCGGGCAGTTGCCATGTGTGACAGGGAAACACAGGGGGGCAGCTGTGTTTCCTGGGGGTCTGTGGTACAAGAGAGACTTCTCTCTCCCTTGATAGTTTGAGTATAGATTACCTGAAGGGTGGTGATTTGATCAAGAATCCCGGGTGATGTTTCATAGCTGGGTGTTTTTAGAATTGGAAGGAGGAGGGGTGGTTTAAAAGGTCTTCATCCTGGATTTAGTTTGTGTGTTTTCTGTATTAGTAGTAGTTTAATAAAGTTTTTTACCTTTGTTATTAAGCTTGGGCCTGCTCTGCTCTGTTCCTGATAACATCTCACAGCATTTATTTAGAAAAAGTGCATTTTCATGGGGACGCTGGCATTGCGCCAGTGTCCAACCATGACATTGGGAAAACAAATTACTTCTGGGCGATGCTCCGGTAGTGTCTGCAGAGCTTTCGCCCGGTCCCGGCACCGTCTTCACCCCTTCCCCGGGGGATGCTCTGCCCGTGTCTTCCCTTTTCACCCGGGGATGATCCGCCACTCTCGGTGCTGCCTGTAGATTTCTACCCTATTTGAGAATATCCCTTACCTGTGGGGGATGATGCGGTGGGTGTCCGTGCTCCTCCCGCCCGATCCCGGCACCCTCTTCACCGCTGCCCCGGGGGGATGCTCCATGGGTCCCCGTGGTGCTCCCGGTTCCGTGTTCCTCGCTCTGGGGCGGTGCTCGGCCGCTCTCTCGGTGCTTGCTGCCCCGGGGGATGCTCTGTCCGTGTCTTCCTTTCTCACCCCGGGGATGCTCTGCCGCTCTCCGTGGGGATCCGTACCCTATTTGGGAAAATACAATACACGTGGGGGATGCTCCCGTAGTGTCCGGGGAGCTCCCTCCCGATCCCGGAACCGTTTTCGCCGCTGCCCTGGGGAGATTCTCTGTTGGTGTCCGCCCTTCTCACCTCTGGGGGATGCTATCTCGCTCTCCGTGCTGCTCCTGGCACCGTCGTCCTCACCACGGGGATGCTCAGTCGCTCTCGGCGCTCGTTGCCCCAAGGGATTCTCTGTCGGTGTCCTCCCTTCCCACCCCGGGGCTGCTCCGATGCTCTCGCTGCTCCGTGGGGATTCCTACCCTATTTGGGAAAACAAATTACCTCTGGGGGATGCTCCGGTAGTGTCTGCAGAGCTTTCGCCCGGTCCCGGCACCGTCTTCACCCCTGCCCCCGGGGGATGCTCTGCCCGTGTCTTCCCTTTTCTCCCGGGGACGCTCCGCCACTCTCGGCGCTCCCTGCAGATTCCTACCCTATTTGAGAATATCCCTTACCTGTGGGGGATGATGCGGTGGGTGTCCGTGCTCCTCCCGCCCGATCCCGGCACCCTCTTCACCGCTGCCCCGGGTGGATGCTCCATGGGTCCCCGTGGTGCTCCCGGTTCCGTGTTCCTCGCTCTGGGGCGGTGCTCGGCCGCTCTCTCGGTGCTTGCTGCCCCGGGGGATGCTCTCTCCGTGTCTTCCTTTCTCACCCCGGGGATGCTCTGCTGCTCTCCGTGGGGATCCGTACCCTATTTGGGAAAATACAATACACGTGGGGGATGCTCCGGTAGCGTCGGTGGAGCTCCCTCCAAATCCCGGCACCGTCTTCGCCGCTGCCCTGGGGAGATTCTCTGTTGGTGTCTGCCCTTCTCACCTCCGGGGGATGCTATCTCAGACTCTGTGCTGCTCCTGGCACCGTCGTCCTCACCAAGGGGATGCTTCGCCGCTCTCGGTGCTTGCAGCCCTGGGGGATTCTCTGTCAGTGTCCGCCCTCCTCACCCCTGGGGATGCTCCGCTGCTCTCCGTGTGGATTCCTACTCTCTTTGGGAAAATCCCTTACCTCAGAGGGGATGCTCCGGTGGGTGTCCGGGCTCCTTCCGCCCCATCCCAGCACCGTCTTTGCCACTCCATGGGTCTCTGTGGTCCTTGCCCCGGGGGGATGCTCCGCTGCTCTCGGTGCTTGCTGCCCCGGGGGATTCTCTATCCATGGCCTCCTTCCTCAGCCCCGGGGATGCTGTCCCGCACTCGGTGCTCCATGTGGTTCCCTATCCTATTTTGGAAAATACAATACCTGTGGGGGATGCTCCGGTAGTGTCCGGGGAGCTCCCACCCGATCCTGGAGCCGTCTTCACCGCAGCCTGGGGGGGATGCTCCATGGGTCGCCGTGGTGCTCCCGGTTCCGTGGTCCTCGCTCTGGGGCGATGCTCGGCCGCTCTCGGTGCTTGCTGCCCCGGGGGATGCTCTGTCCGTGGCTTCATTTCTCACCCTGGGGATGCTCCGCTACTCTCCGTGGTGCTCCCGGTTCCGTGTTCCTCGCTCCGGGGCGATGCTCGGCCGCTCTCGGTGCTTGCTGCCCCGGGGGATGCTCTCTCCGTGGCTTCCTTTCTCACCCCAGGGATGCTCTGCCGCTCTCCGTGGGTATCCGTCCCCTATTTGGGAAAATACAATACACGTGGGGGATGATCCGGTAGTGTCTGGGGAGCTCCCTCCCGATCCCGGAACCGTCTTCTCCGCTGCCTGGGGGGACGCTCCATGGGTCGCCGTGGTGCTCCCGGTTCCGTGGTCCTCGCTCCGGGGCGATACTCGGCCGCTCTCGATGCTCGGTGACCCAAGGGATTCTCTGTCGGTGTCCTCCCTTCGCACCCCGGGGATGCTCCGATGCTCTCGCTGCTCCGTGGGGATTCCTACCCTATTTGGGAAAATCCCTTACCTCTGGGGGATGCTCCGGTAGTGTCTGCAGAGCTTCCGCCCGGTCCCGGCACCGTCTTCACCCCTTCCCCGGGGGATGCTCTGCCCGTGTCTTCCCTTTTCACCCGGGGATGATCCGCCACTCTCGGTGCTCCCTGCAGATTCCTAAGCTATTTGTGAATATCCCTTACCTGTGGGGGATGATGCGGTGGGCGTCCGTGCTCCTCCCGCCCGATCCCGGCACCCTCTTCACCGCTGCCCCAGGGGGATGCTCCATGGGTCCCCGTGGTGATCCCGGTTCCGTGTTCCTCGCTCTGGGGTGGTGCTCGGCCGCTCTCGGTGCTTGCTGCCCCGGGGGATGCTCTGTCCGTGGCTTCCTTTCTCACCCCGGGGATGCTCTGCCGCTCTCCGTGGGGATCCGTACCCTATTTTGGAAAATACAATACCTGTGGGGGATGATCCGGGAGTGTCCGGGGAGCTCCCTCCCGATCCCGGCACCGTCTTCACCGTTGCCTGGGGGGGATGCTCCATGGGTCGCCGTGGTGCTCCCGGTTCTGTGGTCCTCGCTCCGGGGAGATGCTCGGCCGCTCTCGATGCTCAGTGACCCAAGGGATTCTCTGTTCGTGTCCTCCCTTCGCACCCCGGGGATGCTCCGACGCTCTTGCTGCTCCGTGGGTATTCCTACCCTATTTGGGAAAACACATTACCTCTGGGGGATGCTCCGGTAGTGTCTGCAGAGCTTCCGCCCGATCCCGGCACCGTCTTCACCCCTGCCCCCGGGGGATGCTCTGCCCGTGTCTTCCCTTTTCACCCCGGGATGCTCCGCCACTCTCGGTGCTCCCTGTAGATTCCTACCCTATTTGAGAATATCCCTTACCTGTGGGGGATGATGCGGTGGGTGTCCGTGCTCCTCCCGCCCGACCCCGGCACCCTCTTCACCCCTGCCCCGGGGGGATGCTCCATGGTTCCCCGTGGTGCTCCCGGTTCCGTGTTCCTCGCTCTGGGGTGGTGCTCGGCCACTCTCTCGGTGCTTGCTGCCCAGGGGGATGCTCTCTCCGTGGCTTCCTTTCTCACCCCGGGGATGCTCCGCTACTCTCCTTGGTGCTCCCAGTTCCGTGTTCCTCGCTCTGGGGCGGTGCTCGGCCGCTCTCTCGGTGCTTGCTGCCTCGGGGGATGCTCTGTCCGTGGCTTCCTTTCTCACCCCGGGGATGCTCTGCCGCTCTCCGTGGGGATCCGTACCCTATTTGGGAAAATACAATACCTGTGGGGGATGCTCCGGGAGTGTCCAGGGAGCTCCCTCCCGATCCCGGCACCGTCTTCACCGCTGCCTGGGGGGGATGCTCCATGGGTCGCCGTGGTGCTCCCGGTTCCGTGGTCCTTGCTCCGGGGCGATGCTCGGCCGCTCTCGATGCTCGGTGACCCAAGGGATTCTCTGTCGGTGTCCTCCCTTCGCACCCCGGGGATGCTCCGACGCTCTTGCTGCTCCGTGGGGATTCCTACCCTATTTGGGAAAACAAATTACCTCTGGGGGATGCTCCGGTAGTGTCTGCAGAGCTTCCGCCTGATCCCGGCACCGTCTTCACCTCTGCCCCCGGGGGATGCTCTACCCGTGTCTTCCCTTTTCTCCCGGGGATGCTCCGCCACTCTCGGTGCTCCCTGTAGATTCCTACCCTATTAGAGAATATCCCTTACCTGTGGGGGATGATCCGGTGGGTGTCCGTGCTCCTCCCGCCCGATATCGGCACCCTCTTCACCGCTGCCCCGGGGGGATGCTCCATGGGTCCCCGTGGTGCTCCCGGTTCCGTGTTCCTCGCTCTGGGGTGGTGCTCGGCCGCTCTCTCGGTGCTTGCTGCCCCGGGGGATGCTGTCTCCGTGGCTTCCTTTCTCACCCCGGGGATGCTCTGCCGCTCTCCGTGGGGATCCGTACCCTATTTGGGAAAATACAATACACGTGGGGGATGATCCGGTAGCGTCGGTGGAGCTCCCTCCAGATCCTGGCACCGTTTTCGCCGCTGCCCTGGGGAGATTCTCTGTTGGTGTCCGCCCTTCTCACCTCCGGGGGATGCTATCTCACTCTCCGTGCTGCTCCTGGCACCGTCGTCCTCACCAAGGGGATGCTTCGCCGCTCTCGGTGCTTGCAGCCCTGGGGGATTCTCTGTCAGTGTCCGCCCTCCTCACCCCTGGGGATGCTCCGCTGCTCTCCGTGTGGATTCCTACTCTCTTTGGGAAAATCCCTTACCTCAGGGGGATGCTCCGGTGGGTGTCCGGGCTCCTTCCGCCCCATCCCGGCACCGTCTTTGCCACTCCATGGGTCTCTGTGGTCCTTGCCCCGGGGGGATGCTCCGCTGCTCTCGGTGCTTGCTGCCCCGGGGGATTCTCTATCCATGCCCTCCTTCCTCACCCCCGGGGATGCTCTCCCACACTCGGTGCTCCATGTGGATCCCTACCCTATTTTGGAAAATACAATACCTGTGGGGGATGCTCCGGGAGTGTCCGGGGAGCTCCCTCCCGATCCCGGCACCGTCTTCACCGCTGCCTGGGGAGATTCTCTGTTGGAGTCCGCCCTTCTCACCTCTGGGGGATGCTATCTCACTCTCCGTGCTGCTCCTGGCACCGTCGTCCTCACCACAGGGATGCTCAGTCGCTCTCGGCGCTCGTTGACCCAAGGGATTCTCTGTCGGTGTCCTCCCTTCGCACCCCGGGGCTGCTCCGACGCTCTTGCTGCTCCGTGGGGATTCCTACCCTATTTGGGAAAACAAATTACCTCTGGGGGATGCTCCGGTAGTGTCTGCAGAGCTTCCGCCCAATCCCGGCACCGTCTTCACCCCTTCCCCGGGGGATGATCTGCCCGAGTCTTCCCTTTTCACCCGGGGATGATCCGCCACTCTCGGTGCTGCCTGTAGATTTCTACCCTATTTGAGAATATCCCTTACCTGTGGGGGATGATGCGGTGGGTGTCCGTGCTCCTCCCGCCCGATCCCGGCACCCTCTTCACCGCTGCCCCGGGGGGATGCTCCATGGGTCCCCGTGGTGCTCCCGGTTCCGTGTTCCTCGCTCTGGGGCGGTGCTCGGCCGCTCTCTCGGTGCTTGCTGCCCCGGGGGATGCTCTCTCCGTGGCTTCCTTTCTCGCCCCGGGGATGCTCTGCCGCTCTCCGTGGGGATCCGTACCCTATTTGGGAAAATACAATACACGTGGGGGATGCTCCGGTAGCGTCGACAGAGCTCCCTCCCGATCCCGGCACCGTTTTCGCCGCTGCCCTGGGGAGATTCTCTGTTGGTGTCCGCCCTTCTCACCTCTGGGGGATGCTATCTCACTCTCCGTGCTGCTCCTGGCACCATCGTCCTCACCAAGGGGATGCTTCGCCGCTCTCAGTGCTTGCAGCCCTGTGGGATTCTCTGTCAGTGTCCGCCCTCCTCACTCCTGGGGATGCTCCGCTGCTCTCCGTGTGGATTCCTACTCTCTTTGGGAAAATCCCTTACCTCAGGGGGATGCTCCGGTGGGTGTCCGGGCTCCTTCCGCCCCATCCCGGCACCGTCTTTGCCACTCCGTGGGTCTCTGTGGTCCTTGCCCCGGGGGGATGCTCCGCTGCTCTCGGTGCTTGCTGCCCCGGGGGATTGTCTATCCATGGCCTCCTTCCTCACCCCCAGGGATGCTCTCCCGCACCCGGTGCTCCATGTGGATCCCTACCCTATTTTGGAAAATACAATACCTGTGGGGGATGCTCCGGTAGTGTCCGGGGAGCTCCCTCCCGATCCCGGGACCCTCTTCACCGCTGCCTGGGGGGGATGCTGCATGGGTCCCCGTGGTGCTCCCGGTTCCGTGGTCCTCGCTCCGGGGCGGTGCTCAGCCACTCTCGGTGCTTGCTGCCCCGGGGGATGCTCTGTCCGTGTCTTCCTTTCTCACCCCGGGGATGCTCCGCTACTCTCCTTGGTACTCCCGGTTCCGTGTTCCTCGCTCTGGGGCTGTGCTCGGCCACTCTTCTGGTGCCTGCTGCCCCGGGGGATGCTCTCTCCGTGGCTTCCTTTCTCACCCCGGGGATGCTCTGCCGCTCTCCGTGGGGATCCGTACCCTATTTTGGAAAATACAATACACGTGGGGGATGATCCGGGAGTGTCCGGGGAGCTCCCTCCCGATCCCGGCACCGTCTTCACCACTGCCTGGGGGGGATGCTCCATGGGTCGCCGTGGTGCTCCCGGTTCCGTGGTCCTCGCTCCGGGGCGATGCTCGGCCGCTCTCGATGCTCGGTGACCCAAGGGATTCTCTGTCGGTGTCCTCCCTTCGCACCCCGGGGATGCTCCGACGCTCTTGCTGCTCCGTGGGGATTCCTACCCTATTTGGGAAAACACATTACCTCTGGGGGATGCTCCGGTAGTGTCTGCAGAGCTTCCGCCCGATCCCGGCACCGTCTTCACCGCTGCCCCGGGGGGATGCTCCATGGGTCCCCGTGGTGCTCCCGGTTCCGTGTTCCTCGCTCTGGGGTGGTGCTCGGCCGCTCTCTCGGTGCTTGCTGCCCCGGGGGATGCTGTCTCCGTGGCTTCCTTTCTCACCCCGGGGATGCTCTGCCGCTCTCCGTGGGGATCCGTACCCTATTTGGGAAAATACAATACACGTGGGGGATGCTCCGGTAGCGTCGGTGGAGCTCCCTCCCGATCCCGGCACCGTCTTCACCGTTGCCTGGGGGGGATGCTCCATGGATCGCCGTGGTGCTCCCGGTTCCGTGGTCCTCGCTCCGGGGCGATGCTCGGCCGCTCTCGATGCTCGGTGACCCAAGGGATTCTCTCTCGGTTTCCTCCCTTCACACCCCGGGGATGCTCCGACGCTCTTGCTGCTCCGTGGGGATTCCTACCCTATTTGGGAAAACACATTACCTCTGGGGGATGCTCCGGTAGTGTCTGCAGAGCTTCCGCCCGATCCCGGCACCGTCTTCACCCCTGCCCCCGGGGGATGCTCTGCCCGTGTCTTCCCTTTTCACCCGGGGATGCTCCGCCACTCTCGGTGCTGCCTGTAGATTCCTACCCTATTTGAGAATATCCCTTACCTGTGGGGGATGATGCGGTGGGTGTCCGTGCTCCTCCCGCCCGATCCCGGCACCCTCTTCACCGCTGCCCCGGGGGGATGCTCCATGGGTCCCCGTGGTGCTCCCGGTTCCGTGTTCCTCGCTCCGGGGTGGTGCTCGGCCGCTCTCTCGGTGCTTGCTGCCCCAGGGGATGCTCTCTCCGTGGCTCCCTTTCTCACCCCAGGGATGCTCTGCCGCTCTCCGTGGGGATCCGTACCCTATTTGGGAAAATACAATACACGTGGGGGATGCTCCGGTAGCGTCGACAGAGCTCCCTCCCGATCCCGGCACCGTTTTCGCCGCTGCCTTGGGGAGATTCTCTGTTGGTGTCCGCCCTTCTCACCTCTGGGGGATGCTATCTCACTCTCTGTGCTGCTCCTGGCACCGTCGTCCTCACCAAGGGGATGCTTCGCCGCTCTCAGTGCTTGCAGCCCTGTGGGATTCTCTGTCAGTGTCCGCCCTCCTCACTCCTGGGGATGCTCCGCTGCTCTCCGTGTGGATTCGTACTGTCTTTGGGAAAATCCCTTACCTCAGGGGGATGCTCCGGTGGGTGTCCGGGCTCCTTCCGCCCCATCCCGGCACCGTCTTTGCCACTCCGTGGGTCTCTGTGGTCCTTGCCCCGGGGGGATGCTCCGCTGCTCTCGGTGCTTGCTGCCCCGGGGGATTGTCTATCCATGGCCTCCTTCCTCAGCCCCGGGGATGCTCTCCCGCACTCGGTGCTCCATGTGGATCCCTACCCTATTTGGGAAAATACAATACCTGTGGCGGATGCTCCGGTAGTGTCCGGGGAGCTCCCTCCCGATCCCGGCACCGTCTTCACCGCTGCCTGGGGGGGATGCTCCATGGGTCGCCGTGCTGCTCCCGGTTCCGTGGTCCTCGCTCCGGAGCGATGCCCGGCCGCTCTCGATGCTCGGTGACCCAAGGGATTCTCTGTCGGTGTCCTCCCTTCGCACCCCGGGGATGCTCCGACACTCTTGCTGCTCCGTGGGGATTCCTACCCTATTTGAGAATATCCCTTACCTGTGGGGGATGCTCCGGTAGTGTCCGGGGAGCTCCCTCCCGATCCCGGCACCGTCTTCACCGCTGCTTGGGGGGGATGCTCCATGGGTCGCCGTGGTGCTCCCGGTTCCGTGGTCCTCGCTCTGGGGCGATGCTCGGCCGCTCTCGATGCTCGGTGACCCAAGGGATTCTCTGTCGGTGTCCTCCCTTCGCACCCCGGGGATGCTCCGACGCTCTTGCTGCTCCGTGGGGATTCCTACCCTATTTGGGAAAACACATTACCTCTGGGGGATGCTCCGGTAGTCTCTGCAGAGCTTTCGCCCGGTCCCGGCACCGTCTTCACCCCTTCCCGGGGGGATTCTCTGCCCGTGTCTTCCCTTTCCACCCGGGGATGCTCCGCCACTCTCGGTGCTGCCTGTAGATTTCTACCCTATTTGAGAATATCCCTTACCTGTGGGGGATGATGCGGCGGGTGTCCCTGCTCCTCCCGCCTGATCCCGGCACCCTCTTCACCGCTGCCCCGGGGGGATGCTCCATGGGTCCCCGTGGTGCTCCCGGTTCCGTGTTCCTCGCTCTGGGGTGGTGCTCGGCCGCTCTCTCGGTGCTTGCTGCCCCGGGGGATGCTCTCTCCGTGGCTTCCTTTGTCCCCCCGGGGATGCTCTGCCGCTCTCCGTGGGGATCCGTACCCTATTTGGGAAAATACAATACACGTGGGGGATGCTCCGGTAGCGTCGACAGAGCTCCCTCCCGATCCCGGCACCGTTTTCGCCGCTGCCCTGGGGAGATTCTCTGTTGGTGTCCGCCCTTCTCACCTCTGGGGGATGCTATCTCACTCTCCGTGCTGCTCCTGGCACCATCGTCCTCACCAAGGGGATGCTTCGCCGCTCTCAGTGCTTGCAGCCCTGTGGGATTCTCTGTCAGTGTCCGCCCTCCTCACTCCTGGGGATGCTCCGCTGCTCTCCGTGTGGATTCCTACTCTCTTTGGGAAAATCCCTTACCTCAGGGGGATGCTCCGGTGGGTGTCCGGGCTCCTTCCGCCCCATCCCGGCACCGTCTTTGCCACTCCGTGGGTCTCTGTGGTCCTTGCCCCGGGGGGATGCTCCGCGGCTCTCGGTGCTTGCTGCCCCGGGGAATTGTCTATCCATGGCCTCCTTCCTCACCCCCAGGGATGCTCTCCCGCACCCGGTGCTCCATGTGGATCCCTACCCTATTTTGGAAAATACAATACCTGTGGGGGATGCTCCGGTAGTGTCCGGGGAGCTCCCTCCCGATCCCGGGACCCTCTTCACCGCTGCCTGGGGGGGATGCTGCATGGGTCCCCGTGGTGCTCCCGGTTCCGTGGTCCTCGCTCCGGGGCGGTGCTCAGCCACTCTCGGTGCTTGCTGCCCCGGGGGATGCTCTGTCCGTGTCTTCCTTTCTCACCCCGGGGATGCTCCGCTACTCTCCTTGGTACTCCCGGTTCCGTGTTCCTCGCTCTGGGGCTGTGCTCCGCCGCTCTTCCGGTGCCTGCTGCCCCGGGGGATGCTCTCTCCGTGGCTTCCTTTCTCACCCCGGGGATGCTCTGCCGCTCTCCGTGGGGATCCGTACCCTATTTTGGAAAATACAATACCTGTGGGGGATGATCCGGGAGTGTCCGGGGAGCTCCCTCCCGATCCCGGCACCGTCTTCACCGCTGCCTGGGGGGGATGCTCCATGGGTTGCCGTGGTGCTCCCGGTTCCATGGTCCTCGCTCCGGGGCGATGCTCGGCCGCTCTCGATGCTCGGTGACCCAAGGGATTCTCTGTCGGTGTCCTCCCTTCGCACCCCGGGGATGCTCCGATGCTCTTGCTGCTCCGTGGGGATTCCTACCCTATTTGGGAAAACACATTACCTCTGGGGGATGCTCCGGTAGTGTCTGCAGAGCTTCCGCCCGATCCCGGCACCGTCTTCACCCCTGCCCCCGGGGGATGCTCTGCCCGTGTCTTCCCTTTTCACCCGGAGATGCTCCGCCACTCTCGGTGCTCCCTGCAGATTCCTACCCTATTTGAGAATATCCCTTACCTGTGGGGGATGATGCGCTGGGTGTCCGTGCTCCTCCCGCCCGATCCCGGCACCCTCTTCACCGCTGCCCCGGGGGGATGCTCCATGGGTCCCCGTGGTGCTCCCGGTTCTGTGTTCCTCGCTCTGGGGCGGTGCTCGGCCGCTCTCTCGGTGCTTGCTGCCCCGGGGGATGCTCTGTCCGTGGCTTCCTTTCTCACCCCGGGGATGCTCTGCCGCTCTCCGTGGGGATCCGTACCCTATTTTGGAAAATACAATACCTGTGGGGGATGCTCCGGTAGTGTCCGGGGAGCTCCCTCCCGATCCCGGCACCGTCTTCACCGTTGCCTGGGGGGGATGCTCCATGGGTCGCCGTGGTGCTCCCGGTTCCGTGGTCCTCGCTCCGGGGCGATGCTCGGCCGCTCTCGATGCTCGGTGACCCAAGGGATTCTCTGTCGGTGTCCTCCCTTCGCACCCCGGGGATGCTCCGACGCTCTTGCTGCTCCGTGGGGATTCCTACCCTATTTGGGAAAACACATTACCTCTGGGGGATGCTCCGGTAGTGTCTGCAGAGCTTCCGCCCAATCCCGGCACCGTCTTCACCCCTGCCCCCGGGGGATGCTCTGCCCGAGTCTTCCCTTTTCACCCGGGGATGATCCGCCACTCTCGGTGCTGCCTCTAGATTTCTACCCTATTTGAGAATATCCCTTACCTGTGGGGGATGATGCGGTGGGTGTCCGTGCTCCTCCCGCCCGATCCCGGCACCCTCTTCACCGCTGCCTGGGGGGGATGCTCCATGGGTCCCCGTGGTGCTCCCGGTTCCGTGGTCCTCGCTCTGGGGCGGTGCTCGGCTGCTCTCGGTGCTTGCTGCCCCGGGGCATGCTCTGTCCGTGTCTTCCTTTCTCACCCCTGGATGCTCCGCTACTCTCCGTGGTGCTCCCGGTTCCGTGTTCCTCGCTCTGGGGTGGTGCTCGGCCGCTCTCTCGGTGCTTGCTGCCCCGGGGGATGCTCTGTCCGTGGCTTCCTTTCTCACCCCGGGGATGCTCTGCCGCTCTCCGTGGGGATCCGTACCCTATTTTGGAAAATACAATACCTGTGGGGGATGCTCCGGTAGTGTCCGGGGAGCTCCCTCCCGATCCCGGCACCGTCTTCACCGTTGCCTGGGGGGGATGCTCCATGGGTCGCCGTGGTGCTCCCGGTTCCGTGGTCCTCGCTCCGGGGCGATGCTCGGCCGCTCTTGATGCTCGGTGACCCAAGGGATTCTCTGTCGGTGTCCTCCCTTCGCACCCCGGGGATGCTCCGACGCTCTTGCTGCTCCGTGGGGATTCCTACCCTATTTGGGAAAACACATTACCTCTGGGGGATGCTCCGGTAGTGTCTGCAGAGCTTCCGCCCGATCCCGGCACCGTCTTCACCGCTGCCCCGGGGGGATGCTCCATGGGTCCCCGTGGTGCTCCCGGTTCCGTGTTCCTCGCTCTGGGGTGGTGCTCGGCCGCTCTCTCGGTGCTTGCTGCCCCGGGGGATGCTCTGTCCGTGGCTTCCTTTTTCACCCCGGGGATGCTCTGCCGCTCTCCATGGGGATCCGTACCCTATTTGGGAAAATACAATACACGTGGGGGATGCTCCGGTAGCGTCGGTGGAGCTCCCTCCCGATCCCGGCACCGTCTTCACCGTTGCCTGGGGGGGATGCTCCATGGATCGCCGTGGTGCTCCCGGTTCCGTGGTCCTCCCTCCGGGGCGATGCTCGGCCGCTCTCGATGCTCGGTGACCCAAGGGATTCTCTCTCGGTTTCCTCCCTTCACACCCCGGGGATGCTCCGACGCTCTTGCTTCTCTGTGGGGATTCCTACCCTATTTGGGAAAACACATTACCTCTGGGGGATGCTCCGGTAGTGTCTGCAGAGCTTCCGCCTGATCCCGGCACCGTCTTCACCCCTGCCCCCGGGGGATGCTCTGCCCGTGTCTTCCCTTTTCACCCGGGGATGCTCCGCCAATCTCGGTGCTCCCTGTAGATTCCTACCCTATTTGAGAATATCCCTTACCTGTGGGGGATGATGCGGTGGGTGTCCGTGCTCCTCCCGCCCGATCCCGGCACCCTCTTCACTGCTGCCCCGGGGGGATGCTCCATGGGTCCCCGTGGTGCTCCCGGTTCCGTGTTCCTCGCTCTGGGGCGGTGCTCGGCCGCTCTCTCGGTGCTTGCTGCCCCAGGGGATGCTCTGTCCGTGGCTCCCTTTCTCACCCCGGGGATGCTCTGCCGCTCTCCGTGGGGATCCGTACCCTATTTGGGAAAATACAATACACGTGGGGGATGCTCCGGTAGCGTCGACAGAGCTCCCTCCCGATCCCGGCACCGTTTTCGCCGCTGCCCTGGGGAGATTCTCTGTTGGTGTCCGCCCTTCTCACCTCTGGGGGATGCTATCTCACTCTCCGTGCTGCTCCTGGCACCATCGTCCTCACCAAGGGGATGCTTCGCCGCTCTCAGTGCTTGCAGCCCTGTGGGATTCTCTGTCAGTGTCCGCCCTCCTCACTCCTGGGGATGCTCCGCTGCTCTCCGTGTGGATTCCTACTCTCTTTGGGAAAATCCCTTACCTCAGGGGGATGCTCCGGTGGGTGTCCGGGCTCCTTCCGCCCCATCCCGGCACCGTCTTTGCCACTCCGTGGGTCTCTGTGGTCCTTGCCCCGGGGGGATGCTCCGCTGCTCTCGGTGCTTGCTGCCCCGGGGGATTGTCTATCCATGGCCTCCTTCCTCACCCCCAGGGATGCTCTCCCGCACCCGGTGCTCCATGTGGATCCCTACCCTATTTTGGAAAATACAATACCTGTGGGGGATGCTCCGGTAGTGTCCGGGGAGCTCCCTCCCGATCCCGGGACCCTCTTCACCGCTGCCTGGGGGGGATGCTGCATGGGTCCCCGTGGTGCTCCCGGTTCCGTGGTCCTCGCTCCGGGGCGGTGCTCAGCCGCTCTCGGTGCTTGCTGCCCCGGGGGATGCTCTGTCCGTGTCTTCCTTTCTCACCCCGGGGATGCTCCGCTACTCTCCTTGGTACTCCCGGTTCCGTGTTCCTCGCTCTGGGGCTGTGCTCGGCCGCTCTTCCGGTGCCTGCTGCCCCGGGGGATGCTCTCTCCGTGGCTTCCTTTCTCACCCCGGGGATGCTCTGCCGCTCTCCGTGGGGATCCGTACCCTATTTTGGAAAATACAATACCTGTGGGGGATGATCCGGGAGTGTCCGGGGAGCTCCCTCCCGATCCCGGCACCGTCTTCACCGCTGCCTGGGGGGGATGCTCCATGGGTTGCCGTGGTGCTCCCGGTTCCATGGTCCTCGCTCCGGGGCGATGCTCGGCCGCTCTCGATGCTCGGTGACCCAAGGGATTCTCTGTCGGTGTCCTCCCTTCGCACCCCGGGGATGCTCCGATGCTCTTGCTGCTCCGTGGGGATTCCTACCCTATTTGGGAAAACACATTACCTCTGGGGGATGCTCCGGTAGTGTCTGCAGAGCTTCCGCCCGATCCCGGCACCGTCTTCACCCCTGCCCCCGGGGGATGCTCTGCCCGTGTCTTCCCTTTTCACCCGGAGATGCTCCGCCACTCTCGGTGCTCCCTGCAGATTCCTACCCTATTTGAGAATATCCCTTACCTGTGGGGGATGATGCGCTGGGTGTCCGTGCTCCTCCCGCCCGATCCCGGCACCCTCTTCACCGCTGCCCCGGGGGGATGCTCCATGGGTCCCCGTGGTGCTCCCGGTTCCGTGTTCCTCGCTCTGGGGCGGTGCTCGGCCGCTCTCTCGGTGCTTGCTGCCCCGGGGGATGCTCTGTCCGTGGCTTCCTTTCTCACCCCGGGGATGCTCTGCCGCTCTCCGTGGGGATCCGTACCCTATTTTGGAAAATACAATACCTGTGGGGGATGCTCCGGTAGTGTCCGGGGAGCTCCCTCCCGATCCCGGCACCGTCTTCACCGTTGCCTGGGGGGGATGCTCCATGGGTCGCCGTGGTGCTCCCGGTTCCGTGGTCCTCGCTCCGGGGCGATGCTCGGCCGCTCTCGATGCTCGGTGACCTAAGGGATTCTCTGTCGGTGTCCTCCCTTCGCACCCCGGGGATGCTCCGACGCTCTTGCTGCTCCGTGGGGATTCCTACCCTATTTGGGAAAACACATTACCTCTGGGGGATGCTCCGGTAGTGTCTGCAGAGCTTCCGCCCGATCCCGGCACCGTCTTCACCCCTGCCCCCGGGGGATGCTCTGCCCGAGTCTTCCCTTTTCACCCGGGGATGATCCGGCACTCTCGGTGCTGCCTCTAGATTTCTACCCTATTTGAGAATATCCCTTACCTGTGGGGGATGATGCGGTGGGTGTCCGTGCTCCTCCCGCCCGATCCCGGCACCCTCTTCACCGCTGCCCCGGGAGGATGCCCCATGGGTCCCCGTGGTGCTCCCGGTTCCGTGTTCCTCGCTCTGGGGTGGTGCTCGGCTGCTCTCGGTGCTTGCTGCCCCGGGGGATGCTCTCTCCGTGGCTTCCTTTCTCACCCCGGGGATGCTCTGCCGCTCTCCGTGGGGATCCGTACCCTATTTGGGAAAATACAATACACGTGGGGGATGCTCCGGTAGCGTCGGTGGAGCTCCCTCCAAATCCTGGCACCGTTTTCGCCGCTGCCCTGGGGAGATTCTCTGTTGGTGTCTGCCCTTCTCACCTCTGGGCGATGCTATCTCACTCTCCGTGCTGCTCCTGGCACCGTCATCCTCACCAAGGGGATGCTTCGCCGCTCTCGGTGCTTGCAGCCCTGGGGGATTCTCTGTCAGTGTCCGCCCTCCTCACTCCTGGGGATGCTCCGCTGCTCTCCGTGTGGATTCCTACTCTCTTTGGGAAAATCCCTTACCTCAGGGGGATGCTCCGGTGGGTGTCCAGGCTCCTTCCGCCCCATCCCGGCACCGTCTTTGCCCCTCCATGGGTCTCTGTGGTCCTTGCCCTGGGGGGATGCTCCGCTGCTCTCGGTGCTTGCTGCCCCGGGGGATTCTCTATCCATGGCCTCCTTCCTCAGCCCCGGGGATGCTCTCCTGCACTCGGTGCTCCATGTGGATCCCTACCCTATTTGGGAAAATACAATACCTGTGGGGGATGCTCCGGTAGTGTCCGGGGAGCTCCCTCCCGATCCCGGCACCGTCTTCACCGCTGCCTGGGGGGGATGCTGCATGGGTCGCCGTGCTGCTCCCGGTTCCGTGGTCCTCACTCCGGAGCGATGCCCGGCCGCTCTCGATGCTCGGTGACCCAAGGGATTCTCTGTCGGTGTCCTCCCTTCGCACCCCGGGGATGCACCGACACTCTTGCTGCTCCGTGGGGATTCCTACCCTATTTGAGAATATCCCTTACCTGTGGGGGATGCTCCGGTAGTGTCCGGGGAGCTCCCTCCCGATCCCGGCACCGTCTTCACCGCTGCTTGGGGGGGATGCTCCATGGGTCGCCGTGGTGCTCCCGGTTCCGTGGTCCTCGCTCCGGGGCGATGCTCGGCCGCTCTCGATGCTCGGTGACCCAAGGGATTCTCTGTCGGTGTCCTCCCTTCGCACCCCGGGGATGCTCCGACGCTCTTGCTGCTCCGTGGGGATTCCTACCCTATTTGGGAAAACACATTACCTCTGGGGGATGCTCCGGTAGTCTCTGCAGAGCTTTCGCCCGGTCCCGGCACCGTCTTCACCCCTTCCCGGGGGGATTCTCTGCCCGTGTCTTCCCTTTTCACCCGGGGATGCTCCGCCACTCTCGGTGCTGCCTGTAGATTTCTACCCTATTTGAGAATATCCCTTACCTGTGGGGGATGATGCGGCGGGTGTCCCTGCTCCTCCCGCCCGATCCCGGCACCCTCTTCACCGCTGCCCCGGGGGGATGCTCCATGGGTCCCCGTGGTGCTCCCGGTTCCGTGTTCCTCGCTCTGGGGTGGTGCTCGGCCGCTCTCTCGGTGCTTGCTGCCCCGGGGGATGCTCTCTCCGTGGCTTCCTTTCTCACCCCGGGGATGCTCTGCCGCTCTCCGTGGGTATCCGTACCCTATTTTGGAAAATACAATACCTGTGTGGGATGCTCTGGTAGTGTCTGGGGAGCTCCGTCCCGATCCCGGCACCGTCTTCACCGCTGCCTGGGGGGGATGCTCCATGGGTCGCCGTGGTGCTCCCGGTTCCGTGGTCCTCGCTCCGGGGCGATGCTCGGCCGCTCTCGATGCTCGGTGACCCAAGGGATTCTCTGTCGGTGTCCTCCCTTCGCACCCCGGGGATGCTCCGACGCTCTTGCTGCTCCGTGGGGATTCCTACCCTATTTGGGAAAACACATCACCTCTGGGGGATGCTCCGGTAGTGTCTGCAGAGCTTCCGCCCGATCCCGGCACCGTCTTCACCCCTGCCCCCGGGGGATGCTCTGCCCGAGTCTTCCCTTTTCACCCGGGGATGATCCGGCACTCTCGGTGCTGCCTCTAGATTTCTACCCTATTTGAGAATATCCCTTACCTGTGGGGGATGATGCGGTGGGTGTCCGTGCTCCTCCCGCCCGATCCCGGCACCCTCTTCACCGCTGCCCCGGGAGGATGCCCCATGGGTCCCCGTGGTGCTCCCGGTTCCGTGTTCCTCGCTCTGGGGTGGTGCTCGGCTGCTCTCGGTGCTTGCTGCCCCGGGGGATGCTCTCTCCGTGGCTTCCTTTCTCACCCCGGGGATGCTCTGCCGCTCTCCGTGGGGATCCGTACCCTATTTGGGAAAATACAATACACGTGGGGGATGCTCCGGTAGCGTCGGTGGAGCTCCCTCCAAATCCTGGCACCGTTTTCGCCGCTGCCCTGGGGAGATTCTCTGTTGGTGTCTGCCCTTCTCACCTCTGGGCGATGCTATCTCACTCTCCGTGCTGCTCCTGGCACCGTCATCCTCACCAAGGGGATGCTTCGCCGCTCTCGGTGCTTGCAGCCCTGGGGGATTCTCTGTCAGTGTCCGCCCTCCTCACTCCTGGGGATGCTCCGCTGCTCTCCGTGTGGATTCCTACTCTCTTTGGGAAAATCCCTTACCTCAGGGGGATGCTCCGGTGGGTGTCCAGGCTCCTTCCGCCCCATCCCGGCACCGTCTTTGCCCCTCCATGGGTCTCTGTGGTCCTTGCCCCGGGGGGATGCTCCGCTGCTCTCGGTGCTTGCTGCCCCGGGGGATTCTCTATCCATGGCCTCCTTCCTCAGCCCCGGGGATGCTCTCCCGCACTCGGTGCTCCATGTGGATCCCTACCCTATTTGGGAAAATACAATACCTGTGGGGGATGCTCCGGTAGTGTCCGGGGAGCTCCCTCCCGATCCCGGCACCGTCTTCACCGCTGCTTGGGGGGGATGCTCCATGGGTCGCCGTGGTGCTCTTGGTTCCGTGGTCCTCGCTCCGGGGCGATGCTCGGCCGCTCTCGATGCTCGGTGACCCAAGGGATTCTCTGTCGGTGTCCTCCCTTCGCACCCCGGGGATGCTCCGACGCTCTTGCTGCTCCGTGGGGATTCCTACCCTATTTGGGAAAACACATTACCTCTGGGGGATGCTCCGGTAGTCTATGCAGAGCTTTCGCCCGGTCCCGGCACCGTCTTCACCCCTTCCCGGGGGGATTCTCTGCCCGTGTCTTCCCTTTTCACCCGGGGATGCTCCGCCACTCTCGGTGCTGCCTGTAGATTTCTACCCTATTTGAGAATATCCCTTACCTGTGGGGGATGATGCGGCGGGTGTCCCTGCTCCTCCCGCCCGATCCCGGCACCCTCTTCACCGCTGCCCCGGGGGGATGCTCCATGGGTCCCCGTGGTGCTCCCGGTTCCGTGTTCCTCGCTCTGGGGTGGTGCTCGGCCGCTCTCTCGGTGCTTGCTGCCCCGGGGGATGCTCTCTCCGTGGCTTCCTTTCTCCCCCCGGGGATGCTCTGCCGCTCTCCGTGGGGATCTGTACCCTATTTGGGAAAATACAATACCCGTGGGGGATGCTCCGGTAGCGTCGGTGGAGCTCCCTCCAAATCCTGGCACCGTTTTCGCCGCTGCCCTGGGGAGATTCTCTGTTGGTGTCCGCCCTTCTCACCTCTGGGGGATGCTATCTCACTCTCCGTGCTGCTCCTGGCACCATCCTCCTCACCAAGGGGATGCTTCGCCGCACTCAGTGCTTGCAGCCCTGGGGGATTCTCTGTCACTGTCCGCCCTCCTCACCCCTGAGGATGCTCCGCTGCTCTCCGTGTGGATTCCTACTCTCTTTGGGAAAATCCCTTACCTCAGGGGGATGCTCCGGTGGGTGTCCGGGCTCCTTCCGCCCCATCCCGGCACCGTCTTTGCCACTCCATGGGTCTCTGTGGTCCTTGCCCCGGGGGGATGCTCCGCTCTTCCCGGTGCTTGCTGCCCCGGGGGATTCTCTATCCATGGCCTCCTTCCTCACCGCCGGGGATGCTCTCCCGCACTCGGTGCTCCATGTGGATCCCTACCCTATTTTGGAAAATACAATACCTGTGGGGGATGCTCCGGTAGTGTCTGGGGAGCTCCCTCCCGATCCCGGGACCCTCTTCACCGCTGCCTGGGGGGGATGCTGCATGGGTCCCCGTGGTGCTCCCGGTTCCGTGGTCCTCGCTCCGGAGCGATGCCCGGCCGCTCTCGATGCTCGGTGACCCAAGGGATTCTCTGTCGGTGTCCTCCCTTCGCACCCCGGGGATGCTCCGACGCTCTTGCTGCTCCGTGGGGATTCCTACCCTATTTGGGAAAACACATTACCTCTGGGGGATGCTCCGGTAGTGTCTGCAGAGCTTCCGCCCGATCCCGGCACCGTCTTCACCCCTTCCCGGGGGGATGCTCTGCCCGTGTCTTCCCTTTTCACCCGGGGATGCTCCGCCACTCTCGGTGCTCCCTGTAGATTCCTACCCTATTTGAGAATATCCCTTACCTGTGGGGGATGATGCGGTGGGTGTCCGTGCTCCTCCCGCCCGATCCCGGCACCCTCTTCACTGCTGCCCCGGGGGGATGCTCCACGGGTCCCCGTGGTGCTCCCGGTTCCGTGTTCCTCGCTCTGGGGTGGTGCTCGGCCGCTCTCTCGGTGCTTGCTGCCCCGGGGGATGCTCTGTCCGTAGCTTCCTTTCTCACCCCGGGGATGCTCTGCCGCTCTCCGTGGGGATCCGTACCCTATTTGGGAAAATACAATACACGTGGAGGATGCTCCGGTAGCGTCGGTGGAGCTCCCTCCCGATCCCGGCACCGTCTTCACCGTTGCCTGGGGGGGATGCTCCATGGATCGCCGTGGTGCTCCCGGTTCCGTGGTCCTCGCTCCGGGGCGATGCTCGGCCGCTCTCGATGCTCGGTGACCCAAGGGATTCTCTGTCGGTTTCCTCCCTTCACACCCCGGGGATGCTCCGACGCTCTTGCTGCTCCGTGGGGATTCCTACCCTATTTGGGAAAACACATTACCTCTGGGGGATGCTCCGGTAGTGTCTGCAGAGCTTCCGCCCGATCCCGGCACCGTCTTCACCCCTGCCCCCGGGGGAATGCTCTGCCCGTGTCTTCCCTTTTCACCCGGGGATGCTCCGCCACTCTCGGTGCTCCCTGTAGATTCCTACCCTATTTGAGAATATCCCTTACCTGTGGGGGATGATGCGGTGGGTGTCCGTGCTCCTCCCGCCCGATCCCGGCACCCTCTTCACTGCTGCCCCGGGGGGATGCTCCATGGGTCCCCGTGGTGCTCCCGGTTCCGTGTTCCTCGCTCTGGGGCGGTGCTCGGCCGCTCTCTCGGTGCTTGCTGCCCCAGGGGATGCTCTGTCCGTGGCTCCCTTTCTCACCCCGGGGATGCTCTGCCGCTCTCCGTGGGGATCCGTACCCTATTTGGGAAAATACAATACACGTGGGGGATGCTCCGGTAGCGTCGACAGAGCTCCCTCCCGATCCCGGCACCGTTTTCGCCGCTGCCCTGGGGAGATTCTCTGTTGGTGTCCGCCCTTCTCACCTCTGGGGGATGCTATCTCACTCTCCGTGCTGCTCCTGGCACCGTCGTCCTCACCAAGGGGATGCTTCGCCGCTCTCAGTGCTTGCAGCCCTGTGGGATTCTCTGTCAGTGTCCGCCCTCCTCACTCCTGGGGATGCTCCGCTGCTCTCCGTGTGGATTCCTACTCTCTTTGGGAAAATCCCTTACCTCAGGGGGATGCTCCGGTGGGTGTCCGGGCTCCTTCCGCCCCATCCCGGCACCGTCTTTGCCACTCCGTGGGTCTCTGTGGTCCTTGCCCCGGGGGGATGCTCCGCTGCTCTCGGTGCTCGCTGCCCCGGGGGATTGTCTATCCATGGCCTCCTTCCTAACCCCCAGGGATGCTCTCCCGCACCCGGTGCTCCATGTGGATCCCTACCCTATTTTGGAAAATACAATACCTGTGGGGGATGCTCCGGTAGTGTCCGGGGAGCTCCCTCCCGATCCCGGGACCCTCTTCACCGCTGCCTGGGGGGGACGCTCCATGGGTCGCCGTGGTGCTCCCGGTTCCGTGGTCCTCGCTCCGGAGCGATGCCTGGCCGCTCTCGATGCTCGGTGACCCAAGGGATTCTCTGTCGGTGTCCTCCCTTCGCACCCCGGGGATGCTCCGACGCTCTTGCTACTCCGTGGGGATTCCTACCCTATTTGGGAAAACACATTACCTCTGGGGGATGCTCCGGTAGTGTCTGCAGAGCTTCCGCCCGATCCCGGCACCGTCTTCACCCCTGCCTCCGGGGGATGCTCTGCCCGTGTCTTCCCTTTTCACCCGGGGATGCTCCGCCACTCTCGGTGCTCCCTGTAGATTCCTACCCTATTTGAGAATATCCCTTACCTGTGGGGGATGATGCGGTGGGTGTCCGTGCTCCTCCCGCCCGATCCCGGCACCCTCTTCACTGCTGCCCCGGGGGGTTGCTCCATGGGTCCCCGTGGTGCTCCCGGTTCCGTGTTCCTCGCTCTGGGGCGGTGCTCGGCCGCTCTCTCGGTGCTTGCTGCCCCAGGGGATGCTCTCTCCGTGGCTCCCTTTCTCACCCCGGGGATGCTCTGCCGCTCTCCGTGGGGATCCGTACCCTATTTGGGAAAATACAATACACGTGGGGGATGCTCCGGTAGCGTCGACAGAGCTCCCTCCCGATCCCGGCACCGTTTTCGCCGCTGCCCTGGGGAGATTCTCTGTTGGTGTCCGCCCTTCTCACCTCTGGGGGATGCTATCTCACTCTCCGTGCTGCTCCTGGCACCGTCGTCCTCACCAAGGGGATGCTTCGCCGCTCTCAGTGCTTGCAGCCCTGTGGGATTCTCTGTCAGTGTCCGCCCTCCTCACTCCTGGGGATGCTCCGCTGCTCTCCGTGTGGATTCCTACTCTCTTTGGGAAAATCCCTTACCTCAGGGGGATGCTCCGGTGGGTGTCCGGGCTCCTTCCGCCCCATCCCGGCACCGTCTTTGCCACTCTGTGGGTCTCTGTGGTCCTTGCCCCGGGGGGATGCTCCGCTGCTCTCGGTGCTCGCTGCCCCGGGGGATTGTCTATCCATGGCCTCCTTCCTAACCCCCAGGGATGCTCTCCCGCACCCGGTGCTCCATGTGGATCCCTACCCTATTTTGGAAAATACAATAACTGTGGGGGATGCTCCGGTAGTGTCCGGGGAGCTCCCTCCCGATCCCGAGACCCTCTTCACCGCTGCCTGGGGGGGACGCTCCATGGGTCGCCGTGGTGCTCCCGGTTCCGTGGTCCTCGCTCCGGAGCGATGCTCGGCCGCTCTCGATGCTCGGTGACCCAAGGGATTCTCTGTCGGTGTCCTCCCTTCGCACCCCGGGGATGCTCCGACGCTCTTGCTACTCCGTGGGGATTCCTACCCTATTTGGGAAAACACATTACCTCTGGGGGATGCTCCGGTAGTGTCTGCAGAGCTTCCGCCCGATCCCGGCACCGTCTTCACCCCTGCCCCCGGGGGATGCTCTGCCCGTGTCTTCCCTTTTCACCTGGGGATGCTCCGCCACTCTCAGTGCTCCCTGTAGATTCCTACCCTATTTGAGAATATCCCTTACCTGTGGGGGATGCTCCGGTAGTGTCCGGGGAGCTCCCTCCCGATCCCGGGACCCTCTTCACCGCTGCCTGGGGGGGATGCTCCATGGGTCCCCGTGCTGCTCCCAGTTCCGTGGTCCTCGCTCCGGGGCGGTGCTCAGCCGCTCTCGGTGCTTGCTGCCCCGGGGGATGCTCTGTCCGTGTCTTCCTTTCTCACCCCGGGGATGCTCCGCTACTCTCCTTGGTACTCCCGGTTCCCTGTTCCTCGCTCTGGGGCTGTGCTCGGCCACTCTTCCGGTGCCTGCTGCCCGAGGGGATGCTCTCTCCGTGGCTTCCTTTCTCACCCCGGGGATGCTCTGCCGCTCTCCGTGGGGTCCGTACCCTATTTGGGAAAATACAATACCTGTGGGGGATGATCCGGGAGTGTCCGTGGAGTTCCCTTCCGATCCCGGCACCGTCTTCACCGCTGCCTGGGGGGGATGCTCCATGGGTCCCCGTGGTGATCCCGGTTCCGTGTTCCTCACTCTGGGGCGGTGCTCGGCCGCTCTCGGTGCTTGCTGCCCCGAGGCATGCTCTGTCCGTGTCTTCCTTTCTCACCCCTGGATGCTCCGCTACTCTCCGTGGTGCTACCGGTTCCGTGTTCCTCGCTCTGGGGCGGTGCTCGGCCGCTCTCTCGGTGCTTGCTGCCCCGGGGGATGCTCTGTCGGTGGCTTCCTTTCTCATCCCGGGGATGCTCTGCCGCTCTCCGTGGGGATCCGTACCCTATTTGGGAAAATACAATACCTGTGGGGGATGCTCCGGTAGTGTCCGGGGAGCTCCCTCCCGATCCCGGCACCGTCTTCACCGCTGCCTGGGGGGGATGCTCCATGGGTCGCCGTGGTGCTCCCAGTTCCGTGGTCCTCGCTCCGGGGCGATGCTCGGCCGCTCTCGATGCTCGGTGACCCAAGGGATTCTCTGTCGGTGTCCTCCCTTCGCACCGCGGGGATGCTCCGACGCTCTTGCTGCTCCGTGGGGATTCCTACCCTATTTGGGAAAACACATTACCTCTGGGGGATGCTCCGGTAGTGTCTGCAGAGCTTCCGCCCGATCCCGGCACCGTCTTCACCCCTGCCCCCGGGGGATGCTCTGCCCGTGTCTTCCCTTTTCACCCGGGGATGCTCCGCCACTCTCGGTGCTCCCGGCAGATTCCTACCCTATTTGGAATATCCCTTACCTGTGGGGGATGATGCGCTGGGTGTCCGTGCTCCTCCCGCCCGATCCCGGCACCCTCTTCACCGCTGCCCCGGGTGGATGCTCCATGGGTCCCCGTGGTGCTCCCGGTTCCGTGTTCCTCGCTCCGGGGCGGTGCTCAGCCGCTCTCGGTGCTTGCTGCCCCGGGGGATGCTCTGTCCGTGGCTTCCTTTCTCACCCCGGGGATGCTCTGCCGCTCTCCGTGGGGATCCGTACCCTATTTTGGAAAATACAATACCTGTGGGGGATGCTCCGGTAGTGTCCGGGGAGCCCCCTCCCGATCCCGGCACCGTCTTCACCGTTGCCTGGGGGGGATGCTCCATGGGTCGCCGTGGTGCTCCCGGTTCTGTGGTCCTCGCTCCGGGGCGATGCTCGGCCGTTCTCGATGCTCGGTGACCCAAGGGATTCTCTGTCGGTGTCCGCCCTTCGCACCCCGGGGATGCTCCGACGCTCTTGCTGCTCCGTGGGGATTCCTACCCTATTTGGGAAAACACATTACCTCTGGGGGATGCTCCGGTAGTGTCTGCAGAGCTTCCGCCCAATCCCGGCACCGTCTTCACCCCTGCCCCCGGGGGATGCTCTGCCCGTGTCTTCCCTTTTCACCCGGGGATGCTCCGCCACTCTCGGTGCTCCCTGCAGATTCCTACCCTATTTGAGAATATCCCTTACCTGTGGGGGATGATGCGGTGGGTGTCCGTGCTCCTCCCGCCCGATCCCGGCACCCTCTTCACCGCTGCCTGGGGGGGATGCTCCATGGGTCCCCGTGGTGATCCCGGTTCCGTGTTCCTCACTCTGGGGCGGTGCTCGGCCGCTCTCGGTGCTTGCTGCCCCGAGGCATGCTCTGTCCGTGTCTTCCTTTCTCACCCCTGGATGCTCCGCTACTCTCCTTGGTGCTCCCAGTTCCGTGTTCCTCGCTCTGGGGTGGTGCTCGGCCGCTCTCTCGGTGCTTCCTGCCCCGGGGGATGCTCTGTCGGTGGCTTCCTTTCTCATCCCGGGGATGCTCTGCCGCTCTCCGTGGGGATCCGTACCCTATTTGGGAAAATACAATACCTGTGGGGGATGCTCCGGTAGTGTCCGGGGAGCTCCCTCCCGATCCCGGCACCGTCTTCACCGCTGCCTGGGGGGGATGCTCCATGGGTCGCCGTGGTGCTCCCAGTTCCGTGGTCCTCGCTCCGGGGCGATGCTCGGCCGCTCTCAATGCTCGGTGACCCAAGGGATTCTCTGTCGGTGTCCTCCCTTCGCACCCCGGGGATGCTCCGACGCTCTTGCTGCTCCGTGGGGATTCCTACCCTATTTGGGAAAACACATTACCTCTGGGGGATGCTCCGGTAGTGTCTGCAGAGCTTCCGCCCAATCCCGGCACCGTCTTCACCCCTGCCCCCGGGGGATGCTCTGCCCGTGTGTTCCCTTTTCACCCGGGGATGCTCCGCCACTCTCGGTGCTCCCGGCAGATTCCTACCCTATTTGGAATATCCCTTACCTGTGGGGGATGATGCGCTGGGTGTCCGTGCTCCTCCCGCCCGATCCCGGCACCCTCTTCACCGCTGCCCCGGGTGGATGCTCCATGGGTCCCCGTGGTGCTCCCGGTTCCGTGTTCCTCGCTCCGGGGCGGTGCTCAGCCGCTCTCGGTGCTTGCTGCCCCGGGGGATGCTCTGTCCGTGGCTTCCTTTCTCACCCCGGGGATGCTCTGCCGCTCTCCGTGGGGATCCGTACCCTATTTTGGAAAATACAATACCTGTGGGGGATGCTCCGGTAGTGTCCGGGGAGCTCCCTCCCGATCCCGGCACCGTCTTCACCGTTGCCTGGGGGGGATGCTCCATGGGTCCCCGTGGTGCTCCCGGTTCCGTGGTCCTCGCTCCGGGGCGATGCTCGGCCGCTCTCGATGCTCGGTGACCCAAGGGATTCTCTGTCGGTGTCCTCCCTTCGCACCGCGGGGATGCTCCGACGCTCTTGCTGCTCCGTGGGGATTCCTACCCTATTTGGGAAAACACATTACCTCTGGGGGATGCTCCGGTAGTGTCTGCAGAGCTTCCGCCCGATCCCGGCACCGTCTTCACCCCTGCCCCCGGGGGATGCTCTGCCCGTGTCTTCCCTTTTCACCCGGGGATGCTCCGCCACTCTCGGTGCTCCCTGCAGATTCCTACCCTATTTGAGAATATCCCTTACCTGTGGGGGATGATGCGCTGGGTGTCCGTGCTCCTCCCGCCCGATCCCGGCACCCTCTTCACCGCTGCCTGGGGGGGATGCTCCATGGGTCCCCGTGGTGATCCCGGTTCCGTGTTCCTCACTCTGGGGCGGTGCTCGGCCGCTCTCGGTGCTTGCTGCCCCGAGGCATGCTCTGTCCGTGTCTTCCTTTCTCACCCCTGGATGCTCCGCTACTCTCCGTGGTGCTCCCGGTTCCGTGTTCCTCGCTCTGGGGCGGTGCTCGGCCGCTCTCTCGGTGCTTGCTGCCCCGGGGGATGCTCTGTCGGTGGCTTCCTTTCTCATCCCGGGGATGCTCTGCCGCTCTCCGTGGGGATCCGTACCCTATTTGGGAAAATACAATACCTGTGGGGGATGCTCCGGTAGTGTCCGGGGAGCTCCCTCCCGATCCCGGCACCGTCTTCACCGCTGCCTGGGGGGGATGCTCCATGGGTCGCCGTGGTGCTCCCAGTTCCGTGGTCCTCGCTCCGGGGCGATGCTCGGCCGCTCTCGATGCTCGGTGACCCAAGGGATTCTCTGTCGGTGTCCTCCCTTCGCACCCCGGGGATGCTCCGACGCTCTTGCTGCTCCGTGGGGATTCCTACCCTATTTGGGAAAACACATTACCTCTGGGGGATGCTCCGGTAGTGTCTGCAGAGCTTCCGCCCAATCCCGGCACCGTCTTCACCCCTGCCCCCGGGGGATGCTCTGCCCGAGTCTTCCCTTTTCACCCGGGGATGATCCGGCACTCTCGGTGCTGCCTCTAGATTTCTACCCTATTTGGAATATCCCTTACCTGTGGGGGATGATGCGCTGGGTGTCCGTGCTCCTCCCGCCCGATCCCGGCACCCTCTTCACCGCTGCCCCGGGAGGATGCCCCATGGGTCCCCGTGGTGCTCCCGGTTCCGTGTTCCTCGCTCTGGGGTGGTGCTCGGCTGCTCTCGGTGCTTGCTGCCCCGGGGGATGCTCTCTCCGTGCCTTCCTTTCTCACCCCGGGGATGCTCTGCCACTCTCCGTGGGGATCCGTACCCTATTTGGGAAAATACAATACACGTGGGGGATGCTCCGGTAGCGTCGGTGGAGCTCCCTCCAAATCCTGGCACCGTTTTCGCCGTTGCCCTGGGGAGATTCTCTGTTGGTGTCCGCCCTTCTCACCTCTGGGGGATGCTATCTCACTCTCCGTGCTGCTCCTGGCACCGTCATCCTCACCAAGGGGATGCTTCGCCGCTCTCGGTGCTTGCAGCCCTGGGGGATTCTCTGTCAGTGTCCGCCCTCCTCACTCCTGGGGATGCTCCGCTGCTCTCCGTGTGGATTCCTACTCTCTTTGGGAAAATCCCTTACCTCAGGGGGATGCTCCGGTGGGTGTCCGGGCTCGTTCCGACCCATCCCGGCACCGTCTTTGCCACTCCATGGGTCTCTGTGGTCCTTGCCCCGGGGGAATGCTCCGCTGCTCTCGGTGCTTGCTGCCCCAGGGGATTCTCTATCCATGGCCTCCTTCCTCAGCCCCGGGGATGCTCTCCCGCACTCGGTGCTCCATGTGGATCCCTACCCTATTTGGGAAAATACAATACCTGTGGGGGATGCTCCGGTAGTGTCCGGGGAGCTCCCTCCCGATCCCGGAACCCTCTTCACCGCTGCCTGTGGGGGATGCTCCATGGGTCGCCGTGGTGCTCCCGGTTCCGTGGTCCTCGCTCTGGGGTGGTGCTCGGCCGCTCTCTCGGTGCTTACTGCCCCGGGGGATGTTCTCTCCGTGGCTTCCTTTCTCACCCCGGGGATGCTCTGCCGCTCTCCGTGGGGATCCGTACCCTATTTGGGAAAATACAATACACGTGGGGGATGCTCCGGTAGCGTCGGTGGAGCTCCCTCCAAATCCTGGCACCGTTTTCGCCGTTGCCCTGGGGAGATTCTCTGTTGGTGTCCGCCCTTCTCACCTCTGGGGGATGCTATCTCACTCTCCGTGCTGCTCCTGGCACCGTCATCCTCACCAAGGGGATGCTTCGCCGCTCTCGGTGCTTGCAGCCCTGGGGGATTCTCTGTCAGTGTCCGCCCTCCTCACTCCTGGGGATGCTCCGCTGCTCTCCGTGTGGATTCCTACTCTCTTTGGGAAAATCCCTTACCTCAGGGGGATGCTCCGGTGGGTGTCCGGGCTTGTTCCGACCCATCCCGGCACCGTCTTTGCCACTCCATGGGTCTCTGTGGTCCTTGCCCCGGGGGAATGCTCCGCTGCTCTCGGTGCTTGCTGCCCCAGGGGATTCTCTATCCATGGCCTCCTTCCTCAGCCCCGGGGATGCTCTCCCGCACTCGGTGCTCCATGTGGATCCCTACCCTATTTGGGAAAATACAATACCTGTGGGGGATGCTCCGGTAGTGTCCGGGGAGCTCCCTCCCGATCCCGGAACCCTCTTCACCGCTGCCTGTGGGGGATGCTCCATGGGTCGCCGTGGTGCTCCCGGTTCCGTGGTCCTCGCTCTGGGGTGGTGCTCGGCCGCTCTCTCGGTGCTTACTGCCCCGGGGGATGTTCTCTCCGTGGCTTCCTTTCTCACCCCGGGGATGCTCTGCCGCTCTCCGTGGGGATCCATACCGTATTTGGGAAAATACAATACACGTGGGGGATGCTCCGGTAGCGTCGGTGGAGCTCCCTCCGAATCCTGGCACCGTTTTCGCCGCTGCCCTGGGGAGATTCTCTCTTGGTGTCCGCCCTTCTCACCTCCGGGGGATGCTATCTCGGTCTCCTTAGTGCTCCCGGCACCGTAGTCCTTACTCCGGGGATGCTCCGCCACTCTCCGTGCTCCGTGGGGATTCCTACCCTATTTGGGAAAACACAATACCTGTGGGTGGATGCTCCGATGGGTGTCCGCGGAGCTCCTGCCTGATCCCGGCACTCTCTTCCTCGCTGCCCCGGGGGGATATTCTGTCAGTGTCCACCCTCCTCACCCCTGGGGATGCTCCGCTGCTCTCCATGTGGATTCCTACTCTCTTTGGGAAAATCCCTTACCTCAGAGGGGATGCTCAGGTGGGTGTCCGGGCTCCTTCCGCCCCATCCCGGCACCGCCTTTGCCACTCCGTGGGTCTCTGTGGTCCTTGCCCCGGGGGGATGCTCCGCTGCTCTCGGTGCTTGCTGCCCCGGGGGATTCTCTATCCATGGCCTCCTTCCTCACCCCCAGGGATGCTCTCCCGCACTCGGTGCTCCATGTGGATCCCTACCCTATTTTGGAAAATACAATACCTGTGGGGGATGCTCCGGTAGTGTCCGGGGAGCTCCCTCCCGATCCCGGGACCCTCTTCACCGCTGCCTGGGGGGGATGCTCCATGGGTCCCCGTGGTGCTCCCGGTTCCGTGGTCCTCGCTCCGGGGCGGTGCTCAGCCGCTCTCGGTGCTTGCTGCCCCGGGGGATGCTCTGTCCGTGTCTTCCTTTCTCACCCCGGGGATGCTCCGCTACTCTCCTTGGTACTCCCGGTTCCGTGTTCCTCGCTCTGGGGCGGTGCTCGGCCGCTCTCTCGGTGCTTGCTGCCCCGGGGGATGCTCTGTCCGTGGCTTCCTTTCTCCCGCCGGGGATGCTCTGCCGCTCTCCGTGGGTATCCGTCCCCTATTTGGGAAAATACAATACACGTGGGGGATGCTCCGGTAGTGTCCGGGGAGCTCCCTCCCGATCCCGGCACCGTCTTCACCGCTGCCTGGGGGGGATGCTCCATGGGTCGCTGTGGTGCTCCCGGTTCCGTGGTCCTCGCTCCGGGGCGATGCTCGGCCGTTCTCGATGCTCGGTGACCCAAGGGATTCTCTGTCGGTGTCCTCCCTTCGCACCCCGGGGATGCTCCGACGCTCTTGCTGCTCCGTGGGGATTCCTACCCTATTTGGGAAAACACATTACCTCTGGGTCATGCCCCGGTAGTGTCTGCAGAGCTTCCGCCCGATCCCGGCACCGTCTTCACCCCTGCCCCCGGGGGATGCTCTGCCCGAGTCTTCCCTTTTCACCCGGGGATGCTCCGCCACTCTCAGTGCTGCCTGTAGATTCCTAACCTATTTGAGGATATCCCTTACCTGTGGGGGATGATGCGGTGGGTGTCCGTGCTCCTCCTGCCCGATCCCGGCACCCTCTTCACCGCTGCCCCTGGTGGATGCTCCATGGGTCCCCGTGGTGCTCCCGGTTCCGTGTTCCTCACTCTGGGGTGGTGCTCGGCCGCTCTCGGTGCTTGCTGCCCCGAGGCATGCTCTGTCCGTGTCTTCCTTTCTCACCCCGGGGATGCTCCGCTACACTCCGTGGTGCTCCCGGTTCCGTGTTCCTCGCTCTGGGGCGGTGCTCGGCCGCTCTCTCGGTGCTTGCTGCCCCGGGGGATGCTCTGTCCGTGGCTTCCTTTCTCACGCCGGGGATGCTCTGCCGCTCTCCGTGGGGATCCGTACCCTATTTTGGAAAATACAATACCTGTGGGGGATGATCCGGGAGGGTCCGGGGAGCTCCCTCCCGATCCCGGCACCGTCTTCACCGCTGCCTGGGGGGGATGCTCCGTGGGTCCCCGTGGTGGTCCTGGTTCCGTGGTCCTCGCTCCGGGGCGATGCTCGGCCGCTCTCGATGCTCGGTGACCCAAGGGATTCTCTGTCGGTGTCCTCCCTTCGCACCCCGGGGATGCTCCGACGCTCTCGCTGCTCCGTGGGGATTCCTACCCTATTTGGGAAAACACATTACCTCTGGGGGATGCTCCGGTAGTGTCTGCAGAGCTTCCGCCTGATCCCGGCACCGTCTTCACCCCTGCCCCCGGGGGATGCTCTGCCCGTGTCTTCCCTTTTCACCCGGGGATGATCCGCCACTCTCGGTGCTCCCTGTAGATTCCTACCCTATTTGAGAATATCCTTTACCTGTGGGGGATGATGCGGTGGGTGTCCGTGCTCCTCCCGCCCGATCCCGGCACCCTCTTCACCGCTGCCCCGGGGGGATGCTCCATGGGTCCCCGTGGTGCTCCCGGTTCCGTGTTCCTCGCTCTGGGACGATGCTCGGCCGCTCTCGGTGCTTGCTGCCATGGGGGATGCTCTGTCGGTGTCCTCACCCCGGGGCATTCCCTGCCGCTGGCCGTTGTCCTTGGCTGGTGTCGGCCCCGGGGCACTCCCAGGGTTCCGCTGCCGCCGCCGCTCCCATCGCCGGGCCCGCACTGAGCCCCGCGCGCTCGCGTACGCCTTTTATAGGCCCGGTAAGCCCCGCCCTCCCACCGGCAGCCAATGGGAGCGCAGGGATGTCATAGGGGCGAGGGGTGATCGTCACGGCTCTTTGTCACATCAGAATGAAAGGGTGAGGCCAGAATGAGAGAGCGATCTGATTGGTCAATGCCGAAGGCGTTCCCGCGCTGATTGTTCCAGGCACTGACTGGTTAGTTCGAGGCAGAAGGTGCGGCAAGGCGGGGAGTGGGCGTGACTTACATCTGGGGGTTCCAGCCCAATTCTGGCGGTCCCAGCCCCATTCTGGGGGTGTTCAGCTCCATTTTGGGGGTGCCCAGCCCCAATCTGGTTGTCCCAGCTCCATTTCTGGGGGTCCCAGTCCCATCCTAGCGGTGCCCAGCTCTATTCTGGGGGCCCCCAGCCCCATTCTGGGGGTGTCCAGCTCCATTTAGCTGTGGGGGATGCTCCGGTTGGGGTCCGCGGAGATCTCGCCCGATGCTCCGGGGAGATTCTCTGTTGACGTCCTCCCTTCTCCCCCCCGGAGCTGCTCTCTCGGTCTCTGTGCTGCTCCCAGCACTGTCGTCCTCACCCCGGGGCTGCTCCACTGATCTAGATGCTCCGCACCCTGCGGGATTCTCTGTCCATGGCTCCCTTCCTCAACCCCAGGGATGCTCCGCCGCTCTCAGTGCTCCGTGGGGATTCCTACCCAATTTGGGAAAATACAATACCTTGGGGAGACGCTCCAATAGTGTCCGCGGAGCTTCCTCCCGATCCCAGCACTGTCTTCACCACTGCCCCGAGAAGATTCTCTGTTGGTGTCCGCACTTCTCACCTCCGGGGGATGCTCTCTTGCTCTCCCTGGTGCTCCTGGCACCGTCGTCCTCACCAGGGGGATGCTCCGCCGCTCTCGGTGCTCGCTGCCTCGGGGGATTCTCTGTCGCTGTCCTGCCTTCTCTCCTGGGGATGCTCCGCCGCTCTCCGTGCTGCTCCCGGCACCGCGGTCCTCGCTCTGGGCCGATACTCCGCCGCTCTCTCGGTGCTCCGTGGGGATTCCTAGGCTATTTGGGAAAACACATTACCTGTGGGGGATGTTCTGGTAGTGCCCGCGGAGGTCCCACCCGATCCCAGCACCATCTTCACCGCTGCTCCGTGGGGATGCTCCATGGGTCGCCGTGGTGCTCCCGGTTCCGTGGTCCTCGCTCCGGGGCGATGCTCGGCCGCTCTCGGTGCTCGCTGCCCCGGGGATGCTCTGTCCGTGTCCTCACCCCGGGGCATTCCCCGCCGCTGGCCGCCGTCCTTGGCTGGTGTCGGCTCCGGGGTGCTCCCAAGGCTCCGCTGCCGCCGCCGCTCCCATCGCCGGACCCAAACTGAGCTCTGCGCGCCCACGCACGCCTTTTATAGGCCCGGCAATCCCCGCCCTCCTGCCAGCAGCCAATGGGAGCGCAGTGACGTCATAGGGGCGAGGGGGGAATCATAATGGATCTTTTTGATGTCAGAATGAAAGGGTGGGGCCAGAATGAGAGAGCGATCTGATTGGTCGATGCCGAAGGCCTTCCCGCGCTGATTGTTCCAGGCGCTGATTGGTTAGTTCGAGGCAGAATATGGGGCAGGGCGGGGAGTGGGCGTGGCTTACATGTGGGGGTCCCAGCCCCATTTCTTTCAGTCCCAAGTCCACGGGGAGGGATGTGTGGAGGTTCCAGCCCAATTCTGGGGGTCCCAGCCCCATTCTGGGGGTGTCCAGCTCCATTTTGGGGATGCCAAACTCCATTTTGGGGGTGCCCAGCCCCATTCTGGTTGTCCCAGCTCCATTTCTGGGGGTCCCAGCCCCATTTCTGGGAATCTCATGAGCACGGGGAGGGGTCTTCTGAGGGTGCCAACCCCATTTCTGGGGATCCCAGTCCCGTTTCTGGGGGCTCTGGGGGTCCCAACCTTACTTCTGGTAGTTCCAGATCCATGGGGAGTGGTCTGTGGGGGTCCCAGCCCCATTTCTGAGGGTTTCAGGATCATGGGCAGGGTCTGTGAGGGTCCCAGCCCCATTTCGGGGGGTCCCAGGTCCATAGGGAGGGGTGTTCTGGGGACCCCAGCCCTATGGGGAGGGGTCTCTGGGGGTCCCAGCCCCATTTCTTGGGGTCCCAGCCCTATGGGCAGGGGTCTCTGGGGTCCCAGGTCCATGGTGAGAGGTGTCTGGTGGTCCCAGCCCCTTTCTGGGTGATCCAAAGACCATGGGGGGGGGTCTCTGGGGGTCCCAGCCCCATTTCTGCGGGTCCCAGCCCCACTCTTGAGGGGGAGCTTCGTGATTTGTTGCCGAGCTGCGGGGGCTTTTAGCCTCTCGGCACGAAGCTCGCATAGCTGGTACATCTGAGGGTCCACCAGAAGAACGGGAGGGACACTCGGGCTGCTGAAATTCTGCTCGTTTATTGAAGGGTGGCAGAAGGGGCAGACAGGGAGACCACGAAGCAGAAGGGAGGCAGATTCCGAGAGCCCCGAAGGGCGGGGTGAGGAATCTTTTAACCGCATAAGGGTAGGAGGGTTTAGCATACGAGGGAACAATTGGGAAAAGGCTAAAGGGAGGGGAGATATAACATTAACCAGTGGGGAAAAGGGAAAGGAGTGTTCTTGGTGGAAGAACCAAAGGGAAAACGTGGAACAGAGAAGATTCTAGGCTAAGGGGCAGACTTGAACAATAACTGACAGGACAGGGGGAGGGTACAATTCTGTTACAGAAGGGGGCGGGGAACTCATACAACTGCTGTTTCCCATGGCAAGCCTAGACTGCCTTCCCCAACCCCTCCTCCTACATCTCCCCCGTTTTTATTTATTAAATATGCATTTCCCAACGTTTTAAGCCACATACGTTTAAACAAAAATAAAGCAAGCGAGATAATGAACATTATCAGAAAGATCCAAAAGAGTCCCCTGAAGATGATCGCAACCCACCCTGGGACACCCCATTGAGATAGCAGTTTATTCACAGGGTCTACATTTGAGGTCTCAGTCTTGATGTCGTCAACTTGCTCTTGGATCCGCTGGATATTAGCTTGGATGGATGTGCTCTTTGATGCCAGATTGAAGCAGCACATTCCTTCAAAGTCCTCACAGCCGTGGCCATGGGCGAGCAGTAAGAAGTCAATAGCAGCCCTATTTTGCAGTGTGGCGTGCCTGGTGACTTCTTCGTCCGCTAGCAGGTCAGAAAGGGCAGCGGACGTGGCGTTGGCCTGCTTACTGTGCCAACACTCAAGGTGAGAAAGCTCACCGAGGGCCTTTGCTGTGGCATACCACAGTAAAAATATGGATACCGCGACTCTCTTTGTCTTTCCCCAGTTGTAAATTTTTGAATCACAATTTTCGTCGAATTGGTTATAGGATCTCTTTTTGCGAGGCAATTGATTTTCGTTTTTCCAATTTAAAATTTGGGTTTTGTTCGGTGTCAGTGTGGTAAACTGGCCAAGGCTGCAGGGGCCTCCCTGGATTTGGGAGGGAATCCCTGCCCACACCCTGTGGCCGCAGATGAGAAAACCCCCCCTGGGGAGCACCCTGGGAACTGAGGAGGACCTAGATAGGATGGTGGAGGTGTAATTGCACCAATTTGCTGCATGGTATCTCCGATGGTGGGGAGATACATCGTGTCTTTTTACTTCTTGGGTACCAGCGGGCTGGAGTTTAGCCATTTGATCCCAGTCTTTCTGGGAGGGCTGGTACCTAAACCTGACACAATATGTTGCCTGAGAGGAGCCCAATAGGTCTAATTCTTGGGGCTCCTGTGGTGCATATGGCAGAATCCTCATCCACGCATCCCAGGTGTCCACTGGATTAGGTTTTTTTCCTGCATATGGATAGTCGTTTGGCGACAGGGGCACTCCTACCAGGCACGTGGATTGTCCACACTTCCCATGGCCATGCAGAAGTTGTCCTGCTTCAAGGACTTCGCCAGCGTGACCCATATGTTTTCTCTCGACTGTGGGACTATCCAGCTCCTGACCGGTGACAGCCAGATGATGACGAGCAGGAGCATCAGATGTTTCAGAGGTGTCCTCAAGGCAGCAGTCATCCTCAGCGTCTTGTGATAAAAGAAAGCATAACTTGAATGATAAATTTTCCTCAGTGGTCCCTCCCCAACCTCCCCCGTTTTTATTTATTAAATAAGCACCAAATAAAATTAGAGAAAAGGGATAAGGATTGAGGGAAAGGGGAGGTTAGGCGAAAGGAAAGGGCACAGGGGGCAATGGGGTAATTGGGTACGTAGAGTTCAGCGGGGGAAAGTATCTTCGGGTAATCATGACACGTGTGACGATATTGGGAGGAACGGTCTTTCTTCTCCTCCTCTTCCAGGCAGTGGAAACTCCGTCCAGCGATGAGGTGTTCTTGGTGGTTTGCACCAGGGACACGTTGTCTTGCTGAGCTGGCACCTGTACGAAGGGCTTGACATATTTCCCCGGAATCCATCTTGGTCCTTTATCTGTAGAAACACAGGCATACCCTCTCCCCCAGGTTATTAGAGGGAAAGGGCCCCGGATAGCTTTGGATTCCGGGTCCTTTATCAAGACTGGTGGACTCTCGGCGAGTTGCGCTCTGGTGTTATTGTGAAAATGGCGGCTAATAGGAGGGTCAGGCTCCCTTTCTGAGCAGTTGAAAAAATTCAGGACATACAGGGCCTTACATAACCTTTCGGCTGGGCTCACTGTAATGTCCGGGTTATGTTGTTGTTCAAGGAGCCTTTTTAGATTTCTATGGGCCCTCTCTATTATCGCCTGTCCTGTAGGATTGTGGGGAATTCCGGTGGTATGGGAAATTGCCCGCTGTTGCGCAAACTCACCGAAGCGCTTTGACGCATAGCATGGGCCATTATCAGTCTTTATGTGAGATGGGACTCCCAACGTAGAGAATGCCATGAAGAGATGTTTAATGGCATCCCTGGTTTTTTCGCCTGATGGACGGAGGCAAACACTGCGCCAGAAAACGCGTCAGTAGAGACATGTATGTATTTCATCCGACCAAACGGCTCGAAGTGCGTTACATCTGTCTGCCATATCTCTAGCGCTCCCAACCCTCAGGGATTTGTCCCCGTAATGAGGGAAGGGAGAGCGAAAGACTGGCAGCTCGGGCAGGTAGAAACAATGGCTCTTGCCTGTGCTATCGAGATCTTAAATTGCCGCACAAGAGCCGGGGCATTCTGATGGTAAAATGCGTGGCTGAGCCGCGCTTGCCGGAGTATGTCTGGTAATGTGGTTGAAGTGGTTGCAGATATTTGTGTTGACATGGCTAGGAGGTCTGCTGTCCGATTACCTTCAGTGATCTCTCCGGGTAAATCGGTGTGTGCCCTTACGTGCACGATATGATAAGGTTGCTCTCTGTGGGAGAGTCGCCAAATGAGATCAGAGAGTAAACTGTATAAATTTTTGTTTGAAACTTCTTTGAGGAGGGCACCTTCGGCCCTTTCTGCTGCCCCAGCGACATAGGCCGAATCAGTGACCACATTCAGAGGATGCTGAAATTTTTTGAATGCTCTCACGACTGCGGCAAGTTCCGCGATCTGGGGGGAACCCTCAACCAGTTGGACGTCAGACTCCCACTTCTGACTGTCCGGGTCCTTCCAAGTGATCACCGATTTGTGGGATCTGCCTGACCCGCCGGTGAACACCGTGAGAGCACCTGGAATTGGTGTTTTACTTTTAAACATTCTTGGGGCCAAATGCAATGTATCCTTAAACAATTTATGCTTAGGATAGTGAACCGAAATTTGTCTGGGGAAGCTGTCCAAAGCAATGAGCAAATTTTCATTAGTTTGCAACAACGAGTCCAATTGATCTAATGTAACAGGTAAGTAAATGCACGCAGGGTCACACCCCGCGAGGGTTCGGAGGCGGTGTCGTGCCTTCATTATTAAAGTGGCTAGCAATTCTGCAGGGGTCGTGATCGTCCTAGAGGGCTGGTGTGGTAGGAAGAGCCACTCTAAGATGACCAGGGGATCAGATGCTCTGTTATCCCACTGGAAGAGAAGTCCATGGAGGTGGGGGCACTTACCCAACACCGCGAAGTTCACCGGAAGGGTCCGGACCACGCGGTGTGCCTGGCGAGACTTCAGAGCAGCAGCAACCCATCGCAGGGCTTCCCGCGCAGCAGGTGTCCGCTCGCGTGGTGAGGCGCGGTCTCCGTCGCCTCGAAGCAGACAGAAGAGGGGTGACAGCTCCTCCGTCGTCAGTGCCAGGAGAGGGCGGATCCAGGTGATCGTTCCGCACAGCTGCTGAAGGTCTCGCAGGGTCTTCGGATCCTCGTTGATGGTCAATGTCTGTGGCGTCACTGTCCTCCCCGTGATGAGGAATCCAAGGTACCTCCATGGTGCTGAGAGTTGGATTTCTCTTCCGCTATCTGGAGCCCTGCAGCTTTGATAGCCTTAATAGTCTTGTCCAGTGTTGCTTTTAGGTATGTCGAGTCGGAAGCACAAACTAGCACATCATCCATGTAGTGCAGGATGATGGCCTCAGGGAAAAGCCGGTGCACAGGTGATAAAATCTGCGCTACAAAAGTCTGACAGAGCACAGGGGAATTTTTCATCCCCTGAGGCAGGGATGTCCAATGATATCTTTTAAAAGGTTCAGCCCTATTCAATGATGGTACAGAAAAGGCGAACCTGGGAGCATCCCCGGGGTAGAGGGGAATGTTAAAAAAGCAGTCTTTGATGTCTATCACTGCTAGCTGCCAGTCTCTGGGGAGCATAGAAGGTGACGGAAGGCCTGGTTGAATGGGACCCATATCTTCTATCACATCATTAACCCTTTGCAGGTCTTGGAGCAGGCGCCACCTGTCTGTGCCAGGTTTTCTAATTACAAAGACAGGGGTATTCCAAGGGCTGGTAGAAGGTGTTAAATGCCCAAGTTTCACCTGCTCCCCTACTAATTTATGAAGCGCACTCAATTTTTCTGATGGAAGGGGCCACTGATCCACCCAGACCGGTGTGTTGGTTTTCCAGGTCAGGGGTGGGGAAGTGCGCTCTGCAGTGGCCCACACTAAAAATCCCACAAAGGGCTAGGGATGTCGAGGCGGGCTCCCCATTGGGATAAAACATCCCTTCCTAATAATAGTATGTTTGAAGAGACAACAAAAGGTCTCACCGTTGCCAATTGTCCTTCCGGACCTTCCACGCATACAAGATGCCTACTCCTCAGAGAATGGACCGCTCCACCCACACCGGAGATCCTGTCGCAAGGGGGCACAAGCTCCCAGTCGCTGGGCCACCTCGCCTGGGGGATGATGGTCATGTCAGCTCCTGTGTCTGCCATGAGCCGCATCTGCACCGACTTTCCCTGGAAAGAAAGTTTGGCATCAATTAATGGTCTTTCTTTACATCCATTTTGGGTGAAGAAAACATGTCTCTCTGTGTCCGGGTCATCGTGGGTGTCCAGTACGTAAAGCAAAGCAAAAGGATCTCCTTTCCTTAAAGTAAATGGAGAGTGGTTACAAATGACAGAGACGGTGATCTCCTCTCCTGGTGGAAAACACACTACCTCAGGTAAGATGGTGATTTCATTCGGCGTGTTGAAGGAGTCTTCTAAGATGAGCACGGTGGTGTCCCGACAGTCGTGGAGGGGGCCCAGGAACCCAGCAGGAACTCTCGTCAGGTCCTCATCCTGGAGTGAGATGGTGACGCTGCTGCGGAGGACCCGACGATTACCCTGATTTAGGGTACCTGTCCGGCGGAAGAGGCGGAGTCTGTCCTTGTGGCTGTGCTGAACTGCTGGACTTGGCCGCGCGGCCACTCGTCCTCCCTGATGGTCGGGAGGCTGGGATGCTGAGAAGGGCCACTTGGTGTCGTCGCATGGCCCCTCCTCGCGCTTCGCCACCAGTTTCCTGCTGGCTGGTACCCTTGTCGCTGTAAATGAAACTGGTGATCTTGATAAAATGGGTTCCTAGGATATGGTCTTGGGGGGGGCAAGATAGGTTGTTGAATCTGTGGCCAGTGGGGACAGTTCACCTGGATGTGACCCAGCTGACCACAGTTAAAACAGCGCATATTTTGTAAGTTTATCATGGCCTCTCCCACCCCTTTGCTGACAGCCAGGGCCCCCGTGTGCTCCATTGACATTGCCTTTGTGCAAGCCTCCACCATCTGAGAGATGGTGGGCTCGGGGTCCTGAGGTAGTGCACGGAGAATCTTTTTTGTTTCCGAATTAGAATTAGAAATGGCCATCTTTCGTAGAAGCTCTGCACGAGCTTCTACGTTGTCTATTTGTCTCTCAATGGCCTCTTTCAGTCTATCAAAAAAAGTAATAAAAGTCTCCTCAGGCCCTTGCATGATGGAAGAAAAGTTTTGGAAGGGGGGGTCTTACCGTCCGGTATCTTCAGGAGTGCCTCCTTTCCCACTGCTGCTATGTCCTGGAGCAGCTCCTGTGCTAGCAGAATTTGGTCCTCCAGACTGCTGAACTCCCCTTCTCCAGCAAGGGCCTCCATTGCCTCGTCCCCCTCTCCCACCACCTCTGCGAGATCATACTTGCGCAGGAGTGGTTTCAACAGTTTTTTCCACTTAATCTCCCAGAGGTGGAATTTGGTGGGAGAAAACAGTGTCTTAGCAATATACCTTAAATCCTGGGGGACTAGCAAACGTCCAGCAAATGTTAAGTCCAGCACATTTTTAAAGAAAGGCGAGTTTCTGCCGTAATCTTTGTCGGCCTTCCTTAACTCCTTCACCTCAGCGTATGGAATTTGCTCCCACTTTGGCTCCCTCCCCCGCTGGAGGATGACCGGTGCCGCAAAGCTGCCCAAGTCCCGTGCCAATTCCAAATCTCCATCCTTAATTGCCTCCTCTCTGATCTTTGCCCAACCCCCCCACGACTTGTTGGTAGGCGGGGGGCTGCCACTCTCCTCATCCTCTTCCGAGGATGAAGCAGGCCGGGTTAGGGCGCGGTGCCTCTCCCTGGCCGGTGGGTCCCGGAGACAGTGGGTCCGGCAGGCCAGGATGGCCTGCTTCCGGCCAGGCCTCCTCCCGGTTCCGATAGAGTGGGAACCGGCAGTGGCAGGAGAGGAGGAGGCGTGTCCCGACCCACCCACCGGGGTGTGACTTTCTGGTGGGGGGTTCCCACCCACAGGGGCTGGGCCCACTTGGGGGCTGGTCCCAGCCACAGGGGGCCCACCCAGGGGTGTGGTCAGAGGGAAGGAGGGGACGGGTCCCGACACAGGGGCGGCACTCGACGGAGGGGGAGGAGGAGGCGGGGGCGAGACGGCAGGAATTTTCTGGGGTGAAGGAGAAGGAGGGGCGCCATCCTGGGGCTGGTCTTTTTTCGCCATGAGGCAGGCGCCATTTTGTCCCATTTGTTCAGTTAAGTCCTCTAAAGAGCAACAGGGTTTCAACTAGGATTAGGGTCTCTGGGGTGGAAGGAACAGGAATGACATGTGTTGGGGTGGCCAGTCCCAACACACGAATGGGACAGGGAGGATCGGGAAGCAGCAGAGAGACGGCAGCAGCTCTGTGCCGAGGTATGGCAAGATCTGTCTCCCGATCCGCCCTTAGGGGAAGAAGGAATAGGATTGGGGGGGGAGGAACACGAGGTAGGTGAACTGGGGACCCAACTCTCTCCCTTCTTTTTTAACAAATTAAGAATGGAATGAAAAAGCGGAAAAAAACGACCGACTGAAATCCTCCCCTGAACTTGTAAATCGTAAATCTTTCTCCCAGCTCTTCCCCAGAAATCAGGCACCAAAACATCTTCCCGTGTAGTAGCAGGAAAATGTTCGAAAATAAATTTAACAAAAGGCTTTAAATCCCTCTTATCAAAAGAAATGTTCCCCAAAACAAGGTGGGATTTAACTTGGATATAAAACTCCCGTTGAGCTGGAGACAGGCGGTTGCCCATTATATCAGGTCTCACAGCTAAATCACCCTTTTCGAAAAGGATAAAAAAAAACAGAAAAAAGGAGGTGAAGCCTGGTCAGGCGTAAGAAAAAGCGAGATAAACGTACCTCTGAAAGACTCAGGCATAAAACGGGGATATCGAAGAGAGGTCTGGTGGAACTTCTGCTGGTCCAAGGGCTTCGCCGCTGCTGTGCAGCTCGAAGGTCCGTCGGTTCTCAGCAGAACCCAGGAGACAGAAGCCTTCCGGACCGAAAGGGCGACTGTCTCTGGAACTGGCCCCGAACGCCGCTTGCAATCCTGGAGAAGGCTGGTCACAGAGCAGGCAATCTCTAGGAGACGGTCAAGGACTGGACTCGCTGGTGTCCATCCCTGTTCGGGGAGCCAGTTGCTGAGCTGTGGGGGCCTGTTGCCACTAGGCATGAAGCTCGGATAGCTGGTACATCTGAGGGTCCACCAGAAGAACGGGAGGGACACTCGGGCTGCTGAAATCCTGCTCGTTTATTGAAGGGTGGCAGAAGGGGCAGACAGGGAGACAACGAAGCAGAAGGGAGGCAGATTCCGAGAGCCCCGAAGGGCGGGGTGAGGGATCTTTTAACTGTGTAAGGGTAGGAGGGTTTAGCATTCGAGGGTACAATGGGGAGAAGGCTAAAGGGAGGGGAGATATAACATTAACCAGTGGGGAAAAGGGAAAGGAGTGTTCTTGGTGGAAGAACCAAAGGGAAAACGTGGAACAGAGAAGATTCTAGGCTAAGGGGCAGACTTGAACAATAACTGACAGGACAGGGGGAGGGTACAATTCTCTTACAAAAGGGGGTGGGGAACTCATACAACTGCTGTTTCCCATGGCAAGCCTAGACTGCCTTCCCCAACCCCTCCTCCTACATCCCAGGTCCATTTCTGGGGGTCCCAGCCCCATTTCTGGGAATCTCAAGCCCATGGGGAGGGGTCTCTGGCTGTCCCAACCCCATGTCTGGAGTGCCCAGTCCATAGAGAGGGGTCTGTGAGGGTCCCAGCTCCATTTCTGTGGGTCCCAGGTCCACAGGGAGCGGTCTTCTGGGGATCCCATCTGCATTTCTGGGTGTCCCAGGTCCACAGGGAGGGGTCTTCTGGGGGTGTCAGCCCTAAGGGGAGGGGTCTCTTGGGGTCACAGCCCCATTTCTGGGGGTCCCAGTCCCGTTTCTGGGGTCTCTGGGGGTCCCAGCCTTACTTCTGGTAGTTCCAGATCCATGGGGAGTGGTCTGTGGGGGTCCCAGCCCCACTTCTGGGGGTTCCATGATCATGGGGAGAGTCTGTGAGGGTCCCAGCCCCATTTCTGCTGCTCCTAGTCCATGGGGAGGGGTCTTCTGGGGGTCCCAGCCCTATGGGGAGGGGTCTCTGGTGGACCCACCCCCATTTCTGTGGGTCCCAGCCCTATGGGGAGGGGTCTCCGGGGTTCCCAACCCCATGTCTGGACTGCCCAGTCCATAGGGAGGGGTCTCTGGGGGTCCCAGCCCCAATTGTGGGGGTCCCAGGTCCATAGGGAGGGGTCTTCTGAGGGTGCCAGCCCTATGGGGAGTGGTCTCTGGGGATCCCAGCCCCATTTCTGCGGGTCCCAGCCCCACTCTTGAGGGGGAGCTTCGTGATGTGTGTGGGTGGCGAGAGACTCGTGGGGACAGCAAAGACCGGGCACGGCATTTAATGAGATTTTTGTCAAATTTATTTCAGAAATTGGAGGGAGGGGGACGGGCCTTAATTGTGGGGCATGCTCCGGTGGGGGTCCACGGAGCTTCCGCCTGATCCCGGCACCGTCACCGCGGCTGCCCTGGGGGGATTCTCTGTCGGTGGCCTCCCTCCTCAACCCCGGGGATGCTCTGCCGCTCTCCATCGGGATTCCTCCACTATTTGGGAAAATACAACAACTGTAGGGGATGCTTCGGTAGGTGTCTGCGGAGATCCCTCCCGATGGCCCAGGGAGATTCTCTGTTGGTGTCCGCCCTTTTCACCTCCGGGGGATGCTATCTCAATCTCCGCAGTGGTCCTGGCACCGTCGTCCTCACCCCGGGGATGCTCCGCTGCTCTCCGTGGTGCTCCCGACATCGTGGTCCTTGCTCCAGGCCGATGCTTTGCCGCTCTCCGTGCTCTGTGGGGATTCCTAGGGTATTTGGGAAAACACATTATCTCAGGGGATGCTCTGGGAGTGTCCGCGGAGCTCCCTCCCGATCCCGGCACCGTCTTCGGTGCTGTCAGGGGGGGGGAATCCCTGTTGGTGTCCTCCTTCCTCACCCCCGGGGATGCTCCGCTGATCTCTGTGTGGATTCCTACTCTCTTTGGGGAAATCCCTTACCTCAGGGAGATGCTCCGGTGGGTGTCCGGGCTCCTTCCGCCCCATCCCGGCACCGTGTTTGCCGCTCCATAGGTGTCCGTGGTCCTCGCCCCGGGTCGATGCTCCGCCACTCTCGGTGCTCGCTGCCCCGGGGGATTCTCTGTCCATGGCCTCCTTCCTCACCCCCGGGGATGCTCTCCCACACTCGGTGCTCCGTGTGCATCCCTACCCGATTTGGGAAAATACAATGCCTGTGGGGGATGCTCCGGTAGTGTCCGGGGAGCTGCTGCTCGATCCCGGCACCGTCTTCATCGCTGCCTGGGGGGGATGCTCCATGCGTCACCGTGGTGCTCCCGGTTCCGTGGTCCTCGCTCCGGGGCGATGCTCGGCCGCTCTCTGTGCTCGCTAACCCAAGGGATTCTCTGTCGGTGTCCTCCCTTCGCACCCCGAGGAAGCTCCGCAGCTCTAGCTGCTCCGTGGGGATTCCTACCCTATTTGGGAGAACACATTACCTCTGGGGAATGCTCTGGTAGTGTCCGCGGAGCTTCCGCCCGATCCCGGCACGGTCTTCACCCCTACCCCGGGGGATACTCTGCCCATCTCTTCCCTTCTCACCCGGGGATGCTCCGCCAATCTCGGTGCTCCCTGTAGATTCCTACCATATTTGAGAAAATCCCTTACCTGTGGGGAATGCTCCAGTGGCTGTCCGCACTTCTTCCGCCCAATCCCGGCACCCGCTTCACGGATGCCCTGGGGGGATGCTCCATGGATACCCGTGGTGCTCCCGACACCGTGGTCCTCGCTCTGGTCTGATACTCCGCCGCTATCCGTGCTCCGCGGGGATCCCTAAGCTACTTGGGAAAACACATTATCTCTAGGGGATTCTCTGGAGGGGGTCCAAGGAGCTCCCGCCCGACCCCGGCACCCTCTTCACCGCTGCCCCGGGTGGATGCTCCATGGGTCCCCGTGGTGCTCCCGGTTCCGTGTTCCTCGCTCTGGGGTGGTGCTCGGCCGCTCTCTCAGTGCTTGCTACCCCGGGGGATGCTCTCTCCGTGGCTTCCTTTCTCACCCCGGGGATGCTCTGCCGCTCTCCGTGGGGATCCGTACCCTATTTGGGAAAATACAATACACGTGGGGGATGCTCCGGTAGCGTCGGTGGAGCTCCCTCCAAATCCTGGCACCGTTTTCGCCGCTGCCCTGGGGAGATTCTCTGTTGGTGTCCGCCCTTCTCACCTCTGGGGGATGCTGTCTCACTCTCCGTGCTGCTCCTGGCACCGTCGTCCTCACCAAGGGGATGCTTCGCCGCTCTCAGTGCTTGCAGCCCTGGGGGATTCTCTGTCAGTGTCCGCCCTCCTCACCCCTGGGGATGCTCCGCTGCTCTCCGTGTGGATTCCTACTCTCTTTGGGAAAATCCCTTACCTCAGGGGGATGCTCCGGTGGGTGTCCGGGCTCCTTCCGCCCCATCCCGGCACCGTCTTTGCCACTCCATGGGTCTCTGTGGTCCTTGCCCCGGGGGGATGCTCCGCTGCTCTCGGTGCTTGCTGCCCCGGGGGATTCTCTATCCATGCCCTCCTTCCTCGCCCCCGGTGATGCTCTCCCGCACTCGGTGCTCCGTGTGGATCCCTACCCTATTTGGGAAAATACAATACCTGTGGGGGATGCTCCGGTAGTGTCCGGGGAGCTCCCTCCCGATCCCGGCACCGTCTTCACCGCTGCCTGGGGGGGATGCTCCATGGGTCGCCGTGGTGCTCCCGGTTCCATGGTCCTCGCTCCGGGGCGATGCTCGGCCGCTCTCGATGCTCGGTGACCCATGGGATTCTCTTTTGGTGTCCTCCCTTCGCACCCCGGGGATGCTCCGACGCTCTTGCTGCTCCGTGGGGATTCCTACCCTATTTGGGAGAACACATTACCTCTGGGGGATGCTCCGGTAGTGTCTGCAGAGCTTCCGCCCGATCCCGGCACCGTCTTCACCCCTGCCCCCGGGGGATGCTCTGACCGTGTCTTCCCTTTTCACCCGGGGATGCTCCGCCACTCTCGGTGGTCCCTGCAGATTCCTACCCTATTTGAGAATATCCCTTACCTTTGGGGAATGATGCGGTGGGTGTCCGTGCTCCTCCCGCCCGATCCCGGCACCCTCTTCACCGCTGCCCCGGGGGGATGCTCCATGGGTCCCCGTGGTGCTCCCGGTTCCGTGTTCCTCGCTCTGGGGTGGTGCTCGGCCGCTCTCTCGGTGCTTGCTGCCCCGGGGGATGCTCTCTCCGTGGCTTCCTTTCTCCCCCCGGGGATGCTCTGCCGCTCTCCGTGGGGATCCGTACCCTATTTGGGAAAATACAATACACGTGGGGGATGCTCCGGTAGCATCGGTGGAGCTCCCTCCCGATCCCGGCACCGTCTTCACCGTTGCCTGGGGCGATGCTCCATGGGTCGCCGTGGTGCTCCCGGTTCCGTGGTCCTCGCTCCGGGGCGATGCTCGGCCGCTCTCGATGCTCGGTGACCCAAGGGATTCTCTGTCGGTGTCCTCCCTTCACACCCCGGGGATGCTCCGACGCTCTTGCTGCTCCGTGGGGATTCCTACCCTATTTGGGAAAACACATTACCTCTGGGGGATGCTCCGGTAGTGTCTGCAGAGCTTTCGCCCGGTCCCGGCACCGTCTTCACCCCTTCCCCGGGGGATGCTCTGCCCGTGTCTTCCCTTTTCACCCGGGGATGATCCGCCACTCTCGGTGCTGCCTGTAGATTTCTACCCTATTTGAGAATATCCCTTACCTGTGGGGGATGATGCGGTGGGTGTCCGTGCTCCTCCCGCCCGATCCCGGCACCCTCTTCACCGCTACCCCGAGTGGATGCTCCATGGGTCCCCGTGGTGCTCCCGGTTCCGTGTTCCTCGCTCTGGGGTGGTGCTCGGCCGCTCTCTCGGTGCTTGCTGCCCCGGGGGATGCTCTGTCCGTGTCTTCCTTTCTCACCCCGGGGATGCTCCGCTACTCTCCGTGGGGATCCGTACCCTATTTTGGAAAATACAATACCCGTGGGGGATGCTCCGGTAGTATCGGTGGAGCTCCCTCCAAATCCTGGCACCGTTTTCGCCGCTGCCCTGGGGAGATTCTCTGTTGGTGTCTGCCCTTCTCACCTCTGGGGGATGCTATCTCACTCTCCGTGCTGCTCCTGGCACCGTCGTCCTCACCAAGGGGATGCTTCGCCGCTCTCGGTGCTTGCAGCCCTGTGGGATTCTCTGTCAGTGTCCGCCCTCCTCGCCCCGGGGATGCTCTGCTGGTCTCCGTGTGGATTCCTACTCTCTTTGGGAAAATCCCTTACCTCAGGGGGATGCTCCGGTGGGTGTCCGGGCTCCTTCCGCCCCATCCCGGCACCGTCTTTGCCACTCCATGGGTCTCTGTGGTCCTTGCCCCCGGGGGAATGCTCCGCTGCTCTCGGTGCTTGCTGCCCCGGGGGATTCTCTATCCATGGCCTCCTTCCTCAGCCCCGGGGATGCTCTCCCGCACTCGGTGCTCCATGTGGATCCCTACCCTATTTGGGAAAATACAATACCAGTGGGGGATGCTCCGCGAGTGTCCGGGGAGCTCCCTCCCGATCCCGGCACCGTCTTCACCGCTGCCTGGGGGGGATGCTCCATGGGTCGCCGTGGTGCTCCCGGTTCCGTGGACCTCGCTCCGGGGCGATGCTCGGCCGCTCTCGATGCTCGGTGACCCAAGGGATTCTCTGTCGGTGTCCTCCCTTCGCACCCCGGGGATGCTCCGAAGCTCTTGCTGCTCTGTGGGGATTCCTACCCTATTTGGGAAAACAAATTACCTCTGGGAGATGCTCCGGTAGTGTCTGCAGAGCTTCCGCCCAATCCCGGCACCGTCTTCACCCCTTCCCCGGGGGATGCTCTGCCCGAGTCTTCCCTTTTCACCCGGGGATGATCCGCCACTCTCGGTGCTCCCTGTAGATTCCTACCCTATTTGAGAATATCCCTTACCTGTGGGGGATGATGCGGTGGGTGTCCGTGCTCCTCCCGCCCGATCCCGGCACCCTCTTCACCCCTGGCCCAGGGGGATGCTCCATGGGTCCCCGTGGTGATCCCGGTTCCGTGTTCCTCACTCTGGGGCGGTGCTCGGCCGCTCTCGGTGCTTGCTGCCCCGGGGGATGCTCTCTCCGTGGCTTCCTTTCTCACCCCGGGGATGCTCCGCTACTCTCCGTGGTGCTCCCGGTTCCGTGTTCCTCGCTCTGGGGCGGTGCTCGGCCGCTCTCTCGGTGCTTGCTGCCCCGGGGGATGCTCTGTCCGTGGCTTCCTTTCTCACCCTGGGGATGCTCTGCCGCTCTCCGTGGGGATCCGTACCCTAGTTTGGAAAATACAATACCTGTGGGGGATGATCCGGGAGTGTCCGGGGAGCTCCCTCCCGATCCCGGCACCGTCTTCACCGCTGCCTGGGGGGGATGCTCCATGGGTCGCCGTGGTGCTCCCGGTTCCGTGGTCCTCGCTCCGGGGCGATGCTCGGCCGTTCTCGATGCTCGGTGACCCAAGGGATTCTCTGTCGGTGTCCTCCCTTCACACCCCGGGGATGCTCCGATGCTCTCGCTGCTGCGTGGGTATTCCTACCCTATTTGGGAAAACACATTACCTCTGGGGGATGCCCCGGTAGTGTCTGCAGAGCTTTCGCCCGGTCTCGGCACCGTCTTCACCCCTTCCCCGGGGGATGCTCTGCCCGTGTCTTCCCTTTTCTCCCGGGGATGATCCGCCACTCTCGGTGCTGCCTGTAGACTTCTACCCTATTTGAGAATATCCCTTACCTGTGGGGGATGATGCGGTGGGTGTCCATGCTCCTCCCGCCCGATCCTGGCACCCTCTTCACCGCTGCCCCGGGGGGATGCTCCATGGGTCCCCGTGGTGCTCCCGGTTCCGTGTTCCTCGCTCTGGGGCGGTGCTCGGCCGCTCTCGGTGCTTGTTGCCCCGGGGGATGCTCTGTCCGTGGCTTCCTTTCTCACCCCGGGGATGCTCTGCCACTCTCCGTGGGGATCCGTACCCTATTTGGGAAAATACAATACACGTGGGTGATGCTCCGGTAGCGTCGACAGAGCTCCCTCCTGATCCCGGCACCGTTTTCGCCGCTGCCCTGGGGAGATTCTCTGTTGGTGTCCGCCCTTCTCACCTCTGGGGGATGCTATCTCACTCTCCGTGCTGCTCCTGGCACCGTCGTCCTCACCAAGGGGATGCTTCGCCGCTCTCAGTGCTTGCAGCCCTGGGGGATTCTCTGTCAGTGTCCGCCCTCCTCACCCCTGGGGATGCTCCGCTGCTCTCCGTGTGGATTCCTACTCTCTTTGGGAAAATCCCTTACCTCAGGGGGATGCTCCGGTGGGTGTCCGGGCTCCTTCCGCCCCATCCCGGCACCGTCTTTGCCACTCCATGGGTCTCTGTGGTCCTTGCCCCCGGGGGATGCTCTGCTGCTCTCGGTGCTTGCTGCCCCGGGGGATTCTCTATCCATGGCCTCCTTCCTCGCCCCCGGTGATGCTCTCCCGCACTCGGTGCTCCATGTGGATCCCTACCCTATTTGGGAAAATACAATACACGTGGGGGATGCTCCCGTAGTGTCCGGGGAGCTCCCTCCCGATCCCGGCACCGTCTTCACCGCTGCCTGGGGGGGATGCTCCATGGGTCGCCGTGGTGCTCCCGGTTCCGTGGTCCTCGCTCTGGGGCGATGCTCGGCCGCTCTCGATGCTCGGTGACCCATGGGATTCTCTTTTGGTGTCCTCCCTTCGCACCCCGGGGATGCTCCGACGCTCTTGCTGCTCCGTGGGGATTCCTACCCTATTTGGGAGAACACATTACCTCTGGGGGATGCTCCGGTAGTGTCTGCAGAGCTTCCGCCCGATCCCGGCACCGTCTTCACCCCTGCCCCCGGGGGATGCTCTGATCGTGTCTTCCCTTTTCACCCGGGGATGATCCGCCACTCTCGGTGCTGCCTGTAGATTCCTACCCTATTTGAGAATATCCCTTACCTGTGGGGGATGATGCGGTGGGTGTCCGTGCTCCTCCCGCCTGATCCCGGCACCCTCTTCACCGCTGCGCCGGGGGGATGCTCCATGGGTCCCCGTGGTGCTCCCGGTTCTGTGTTCCTCGCTCTGGGGTGGTGCTCGGCCGCTCTCTCGGTGCTTGCTGCCCCGGGGGATGCTCTCTCCGTGGCTTCCTTTCTCACCCCGGGGATGCTCTGCCGCTCTCCGTGGGGATCCGTACCCTATTTGGGAAAATACAATACACGTGGGGGATGCTCCGGTAGCATCGGTGGAGCTCCCTCCCGATCCCGGCACCGTCTTCACCGTTGCCTGGGGCGATGCTCCATGGGTCGCCGTGGTGCTCCCGGTTCCGTGGTCCTCGCTCCGGGGCGATGCTCGGCCGCTCTCGATGCTCGGTGACCCAAGGGATTCTCTGTCGGTTTCCTCCCTTTACACCCCGGGGATGCTCCGACGCTCTTGCTGCTCCGTGGGGATTCCTACCCTATTTGGGAAAACACATTACCTCTGGGGGATGCTCCGGTAGTGTCTGCAGAGCTTTCGCCCGATCCCGGCACCGTCTTCACCCCTTCCCCGGGGGATGCTCTGCCCGTGTCTTCCCTTTTCACCCGGGGATGATCCGCCACTCTCAGTGCTGCCTGTAGATTTCTACCCTATTTGAGAATATCCCTTACCTGTGGGGGATGATGCGGTGGGTGTCCGTGCTCCTCCCGCCCGATCCCGGCACCCTCTTCACCGCTGCCCCGGGGGGATGCTCCATGGGTCCCCGTGGTGCTCCCGGTTCCGTGTTCCTCGCTCTGGGGTGGTGCTCGGCTGCTCTCGGTGCTTGCTGCCCCGGGGGATGCTCTCTCCGTGGCTTCCTTTCTCACCCCGGGGATGCTCTGCCGCTCTCCGTGGGGATCCGTACCCTATTTGGGAAAATACAATACACGTGGGGGATGCTCCGGTAGCGTCGACAGAGCTCCCTCCCGATCCCGGCACCGTTTTCGCCGCTGCCCTGGGGAGATTCTCTGTTGGTGTCCGCCCTTCTCACCTCTGGGGGATGCTATCTCACTCTCTGTGCTGCTCCTGGCACCGTCGTCCTCACCAAGGGGATGCTTCGCCGCTCTCAGTGCTGGCAGCCCTGGGGGATTCTCTGTCAGTGTCCGCCCTCCTCACCCCTGGGGATGCTCCGCTGCTCTCCGTGTGGATTCCTACTCTCTTTGGGAAAATCCCTTACCTCAGGGGGATGCTCCGGTGGGTGTCCGGGCTCCTTCCGCCCCATCCCGGCACCGTCTTTGCCACTCCATGGGTCTCTGTGGTCCTTGCCCCGGGGGGATGCTCCGCTGCTCTCGGTGCTTGCTGCCCCGGGGGATTCTCTATCCATGGCCTCCTTCCTCGCCCCCGGTGATGCTCTCCCGCACTCGGTGCTCCATGTGGATCCCTACCCTATTTGCGAAAATACAATACACGTGGGGGATGCTCCGGTAGCATCGGTGGAGCTCCCTCCCGATCCCGGCACCGTCTTCACCGCTGCCTGGGGGGGATGCTCCATGGGTCGCCGTGGTGCTCCCGGTTCCGTGGTCCTCGCTCTGGGGCGATGCTCGGCCGCTCTCGATGCTCGGTGACCCATGGGATTCTCTTTTGGTGTCCTCCCTTCGCACCCCGGGGATGCTCCGACGGTCTTGCTGCTCCGTGGGGATTCCTACCCTATTTGGGAAAACACATTACCTCTGGGGGATGCTCCGGTAGTGTCTGCAGAGCTTCCGCCCGATCCCGGCACCGTCTTCACCCCTGCCCCCGGGGGATGCTCTGCCCGTGTCTTCCCTTTTCACCCGGGGATGCTCCGCCACTCTCGGTGGTCCCTGCAGATTCCTACCCTATTTGAGAATATCCCTTACCTGTGGGGGATGATGCGGTGGGTGTCCGTGCTCCTCCCGCCCGATCCCGGCACCCTCTTCACCGCTGCCCCGGGTGGATGCTCCATGGGTCCCCGTGGTGCTCCCGGTTCCGTGTTCCTCGCTCTGGGGTGGTGCTCGGCCGCTCTCTCGGTGCTTGCTGCCCCGGGGGATGCTCTCTCCGTGGCTTCCTTTCTCACCCCGGGGATGCTCTGCCGCTCTCCGTGGGGATCCGTACCCTATTTGCGAAAATACAATACACGTGGGGGATGCTCCGGTAGCATCGGTGGAGCTCCCTCCCGATCCCGGCACCGTCTTCACCGTTGCCTGGGGCGATGCTCCATGGGTCGCCGTGGTGCTACCGGTTCCGTGGTCCTCGCTCCGGGGCGATGCTCGGCCGCTCTCGATGCTCGGTGACCCAAGGGATTCTCTGTCGGTTTCCTCCCTTCACACCCCGGGGATGCTCCGACGCTCTTGCTGCTCCGTGGGGATTCCTACCCTATTTGGGAAAACACATTACCTCTGGGGGATGCTCCGGTAGTGTCTGCAGAGCTTTCGCCCGGTCCCGGCACCGTCTTCACCCCTTCCCCGGGGGATGCTCTGCCCGTGTCTTCCCTTTTCACCCAGGGATGATCCGCCACTCTCGGTGCTCCCTATAGATTCCTACCCTATTTGAGAATATCCCTTACCTGTGGGGGATGATGCGGTGGGTGTCCGTGCTCCTCCCGCCCGATCCCGGCACCCTCTTCACCGCTACCCCGAGTGGATGCTCCATGGGTCCCCGTGGTGCTCCCGGTTCCGTGTTCCTCGCTCTGGGGTGGTGCTCGGCTGCTCTCGGTGCTTGCTGCCCCGGGGGATGCTCTCTCCGTGGCTTCCTTTCTCACCCCGGGGATGCTCTGCCGCTCTCCGTGGGGATCCGTACCCTATTTGGGAAAATACAATACACGTGGGGGATGCTCCGGTAGCGTCGGTGGAGCTCCCTCCAAATCCTGGCACCGTTTTCGCCGCTGCCCTGGGGAGATTCTCTGTTGGTGTCTGCCCTTCTCCCCTCTGGGGGATGCTATCTCACTCTCTGTGCTGCTCCTGGCACCGTCGTCCTCACCAAGGGGATGCTTCGCCGCTCTCAGTGCTGGCAGCCCTGGGGGATTCTCTGTCAGTGTCCGCCCTCCTCACCCCTGGGGATGCTCCGCTGCTCTCCGTGTGGATTCCTACTCTCTTTGGGAAAATCCCTTACCTCAGGGGGATGCTCCGGTGGGTGTCCGGGCTCCTTCCGCCCCATCCCGGCACCGTCTTTGCCACTCCATGGGTCTCTGTGGTCCTTGCCCCCGGGGGAATGCTCCGCTGCTCTCGGTGCTTGCTGCCCCGGGGGATTCTCTATCCATGGCCTCCTTCCTCAGCCCCGGGGATGCTCTCCCGCACTCGGTGCTCCATGTGGATCCCTACCCTATTTGGGAAAATACAATACCAGTGGGGGATGCTCCGCGAGTGTCCGGGGAGCTCCCTCCCGATCCCGGCACCGTCTTCACCGCTGCCTGGGGGGGATGCTCCATGGGTCGCCGTGGTGCTCCCGGTTCCATGGTCCTCGCTCCGGGGCGATGCTCGGCCGCTCTCGATGCTCGGTGACCCAAGGGATTCTCTGTCGGTGTCCTCCCTTCGCACCCCGGGGATGCTCCGAAGCTCTTGCTGCTCTGTGGGGATTCCTACCCTATTTGGGAAAACAAATTACCTCTGGGGGATGCTCCGGTAGTGTCTGCAGAGCTTTCGCCCGGTCCCGGCACCGTCTTCACCCCTTCCCCGGGGGATGCTCAGCCCGTGTCTTCCCTTTTCTCCCCGGGATGATCCGCCACTCTCGGTGCTGCCTGTAGATTTCTACCCTATTTGAGAATATCCCTTACCTGTGGGGGATGATGCGGTGGGTGTCCGTGCTCCTCCCGCCCGATCCCGGCACCCTCTTCACCGCTACCCCGAGTGGATGCTCCATGGGTCCCCGTGGTGCTCCCGGTTCCGTGTTCCTCGCTCTGGGGTGGTGCTCGGCTGCTCTCGGTGCTTGCTGCCCCGGGGGATGCTCTCTCCGTGGCTTCCTTTCTCACCCCGGGGATGCTCCGCCGCTCTCCGTGGGGATCCGTACCCTATTTGGGAAAATACAATACACGTGGGGGATGCTCCGGTAGCGTCGGTGGAGCTCCCTCCAAATCCTGGCACCGTTTTCGCCGCTGCCCTGGGGAGATTCTCTGTTGGTGTCTGCCCTTCTCACCTCTGGGGGATGCTATCTCACTCTCTGTGCTGCTCCTGGCACCGTCGTCCTCACCAAGGGGATGCTTCGCCGCTCTCGGTGCTTGCAGCCCTGTGGGATTCTCTGTCAGTGTCCGCCCTCCTCACTCCTGGGGATGCTCCGCTGCTCTCCGTGTGGATTCCTACTCTCTTTGGGAAAATCCCTTACCTCAGGGGGATGCTCCGGTGGGTGTCCGGGCTCCTTCCGCCCCATCCCGGCACCGTCTTTGCCACTCCATGGGTCTCTATGGTCCTTGCCCCCGGGGGAATGCTCCGCTGCTCTCGGTGCTTGCTGCCCCGGGGGATTCTCTATCCATGGCCTCCTTCCTCAGCCCCGGGGATGCTCTCCCGCACTCGGTGCTCCATGTGGATCCCTACCCTATTTGGGAAAATACAATACCAGTGGGGGATGCTCCGCGAGTGTCCGGGGAGCTCCCTCCCGATCCCGGCACCGTCTTCACCGTTGCCTGGGGGGGATGCTCCATGGGTCGCCGTGGTGCTCCCGGCTCCGTGGTCCTCGCTCCGGGGCGATGCTCGGCCGCTCTCGATGCTCGGTGACCCATGGGATTCTCTTTTGGTGTCCTCCCTTCGCACCCCGGGGATGCTCCGACGCTCTTGCTGCTCCGTGGGGATTCCTACCCTATTTGGGAGAACACATTACCTCTGGGGGATGCTCCGGTAGTGTCTGCAGAGCTTCCGCCCGATCCCGGCACCGTCTTCACCCCTGCCCCCGGGGGATGCTCTGACCGTGTCTTCCCTTTTCACCCGGGGATGCTCCGCCACTCTCGGTGGTCCCTGCAGATTCCTACCCTATTTGAGAATATCCCTTACCTTTGGGGAATGATGCGGTGGGTGTCCGTGCTCCTCCCGCCCGATCCCGGCACCCTCTTCACCGCTGCCCCGGGGGGATGCTCCATGGGTCCCCGTGGTGCTCCCGGTTCCGTGTTCCTCGCTCTGGGGTGGTGCTCGGCCGCTCTCTCGGTGCTTGCTGCCCCGGGGGATGCTCTCTCCGTGGCTTCCTTTCTCCCCCCGGGGATGCTCTGCCGCTCTCCGTGGGGATCCGTACCCTATTTGGGAAAATACAATACACGTGGGGGATGCTCCGGTAGCATCGGTGGAGCTCCCTCCCGATCCCGGCACCGTCTTCACCGTTGCCTGGGGCGATGCTCCATGGGTCGCCGTGGTGCTCCCGGTTCCGTGGTCCTCGCTCCGGGGCGATGCTCGGCCGCTCTCGATGCTCGGTGACCCAAGGGATTCTCTGTCGGTGTCCTCCCTTCACACCCCGGGGATGCTCCGACGCTCTTGCTGCTCCGTGGGGATTCCTACCCTATTTGGGAAAACACATTACCTCTGGGGGATGCTCCGGTAGTGTCTGCAGAGCTTTCGCCCGGTCCCGGCACCGTCTTCACCCCTTCCCCGGGGGATGCTCTGCCCGTGTCTTCCCTTTTCACCCGGGGATGATCCGCCACTCTCGGTGCTGCCTGTAGATTTCTACCCTATTTGAGAATATCCCTTACCTGTGGGGGATGATGCGGTGGGTGTCCGTGCTCCTCCCGCCCGATCCCGGCACCCTCTTCACCGCTACCCCGAGTGGATGCTCCATGGGTCCCCGTGGTGCTCCCGGTTCCGTGTTCCTCGCTCTGGGGTGGTGCTCGGCCGCTCTCTCGGTGCTTGCTGCCCCGGGGGATGCTCTGTCCGTGTCTTCCTTTCTCACCCCAGGGATGCTCCGCTACTCTCCGTGGGGATCCGTACCCTATTTTGGAAAATACAATACCCGTGGGGGATGCTCCGGTAGTATCGGTGGAGCTCCCTCCAAATCCTGGCACCGTTTTCGCCGCTGCCCTGGGGAGATTCTCTGTTGGTGTCCGCCCTTCTCACCTCTGGGGGATGCTATCTCACTCTCCGTGCTGCTCCTGGCACCGTCGTCCTCACCAAGGGGATGCTTCGCCGCTCTCGGTGCTTGCAGCCCTGTGGGATTCTCTGTCAGTGTCCGCCCTCCTCGCCCCGGGGATGCTCTGCTGGTCTCCGTGTGGATTCCTACTCTCTTTGGGAAAATCCCTTACCTCAGGGGGATGCTCCGGTGGGTGTCCGGGCTCCTTCCGCCCCATCCCGGCACCGTCTTTGCCACTCCATGGGTCTCTGTGGTCCTTGCCCCCGGGGGAATGCTCCGCTGCTCTCGGTGCTTCCTGCCCCGGGGGATTCTCTATCCATGGCCTCCTTCCTCAGCCCCGGGGATGCTCTCCCGCACTCGGTGCTCCGTGTGGATCCCTACCCTATTTGGGAAAATACAATACCAGTGGGGGATGCTCCGCGAGTGTCCGGGGAGCTCCCTCCCGATCCCGGCACCGTCTTCACCGCTGCCTGGGGGGGATGCTCCATGGGTCGCCGTGGTGCTCCCGGTTCCGTGGTCCTCGCTCCGGGGCGATGCTCGGCCGCTCTCGATGCTCGGTGACCCAAGGGATTCTCTGTCGGTGTCCTCCCTTCGCACCCCGGGGATGCTCCGAAGCTCTTGCTGCTCTGTGGGGATTCCTACCCTATTTGGGAAAACAAATTACCTCTGGGAGATGCTCCGGTAGTGTCTGCAGAGCTTCCGCCCAATCCCGGCACCGTCTTCACCCCTTCCCCGGGGGATGCTCTGCCCGAGTCTTCCCTTTTCACCCGGGGATGATCCGCCACTCTCGGTGCTCCCTGTAGATTCCTACCCTATTTGAGAATATCCCTTACCTGTGGGGGATGATGCGGTGGGTGTCCGTGCTCCTCCCGCCCGATCCCGGCACCCTCTTCACCCCTGGCCCAGGGGGATGCTCCATGGGTCCCCGTGGTGATCCCGGTTCCGTGTTCCTCACTCTGGGGCGGTGCTCGGCCGCTCTCGGTGCTTGCTGCCCCGGGGGATGCTCTCTCCGTGGCTTCCTTTCTCACCCCGGGGATGCTCCGCTACTCTCCGTGGTGCTCCCGGTTCCGTGTTCCTCGCTCTGGGGCGGTGCTCGGCCGCTCTCTCGGTGCTTGCTGCCCCGGGGGATGCTCTGTCCGTGGCTTCCTTTCTCACCCTGGGGATGCTCTGCCGCTCTCCGTGGGGATCCGTACCCTAGTTTGGAAAATACAATACCTGTGGGGGATGATCCGGGAGTGTCCGGGGAGCTCCCTCCCGATCCCGGCACCGTCTTCACCGCTGCCTGGGGGGGATGCTCCATGGGTCGCCGTGGTGCTCCCGGTTCCGTGGTCCTCGCTCCGGGGCGATGCTCGGCCGTTCTCGATGCTCGGTGACCCAAGGGATTCTCTGTCGGTGTCCTCCCTTCACACCCCGGGGATGCTCCGATGCTCTCGCTGCTGCGTGGGTATTCCTACCCTATTTGGGAAAACACATTACCTCTGGGGGATGCCCCGGTAGTGTCTGCAGAGCTTTCGCCCGGTCTCGGCACCGTCTTCACCCCTTCCCCGGGGGATGCTCTGCCCGTGTCTTCCCTTTTCTCCCGGGGATGATCCGCCACTCTCGGTGCTGCCTGTAGACTTCTACCCTATTTGAGAATATCCCTTACCTGTGGGGGATGATGCGGTGGGTGTCCATGCTCCTCCCGCCCGATCCTGGCACCCTCTTCACCGCTGCCCCGGGGGGATGCTCCATGGGTCCCCGTGGTGCTCCCGGTTCCGTGTTCCTCGCTCTGGGGCGGTGCTCGGCCGCTCTCGGTGCTTGTTGCCCCGGGGGATGCTCTGTCCGTGGCTTCCTTTCTCACCCCGGGGATGCTCTGCCGCTCTCCGTGGGGATCCGTACCCTATTTGGGAAAATACAATACACGTGGGTGATGCTCCGGTAGCGTCGACAGAGCTCCCTCCTGATCCCGGCACCGTTTTCGCCGCTGCCCTGGGGAGATTCTCTGTTGGTGTCCGCCCTTCTCACCTCTGGGGGATGCTGTCTCACTCTCCGTGCTGCTCCTGGCACCGTCGTCCTCACCAAGGGGATGCTTCGCCGCTCTCAGTGCTTGCAGCCCTGGGGGATTCTCTGTCAGTGTCCGCCCTCCTCACCCCTGGGGATGCTCCGCTGCTCTCCGTGTGGATTCCTACTCTCTTTGGGAAAATCCCTTACCTCAGGGGGATGCTCCGGTGGGTGTCCGGGCTCCTTCCGCCCCATCCCGGCACCGTCTTTGCCACTCCATGGGTCTCTGTGGTCCTTGCCCCGGGGGGATGCTCTGCTGCTCTCGGTGCTTGCTGCCCCGGGGGATTCTCTATCCATGGCCTCCTTCCTCGCCCCCGGTGATGCTCTCCCGCACTCGGTGCTCCATGTGGATCCCTACCCTATTTGGGAAAATACAATACACGTGGGGGATGCTCCCGTAGTGTCCGGGGAGCTACCTCCCGATCCCGGCACCGTCTTCACCGCTGCCTGGGGGGGATGCTCCATGGGTCGCCGTGGTGCTCCCGGTTCCGTGGTCCTCGCTCTGGGGCGATGCTCGGCCGCTCTCGATGCTCGGTGACCCATGGGATTCTCTTTTGGTGTCCTCCCTTCGCACCCCGGGGATGCTCCGACGCTCTTGCTGCTCCGTGGGGATTCCTACCCTATTTGGGAGAACACATTACCTCTGGGGGATGCTCCGGTAGTGTCTGCAGAGCTTCCGCCCGATCCCGGCACCGTCTTCACCCCTGCCCCCGGGGGATGCTCTGATCGTGTCTTCCCTTTTCACCCGGGGATGATCCGCCACTCTCGGTGCTGCCTGTAGATTCCTACCCTATTTGAGAATATCCCTTACCTGTGGGGGATGATGCGGTGGGTGTCCGTGCTCCTCCCGCCTGATCCCGGCACCCTCTTCACCGCTGCGCCGGGGGGATGCTCCATGGGTCCCCGTGGTGCTCCCGGTTCTGTGTTCCTCGCTCTGGGGTGGTGCTCGGCCGCTCTCTCGGTGCTTGCTGCCCCGGGGGATGCTCTCTCCGTGGCTTCCTTTCTCACCCCGGGGATGCTCTGCCGCTCTCCGTGGGGATCCGTACCCTATTTGGGAAAATACAATACACGTGGGGGATGCTCCGGTAGCATCGGTGGAGCTCCCTCCCGATCCCGGCACCGTCTTCACCGTTGCCTGGGGCGATGCTCCATGGGTCGCCGTGGTGCTCCCGGTTCCGTGGTCCTCGCTCCGGGGCGATGCTCGGCCGCTCTCGATGCTCGGTGACCCAAGGGATTCTCTGTCGGTTTCCTCCCTTTACACCCCGGGGATGCTCCGACGCTCTTGCTGCTCCGTGGGGATTCCTACCCTATTTGGGAAAACACATTACCTCTGGGGGATGCTCCGGTAGTGTCTGCAGAGCTTTCGCCCGATCCCGGCACCGTCTTCACCCCTTCCCCGGGGGATGCTCTGCCCGTGTCTTCCCTTTTCTCCCGGGGATGATCCGCCACTCTCGGTGCTGCCTGTAGACTTCTACCCTATTTGAGAATATCCCTTACCTGTGGGGGATGATGCGGTGGGTGTCCATGCTCCTCCCGCCCGATCCTGGCACCCTCTTCACCGCTGCCCCGGGGGGATGCTCCATGGGTCCCCGTGGTGCTCCCGGTTCCGTGTTCCTCGCTCTGGGGCGGTGCTCGGCCGCTCTCGGTGCTTGTTGCCCCGGGGGATGCTCTCTCCGTGGCTTCCTTTCTCACCCCGGGGATGCTCTGCCGCTCTCCGTGGGGATCCGTACCCTATTTGGGAAAATACAATACACGTGGGTGATGCTCCGGTAGCGTCGACAGAGCTCCCTCCCGATCCCGGCACCGTTTTCGCCGCTGCCCTGGGGAGATTCTCTGTTGGTGTCCGCCCTTCTCACCTCTGGGGGATGCTATCTCACTCTCTGTGCTGCTCCTGGCACCGTCGTCCTCACCAAGGGGATGCTTCGCCGCTCTCAGTGCTGGCAGCCCTGGGGGATTCTCTGTCAGTGTCCGCCCTCCTCACCCCTGGGGATGCTCCGCTGCTCTCCGTGTGGATTCCTACTCTCTTTGGGAAAATCCCTTACCTCAGGGGGATGCTCCGGTGGGTGTCCGGGCTCCTTCCGCCCCATCCCGGCACCGTCTTTGCCACTCCATGGGTCTCTGTGGTCCTTGCCCCGGGGGGATGCTCCGCTGCTCTCGGTGCTTGCTGCCCCGGGGGATTCTCTATCCATGGCCTCCTTCCTCGCCCCCGGTGATGCTCTCCCGCACTCGGTGCTCCATGTGGATCCCTACCCTATTTGCGAAAATACAATACACGTGGGGGATGCTCCGGTAGCATCGGTGGAGCTCCCTCCCGATCCTGGCACCGTCTTCACCGCTGCCTGGGGGGGATGCTCCATGGGTCGCCGTGGTGCTCCCGGTTCCGTGGTCCTCGCTCTGGGGCGATGCTCGGCCGCTCTCGATGCTCGGTGACCCATGGGATTCTCTTTTGGTGTCCTCCCTTCGCACCCCGGGGATGCTCCGACGCTCTTGCTGCTCCGTGGGGATTCCTACCCTATTTGGGAGAACACATTACCTCTGGGGGATGCTCCGGTAGTGTCTGCAGAGCTTCCGCCCGATCCCGGCACCGTCTTCACCCCTGCCCCCGGGGGATGCTCTGACCGTGTCTTCCCTTTTCACCCGGGGATGATCCGCCACTCTCGGTGCTGCCTGTAGATTCCTACCCTATTTGAGAATATCCCTTACCTGTGGGGGATGATGCGGTGGGTGTCCGTGCTCCTCCCGCCCGATCCCGGCACCCTCTTCACCGCTGCCCCGGGGGGATGCTCCATGGGTCCCCGTGGTGCTCCCGGTTCTGTGTTCCTCGCTCTGGGGTGGTGCTCGGCCGCTCTCTCGGTGCTTGCTGCCCCGGGGGATGCTCTCTCCGTGGCTTCCTTTCTCCCCCCGGGGATGCTCTGCCGCTCTCCGTGGGGATCCGTACCCTATTTCGGAAAATACAATACACGTGGGGGATGCTCCGGTAGCATCGGTGGAGCTCCCTCCCGATCCCGGCACCGTCTTCACCGTTGCCTGGGGCGATGCTCCATGGGTCGCCGTGGTGCTCCCGGTTCCGTGGTCCTCGCTCCGGGGCGATGCTCGGCCGCTCTCGATGCTCGGTGACCCAAGGGATTCTCTGTCGGTTTCCTCCCTTCACACCCCGGGGATGCTCCGACGCTCTTGCTGCTCCGTGGGGATTCCTACCCTATTTGGGAAAACACATTACCTCTGGGGGATGCTCCGGTAGTGTCTGCAGAGCTTTCGCCCGGTCCCGGCACCGTCTTCACCCCTTCCCCGGGGGATGCTCTGCCCGTGTCTTCCCTTTTCACCCGGGGATGATCCGCCACTCTCGGTGCTGCCTGTAGATTTCTACCCTATTAGAGAATATCCCTTACCTGTGGGGGATGATGCGGTGGGTGTCCGTGCTCCTCCCGCCCGATCCCGGCACCCTCTTCACCGCTGCCCCGGGGGGATGATCCATGGGTCCCCGTGGTGCTCCCGGTTCCGTGTTCCTCGCTCTGGGGTGGTGCTCGGCTGCTCTCGGTGCTTTCTGCCCCGGGGGATGCTCTCTCCGTGGCTTCCTTTCTCACCCCGGGGATGCTCTGCCGCTCTCCGTGGGGATCCGTACCCTATTTGGGAAAATACAATACACGTGGGGGATGCTCCGGTAGCGTCGACAGAGCTCCCTCCCGATCCCGGCACCGTTTTCGCCGCTGCCCTGGGGAGATTCTCTGTTGGTGTCCGCCCTTCTCACCTCTGGGGGATGCTATCTCACTCTCTGTGCTGCTCCTGGCACCGTCGTCCTCACCAAGGGGATGCTTCGCCGCTCTCAGTGCTGGCAGCCCTGGGGGATTCTCTGTCAGTGTCCGCCCTCCTCACCCCTGGGGATGCTCCGCTGCTCTCCGTGTGGATTCCTACTCTCTTTGGGAAAATCCCTTACCTCAGGGGGATGCTCCGGTGGGTGTCCGGGCTCCTTCCGCCCCATCCCGGCACCGTCTTTGCCACTCCATGGGTCTCTGTGGTCCTTGCCCCCGGGGGAATGCTCCGCTGCTCTCGGTGCTTGCTGCCCCGGGGGATTCTCTATCCATGGCCTCCTTCCTCAGCCCCGGGGATGCTCTCCCGCACTCGGTGCTCCATGTGGATCCCTACCCTATTTGGGAAAATACAATACCAGTGGGGGATGCTCCGCGAGTGTCCGGGGAGCTCCCTCCCGATCCCGGCACCGTCTTCACCGCTGCCTGGGGGGGATGCTCCATGGGTCGCCGTGGTGCTCCCGGTTCCATGGTCCTCGCTCCGGGGCGATGCTCGGCCGCTCTCGATGCTCGGTGACCCAAGGGATTCTCTGTCGGTGTCCTCCCTTCGCACCCCGGGGATGCTCCGAAGCTCTTGCTGCTCTGTGGGGATTCCTACCCTATTTGGGAAAACAAATTACCTCTGGGGGATGCTCCGGTAGTGTCTGCAGAGCTTTCGCCCGGTCCCGGCACCGTCTTCACCCCTTCCCCGGGGGATGCTCAGCCCGTGTCTTCCCTTTTCTCCCCGGGATGATCCGCCACTCTCGGTGCTGCCTGTAGATTTCTACCCTATTTGAGAATATCCCTTACCTGTGGGGGATGATGCGGTGGGTGTCCGTGCTCCTCCCGCCCGATCCCGGCACCCTCTTCACCACTACCCCGAGTGGATGCTCCATGGGTCCCCGTGGTGCTCCCGGTTCCGTGTTCCTCGCTCTGGGGTGGTGCTCGGCTGCTCTCGGTGCTTGCTGCCCCGGGGGATGCTCTCTCCGTGGCTTCCTTTCTCACCCCGGGGATGCTCCGCCGCTCTCCGTGGGGATCCGTACCCTATTTGGGAAAATACAATACACGTGGGGGATGCTCCGGTAGCGTCGGTGGAGCTCCCTCCAAATCCTGGCACCGTTTTCGCCGCTGCCCTGGGGAGATTCTCTGTTGGTGTCTGCCCTTCTCACCTCTGGGGGATGCTATCTCACTCTCTGTGCTGCTCCTGGCACCGTCGTCCTCACCAAGGGGATGCTTCGCCGCTCTCGGTGCTTGCAGCCCTGTGGGATTCTCTGTCAGTGTCCGCCCTCCTCACTCCTGGGGATGCTCCGCTGCTCTCCGTGTGGATTCCTACTCTCTTTGGGAAAATCCCTTACCTCAGGGGGATGCTCCGGTGGGTGTCCGGGCTCCTTCCGCCCCATCCCGGCACCGTCTTTGCCACTCCATGGGTCTCTATGGTCCTTGCCCCCGGGGGAATGCTCCGCTGCTCTCGGTGCTTGCTGCCCCGGGGGATTCTCTATCCATGGCCTCCTTCCTCAGCCCCGGGGATGCTCTCCCGCACTCGGTGCTCCATGTGGATCCCTACCCTATTTGGGAAAATACAATACCAGTGGGGGATGCTCCGCGAGTGTCCGGGGAGCTCCCTCCCGATCCCGGCACCGTCTTCACCGTTGCCTGGGGGGGATGCTCCATGGGTCGCCGTGGTGCTCCCGGTTCCGTGGTCCTCGCTCCGGGGCGATGCTCGGCCGCTCTCGATGCTCGGTGACCCATGGGATTCTCTTTTGGTGTCCTCCCTTCGCACCCCGGGGATGCTCCGACGCTCTTGCTGCTCCGTGGGGATTCCTACCCTATTTGGGAGAACACATTACCTCTGGGGGATGCTCCGGTAGTGTCTGCAGAGCTTCCGCCCGATCCCGGCACCGTCTTCACCCCTGCCCCCGGGGGATGCTCTGACCGTGTCTTCCCTTTTCACCCGGGGATGATCCGCCACTCTCGGTGCTGCCTGTAGATTCCTACCCTATTTGAGAATATCCCTTACCTGTGGGGGATGATGCGGTGGGTGTCCGTGCTCCTCCCGCCCGATCCCGGCACCCTCTTCACCGCTGCCCCGGGGGGATGCTCCATGGGTCCCCGTGGTGCTCCCGGTTCCGTGTTCCTCGCTCTGGGGTGGTGCTCGGCCGCTCTCTCGGTGCTTGCTGCCCCGGGGGATGCTCTCTCCGTGGCTTCCTTTGTCCCCCCGGGGATGCTCTGCCGCTCTCCGTGGGGATCCGTACCCTATTTGGGAAAATACAATACACGTGGGGGATGCTCCGGTAGCATCGGTGGAGCTCCCTCCCGATCCCGGCACCGTCTTCACCGTTGCCTGGGGCGATGCTCCACGGGTCGCCGTGGTGCTCCCGGTTCCGTGGTCCTCGCTCCGGGGCGATGCTCGGCCGCTCTCGATGCTCGGTGACCCAAGGGATTCTCTGTCGGTTTCCTCCCTTCACACCCCGGGGATGCTCCGACGCTCTTGCTGCTCCGTGGGGATTCCTACCCTATTTGGGAAAACACATTACCTCTGGGGGATGCTCCGGTAGTGTCTGCAGAGCTTTCGCCCGGTCCCGGCACCGTCTTCACCCCTTCCCCGGGGGATGCTCTGCCCGTGTCTTCCCTTTTCACCCGGGGATGATCCGCCACTCTCGGTGCTGCCTGTAGATTTCTACCCTATTTGAGAATATCCCTTACCTGTGGGGGATGATGCGGTGGGTGTCCGTGCTCCTCCCGCCCGATCCCGGCACCCTCTTCACCGCTACCCCGAGTGGATGCTCCATGGGTCCCCGTGGTGCTCCCGGTTCCGTGTTCCTCGCTCTGGGGTGGTGCTCGGCCGCTCTCTCGGTGCTTGCTGCCCCGGGGGATGCTCTGTCCGTGTCTTCCTTTCTCACCCCAGGGATGCTCCGCTACTCTCCGTGGGGATCCGTACCCTATTTTGGAAAATACAATACCCGTGGGGGATGCTCCGGTAGTATCGGTGGAGCTCCCTCCAAATCCTGGCACCGTTTTCGCCGCTGCCCTGGGGAGATTCTCTGTTGGTGTCCGCCCTTCTCACCTCTGGGGGATGCTATCTCACTCTCCGTGCTGCTCCTGGCACCGTCGTCCTCACCAAGGGGATGCTTCGCCGCTCTCGGTGCTTGCAGCCCTGTGGGATTCTCTGTCAGTGTCCGCCCTCCTCGCCCCGGGGATGCTCTGCTGGTCTCCGTGTGGATTCCTACTCTCTTTGGGAAAATCCCTTACCTCAGGGGGATGCTCCGGTGGGTGTCCGGGCTCCTTCCGCCCCATCCCGGCACCGTCTTTGCCACTCCATGGGTCTCTGTGGTCCTTGCCCCCGGGGGAATGCTCCGCTGCTCTCGGTGCTTCCTGCCCCGGGGGATTCTCTATCCATGGCCTCCTTCCTCAGCCCCGGGGATGCTCTCCCGCACTCGGTGCTCCGTGTGGATCCCTACCCTATTTGGGAAAATACAATACCAGTGGGGGATGCTCCGCGAGTGTCCGGGGAGCTCCCTCCCGATCCCGGCACCGTCTTCACCGCTGCCTGGGGGGGATGCTCCATGGGTCGCCGTGGTGCTCCCGGTTCCGTGGTCCTCGCTCCGGGGCGATGCTCGGCCGCTCTCGATGCTCGGTGACCCAAGGGATTCTCTGTCGGTGTCCTCCCTTCGCACCCCGGGGATGCTCCGAAGCTCTTGCTGCTCTGTGGGGATTCCTACCCTATTTGGGAAAACAAATTACCTCTGGGAGATGCTCCGGTAGTGTCTGCAGAGCTTCCGCCCAATCCCGGCACCGTCTTCACCCCTTCCCCGGGGGATGCTCTGCCCGAGTCTTCCCTTTTCACCCGGGGATGATCCGCCACTCTCGGTGCTCCCTGTAGATTCCTACCCTATTTGAGAATATCCCTTACCTGTGGGGGATGATGCGGTGGGTGTCCGTGCTCCTCCCGCCCGATCCCGGCACCCTCTTCACCCCTGGCCCAGGGGGATGCTCCATGGGTCCCCGTGGTGATCCCGGTTCCGTGTTCCTCACTCTGGGGCGGTGCTCGGCCGCTCTCGGTGCTTGCTGCCCCGGGGGATGCTCTCTCCGTGGCTTCCTTTCTCACCCCGGGGATGCTCCGCTACTCTCCGTGGTGCTCCCGGTTCCGTGTTCCTCGCTCTGGGGCGGTGCTCGGCCGCTCTCTCGGTGCTTGCTGCCCCGGGGGATGCTCTCTCCGTGGCTTCCTTTCTCACCCTGGGGATGCTCTGCCGCTCTCCGTGGGGATCCGTACCCTAGTTTGGAAAATACAATACCTGTGGGGGATGATCCGGGAGTGTCCGGGGAGCTCCCTCCCGATCCCGGCACCGTCTTCACCGCTGCCTGGGGGGGATGCTCCATGGGTCGCCGTGGTGCTCCCGGTTCCGTGGTCCTCGCTCCGGGGCGATGCTCGGCCGTTCTCGATGCTCGGTGACCCAAGGGATTCTCTGTCGGTGTCCTCCCTTCACACCCCGGGGATGCTCCGATGCTCTCGCTGCTGCGTGGGTATTCCTACCCTATTTGGGAAAACACATTACCTCTGGGGGATGCCCCGGTAGTGTCTGCAGAGCTTTCGCCCGGTCTCGGCACCGTCTTCACCCCTTCCCCGGGGGATGCTCTGCCCGTGTCTTCCCTTTTCTCCCGGGGATGATCCGCCACTCTCGGTGCTGCCTGTAGACTTCTACCCTATTTGAGAATATCCCTTACCTGTGGGGGATGATGCGGTGGGTGTCCATGCTCCTCCCGCCCGATCCTGGCACCCTCTTCACCGCTGCCCCGGGGGGATGCTCCATGGGTCCCCGTGGTGCTCCCGGTTCCGTGTTCCTCGCTCTGGGGCGGTGCTCGGCCGCTCTCGGTGCTTGTTGCCCCGGGGGATGCTCTGTCCGTGGCTTCCTTTCTCACCCCGGGGATGCTCTGCCGCTCTCCGTGGGGATCCGTACCCTATTTGGGAAAATACAATACACGTGGGTGATGCTCCGGTAGCGTCGACAGAGCTCCCTCCTGATCCCGGCACCGTTTTCGCCGCTGCCCTGGGGAGATTCTCTGTTGGTGTCCGCCCTTCTCACCTCTGGGGGATGCTATCTCACTCTCCGTGCTGCTCCTGGCACCGTCGTCCTCACCAAGGGGATGCTTCGCCGCTCTCAGTGCTTGCAGCCCTGGGGGATTCTCTGTCAGTGTCCGCCCTCCTCACCCCTGGGGATGCTCCGCTGCTCTCCGTGTGGATTCCTACTCTCTTTGGGAAAATCCCTTACCTCAGGGGGATGCTCCGGTGGGTGTCCGGGCTCCTTCCGCCCCATCCCGGCACCGTCTTTGCCACTCCATGGGTCTCTGTGGTCCTTGCCCCGGGGGGATGCTCCGCTGCTCTCGGTGCTTGCTGCCCCGGGGGATTCTCTATCCATGGCCTCCTTCCTCAGCCCCGGGGATGCTCTCCCGCACTCGGTGCTCCATGTGGATCCCTACCCTATTTGGGAAAATACAATACACGTGGGGGATGCTCCCGTAGTGTCCGGGGAGCTACCTCCCGATCCCGGCACCGTCTTCACCGCTGCCTGGGGGGGATGCTCCATGGGTCGCCGTGGTGCTCCCGGTTCCGTGGTCCTCGCTCTGGGGCGATGCTCGGCCGCTCTCGATGCTCGGTGACCCATGGGATTCTCTTTTGGTGTCCTCCCTTCGCACCCCGGGAATGCTCCGACGCTCTTGCTGCTCCGTGGGGATTCCTACCCTATTTGGGAGAACACATTACCTCTGGGGGATGCTCCGGTAGTGTCTGCAGAGCTTCCGCCCGATCCCGGCACCGTCTTCACCCCTGCCCCCGGGGGATGCTCTGATCGTGTCTTCCCTTTTCACCCGGGGATGATCCGCCACTCTCGGTGCTGCCTGTAGATTCCTACCCTATTTGAGAATATCCCTTACCTGTGGGGGATGATGCGGTGGGTGTCCGTGCTCCTCCCGCCTGATCCCGGCACCCTCTTCACCGCTGCGCCGGGGGGATGCTCCATGGGTCCCCGTGGTGCTCCCGGTTCTGTGTTCCTCGCTCTGGGGTGGTGCTCGGCCGCTCTCTCGGTGCTTGCTGCCCCGGGGGATGCTCTCTCCGTGGCTTCCTTTCTCACCCCGGGGATGCTCTGCCGCTCTCCGTGGGGATCCGTACCCTATTTGGGAAAATACAATACACGTGGGGGATGCTCCGGTAGCATCGGTGGAGCTCCCTCCCGATCCCGGCACCGTCTTCACCGTTGCCTGGGGCGATGCTCCATGGGTCGCCGTGGTGCTCCCGGTTCCGTGGTCCTCGCTCCGGGGCGATGCTCGGCCGCTCTCGATGCTCGGTGACCCAAGGGATTCTCTGTCGGTTTCCTCCCTTTACACCCCGGGGATGCTCCGACGCTCTTGCTGCTCCGTGGGGATTCCTACCCTATTTGGGAAAACACATTACCTCTGGGGGATGCTCCGGTAGTGTCTGCAGAGCTTTCGCCCGATCCCGGCACCGTCTTCACCCCTTCCCCGGGGGATGCTCTGCCCGTGTCTTCCCTTTTCTCCCGGGGATGATCCGCCACTCTCGGTGCTGCCTGTAGACTTCTACCCTATTTGAGAATATCCCTTACCTGTGGGGGATGATGCGGTGGGTGTCCATGCTCCTCCCGCCCGATCCTGGCACCCTCTTCACCGCTGCCCCGGGGGGATGCTCCATGGGTCCCCGTGGTGCTCCCGGTTCCGTGTTCCTCGCTCTCGGGCGGTGCTCGGCCGCTCTCGGTGCTTGTTGCCCCGGGGGATGCTCTGTCCGTGGCTTCCTTTCTCACCCCGGGGATGCTCTGCCGCTCTCCGTGGGGATCCGTACCCTATTTGGGAAAATACAATACACGTGGGTGATGCTCCGGTAGCGTCGACAGAGCTCCCTCCTGATCCCGGCACCGTTTTCGCCGCTGCCCTGGGGAGATTCTCTGTTGGTGTCCGCCCTTCTCACCTCTGGGGGATGCTATCTCACTCTCCGTGCTGCTCCTGGCACCGTCGTCCTCACCAAGGGGATGCTTCGCCGCTCTCAGTGCTTGCAGCCCTGGGGGATTCTCTGTCAGTGTCCGCCCTCCTCACCCCTGGGGATGCTCCGCTGCTCTCCGTGTGGATTCCTACTCTCTTTGGGAAAATCCCTTACCTCAGGGGGATGCTCCGGTGGGTGTCCGGGCTCCTTCCGCCCCATCCCGGCACCGTCTTTGCCACTCCATGGGTCTCTGTGGTCCTTGCCCCGGGGGGATGCTCTGCTGCTCTCGGTGCTTGCTGCCCCGGGGGATTCTCTATCCATGGCCTCCTTCCTCGCCCCCGGTGATGCTCTCCCGCACTCGGTGCTCCATGTGGATCCCTACCCTATTTGGGAAAATACAATACACGTGGGGGATGCTCCCGTAGTGTCCGGGGAGCTCCCTCCCGATCCCGGCACCGTCTTCACCGCTGCCTGGGGGGGATGCTCCATGGGTCGCCGTGGTGCTCCCGGTTCCGTGGTCCTCGCTCTGGGGCGATGCTCGGCCGCTCTCGATGCTCGGTGACCCATGGGATTCTCTTTTGGTGTCCTCCCTTCGCACCCCGGGGATGCTCCGACGCTCTTGCTGCTCCGTGGGGATTCCTACCCTATTTGGGAGAACACATTACCTCTGGGGGATGCTCCGGTAGTGTCTGCAGAGCTTCCGCCCGATCCCGGCACCGTCTTCACCCCTGCCCCCGGGGGATGCTCTGATCGTGTCTTCCCTTTTCACCCGGGGATGATCCGCCACTCTCGGTGCTGCCTGTAGATTCCTACCCTATTTGAGAATATCCCTTACCTGTGGGGGATGATGCGGTGGGTGTCCGTGCTCCTCCCGCCTGATCCCGGCACCCTCTTCACCGCTGCGCCGGGGGGATGCTCCATGGGTCCCCGTGGTGCTCCCGGTTCTGTGTTCCTCGCTCTGGGGTGGTGCTCGGCCGCTCTCTCGGTGCTTGCTGCCCCGGGGGATGCTCTCTCCGTGGCTTCCTTTCTCACCCCGGGGATGCTCTGCCGCTCTCCGTGGGGATCCGTACCCTATTTGGGAAAATACAATACACGTGGGGGATGCTCCGGTAGCATCGGTGGAGCTCCCTCCCGATCCCGGCACCGTCTTCACCGTTGCCTGGGGCGATGCTCCATGGGTCGCCGTGGTGCTCCCGGTTCCGTGGTCCTCGCTCCGGGGCGATGCTCGGCCGCTCTCGATGCTCGGTGACCCAAGGGATTCTCTGTCGGTTTCCTCCCTTTACACCCCGGGGATGCTCCGACGCTCTTGCTGCTCCGTGGGGATTCCTACCCTATTTGGGAAAACACATTACCTCTGGGGGATGCTCCGGTAGTGTCTGCAGAGCTTTCGCCCGATCCCGGCACCGTCTTCACCCCTTCCCCGGGGGATGCTCTGCCCGTGTCTTCCCTTTTCACCCGGGGATGATCCGCCACTCTCGGTGCTGCCTGTAGATTTCTACCCTATTTGAGAATATCCCTTACCTGTGGGGGATGATGCGGTGGGTGTCCGTGCTCCTCCCGCCCGATCCCGGCACCCTCTTCACCGCTGCCCCGGGGGGATGCTCCATGGGTCCCCGTGGTGCTCCCGGTTCCGTGTTCCTCGCTCTGGGGTGGTGCTCGGCTGCTCTCGGTGCTTGCTGCCCCGGGGGATGCTCTCTCCGTGGCTTCCTTTCTCACCCCGGGGATGCTCTGCCGCTCTCCGTGGGGATCCGTACCCTATTTGGGAAAATACAATACACGTGGGGGATGCTCCGGTAGCGTCGACAGAGCTCCCTCCCGATCCCGGCACCGTTTTCGCCGCTGCCCTGGGGAGATTCTCTGTTGGTGTCCGCCCTTCTCACCTCTGGGGGATGCTATCTCACTCTCTGTGCTGCTCCTGGCACCGTCGTCCTCACCAAGGGGATGCTTCGCCGCTCTCAGTGCTGGCAGCCCTGGGGGATTCTCTGTCAGTGTCCGCCCTCCTCACCCCTGGGGATGCTCCGCTGCTCTCCGTGTGGATTCCTACTCTCTTTGGGAAAATCCCTTACCTCAGGGGGATGCTCCGGTGGGTGTCCGGGCTCCTTCCGCCCCATCCCGGCACCGTCTTTGCCACTCCATGGGTCTCTGTGGTCCTTGCCCCGGGGGGATGCTCCGCTGCTCTCGGTGCTTGCTGCCCCGGGGGATTCTCTATCCATGGCCTCCTTCCTCGCCCCCGGTGATGCTCTCCCGCACTCGGTGCTCCATGTGGATCCCTACCCTATTTGCGAAAATACAATACACGTGGGGGATGCTCCGGTAGCATCGGTGGAGCTCCCTCCCGATCCTGGCACCGTCTTCACCGCTGCCTGGGGGGGATGCTCCATGGGTCGCCGTGGTGCTCCCGGTTCCGTGGTCCTCGCTCTGGGGCGATGCTCGGCCGCTCTCGATGCTCGGTGACCCAAGGGATTCTCTGTCGGTTTCCTCCCTTCACACCCCGGGGATGCTCCGACGCTCTTGCTGCTCCGTGGGGATTCCTACCCTATTTGGGAAAACACATTACCTCTGGGGGATGCTCCGGTAGTGTCTGCAGAGCTTTCGCCCGGTCCCGGCACCGTCTTCACCCCTTCCCCGGGGGATGCTCTGCCCGTGTCTTCCCTTTTCACCCAGGGATGATCCGCCACTCTCGGTGCTCCCTATAGATTCCTACCCTATTTGAGAATATCCCTTACCTGTGGGGGATGATGCGGTGGGTGTCCGTGCTCCTCCCGCCCGATCCCGGCACCCTCTTCACCGCTACCCCGAGTGGATGCTCCATGGGTCCCCGTGGTGCTCCCGGTTCCGTGTTCCTCGCTCTGGGGTGGTGCTCGGCTGCTCTCGGTGCTTGCTGCCCCGGGGGATGCTCTCTCCGTGGCTTCCTTTCTCACCCCGGGGATGCTCCGCCGCTCTCCGTGGGGATCCGTACCCTATTTGGGAAAATACAATACACGTGGGGGATGCTCCGGTAGCGTCGGTGGAGCTCCCTCCAAATCCTGGCACCGTTTTCGCCGCTGCCCTGGGGAGATTCTCTGTTGGTGTCTGCCCTTCTCACCTCTGGGGGATGCTATCTCACTCTCTGTGCTGCTCCTGGCACCGTCGTCCTCACCAAGGGGATGCTTCGCCGCTCTCGGTGCTTGCAGCCCTGTGGGATTCTCTGTCAGTGTCTGCCCTCCTCACTCCTGGGGATGCTCCGCTGCTCTCCGTGTGGATTCCTACTCTCTTTGGGAAAATCCCTTACCTCAGGGGGATGCTCCGGTGGGTGTCCGGGCTCCTTCCGCCTCATCCCGGCACCGTCTTTGCCACTCCATGGCTCTCTGTGGTCCTTGCCCCGGGGGGATGCTCCGCTGCTCTCGGTGCTTGCTGCCCCGGGGGATTCTCTATCCATGGCCTCCTTCCTCAGCCCCGGGGATGCTCTCCCGCACTCGGTGCTCCATGTGGATCCCTACCCTATTTGGGAAAATACAATACCAGTGGGGGATGCTCCGCGAGTGTCCGGGGAGCTCCCTCCCGATCCCGGCACCGTCTTCACCGTTGCCTGGGGGGGATGCTCCATGGGTCGCCGTGGTGCTCCCGGTTCCGTGGTCCTCGCTCCGGGGCGATGCTCGGCCGCTCTCGATGCTCGGTGACCCATGGGATTCTCTTTTGGTGTCCTCCCTTCGCACCCCGGGGATGCTCCGACGCTCTTGCTGCTCCGTGGGGATTCCTACCCTATTTGGGAGAACACATTACCTCTGGGGGATGCTCCGGTAGTGTCTGCAGAGCTTCCGCCCGATCCCGGCACCGTCTTCACCCCTGCCCCCGGGGGATGCTCTGACCGTGTCTTCCCTTTTCACCCGGGGATGATCCGCCACTCTCGGTGCTGCCTGTAGATTCCTACCCTATTTGAGAATATCCCTTACCTGTGGGGGATGATGCGGTGGGTGTCCGTGCTCCTCCCGCCCGATCCCGGCACCCTCTTCACCGCTGCCCCGGGGGGATGATCCATGGGTCCCCGTGGTGCTCCCGGTTCCGTGTTCCTCGCTCTGGGGTGGTGCTCGGCTGCTCTCGGTGCTTTCTGCCCCGGGGGATGCTCTCTCCGTGGCTTCCTTTCTCACCCCGGGGATGCTCTGCCGCTCTCCGTGGGGATCCGTACCCTATTTGGGAAAATACAATACACGTGGGGGATGCTCCGGTAGCGTCGACAGAGCTCCCTCCCGATCCCGGCACCGTTTTCGCCGCTGCCCTGGGGAGATTCTCTGTTGGTGTCCGCCCTTCTCACCTCTGGGGGATGCTATCTCACTCTCTGTGCTGCTCCTGGCACCGTCGTCCTCACCAAGGGGATGCCTCGCCGCTCTCAGTGCTGGCAGCCCTGGGGGATTCTCTGTCAGTGTCCGCCCTCCTCACCCCTGGGGATGCTCCGCTGCTCTCCGTGTGGATTCCTACTCTCTTTGGGAAAATCCCTTACCTCAGGGGGATGCTCCGGTGGGTGTCCGGGCTCCTTCCGCCCCATCCCGGCCCCGTCTTTGCCACTCCATGGGTCTCTGTGGTCCTTGCCCCCGGGGGAATGCTCTGCTGCTCTCGGTGCTTGCTGCCCCGGGGGATTCTCTATCCATGGCCTCCTTCCTCAGCCCCGGGGATGCTCTCCCGCACTCGGTGCTCCATGTGGATCCCTACCCTATTTGGGAAAATACAATACCAGTGGGGGATGCTCCGCGAGTGTCCGGGGAGCTCCCTCCCGATCCCGGCACCGTCTTCACCGCTGCCTGGGGGGGATGCTCCATGGGTCGCCGTGGTGCTCCCGGTTCCGTGTTCCTCGCTCTGGGGTGGTGCTCGGCCGCTCTCTCGGTGCTTGCTGCCCCGGGGGATGCTCTCTCCGTGGCTTCCTTTCTCACCCCGGGGATGCTCTGCCGCTCTCCGTGGGGATCCGTACCCTATTTGCGAAAATACAATACACGTGGGGGATGCTCCGGTAGCATCGGTGGAGCTCCCTACCGATCCCGGCACCGTCTTCACCGTTGCCTGGGGCGATGCTCCATGGGTCGCCGTGGTGCTCCCGGTTCCGTGGTCCTCGCTCCGGGGCGATGCTCGGCCGTTCTTGATGCTCGGTGACCCAAGGGATTCTCTGTCGGTGTCCTCCCTTCGCACCCCAGGGATGCTCCGATGCTCTCGCTGCTGCGTGGGTATTCCTACCCTATTTGGGAAAACACATTACCTCTGGGAGATGCTCCGGTAGTGTCTGCAGAGCTTCCGCCTGATCCCGGCACCGTCTTCACCCCTGCCCCCGGGGGATGCTCTGCCCGAGTCTTCCCTTTTCTCCCCGGGATGATCCGCCACTCTCGGTGCTGCCTCTAGATTCCTACCCTATTAGAGAATATCCCTTACCGGTGGGGGATGATCCGGTGGGTGTCCGTGCTCCTCCCGCCCGATCCCGGCACCCTCTTCACCGCTGCCCCGGGGGGATGCTCCATGGGTCCCCGTGGTGCTCCCGGTTCCGTGTTCCTCGCTCTGGGACGGTGCTCGGCCGCTCTCTCGGTGCTTGCTGCCCCGGGGGATGCTCTCTCCGTGGCTTCCTTTCTCGCCCCGGGGATGCTCTGCCGCTCTCCGTGGGGATCCGTACCCTATCTGGGAAAATACAATACACGTGGGGGATGCTCCGGTAGCGTCGACAGAGCTCCCTCCTGATCCCGGCACCGTTTTCGCCGCTGCCCTGGGGAGATTCTCTGTTGGTGTCCGCCCTTCTCACCTCTGGGGGATGCTATCTCACTCTCCGTGCTGCTCCTGGCACCGTCGTCCTCACCAAGGGGATGCTTCGCCGCTCTCGGTGCTTGCAGCCCTGTGGGATTCTCTGTCAGTGTCCGCCCTCCTCACCCCTGGGGATGCTCCGCTGCTCTCCGTGTGGATTCCTACTCTCTTTGGGAAAATCCCTTACCTCAGGGGGATGCTCCGGTGGGTGTCCGGGCTCCTTCCGCCCCATCCCGGCACCGTCTTTGCCACTCCATGGGTCTCTGTGGTCCTTGCCCCGGGGGGATGCTCCGCTGCTCTCGGTGCTTGCTGCCCCGGGGGATTCTCTATCCATGGCCTCCTTCCTCGCCCCCGGTGATGCTCTCCCGCACTCGGTGCTCCATGTGGATCCCTACCCTATTTGCGAAAATACAATACACGTGGGGGATGCTCCGGTAGCATCGGTGGAGCTCCCTCCCGATCCTGGCACCGTCTTCACCGCTGCCTGGGGGGGATGCTCCATGGGTCGCCGTGGTGCTCCCGGTTCCGTGGTCCTCGCTCTGGGGCGATGCTCGGCCGCTCTCGATGCTCGGTGACCCATGGGATTCTCTTTTGGTGTCCTCCCTTCGCACCCCGGGGATGCTCCGACGCTCTTGCTGCTCCGTGGGGATTCCTACCCTATTTGGGAAAACACATTACCTCTGGGGGATGCTCCGGTAGTGTCTGCAGAGCTTCCGCCCGATCCCGGCACCGTCTTCACCCCTGCCCCCGGGGGATGCTCTGCCCGTGTCTTCCCTTTTCACCCGGGGATGCTCCGCCACTCTCGGTGGTCCCTGCAGATTCCTACCCTATTTGAGAATATCCCTTACCTGTGGGGGATGATGCGGTGGGTGTCCGTGCTCCTCCCGCCCGATCCCGGCACCCTCTTCACCGCTGCCCCGGGGGGATGCTCCATGGGTCCCCGTGGTGCTCTTGGTTCTGTGTTCCTCGCTCTGGGGTGGTGCTCGGCCGCTCTCTCGGTGCTTGCTGCCCCGGGGGATGCTCTCTCCGTGGCTTCCTTTCTCCCCCCGGGGATGCTCTGCCGCTCTCCGTGGGGATCCGTACCCTATTTCGGAAAATACAATACACGTGGGGGATGCTCCGGTAGCATCGGTGGAGCTCCCTCCCGATCCCGGCACCGTCTTCACCGTTGCCTGGGGCGATGCTCCATGGGTCGCCGTGGTGCTCCCGGTTCCGTGGTCCTCGCTCCGGGGCGATGCTCGGCCGCTCTCGATGCTCGGTGACCCAAGGGATTCTCTGTCGGTTTCCTCCCTTCACACCCCGGGGATGCTCCGACGCTCTTGCTGCTCCGTGGGGATTCCTACCCTATTTGGGAAAACACATTACCTCTGGGGGATGCTCCGGTAGTGTCTGCAGAGCTTTCGCCCGGTCCCGGCACCGTCTTCACCCCTTCCCCGGGGGATGCTCTGCCCGTGTCTTCCCTTTTCACCCGGGGATGATCCGCCACTCTCGGTGCTGCCTGTAGATTTCTACCCTATTTGAGAATATCCCTTACCTGTGGGGGATGATGCGGTGGGTGTCCGTGCTCCTCCCGCCCGATCCCGGCACCCTCTTCACCGCTGCCCCGGGGGGATGATCCATGGGTCCCCGTGGTGCTCCCGGTTCCGTGTTCCTCGCTCTGGGGTGGTGCTCGGCTGCTCTCGGTGCTTTCTGCCCCGGGGGATGCTCTCTCCGTGGCTTCCTTTCTCACCCCGGGGATGCTCTGCCGCTCTCCGTGGGGATCCGTACCCTATTTGGGAAAATACAATACACGTGGGGGATGCTCCGGTAGCGTCGACAGAGCTCCCTCCCGATCCCGGCACCGTTTTCGCCGCTGCCCTGGGGAGATTCTCTGTTGGTGTCCGCCCTTCTCACCTCTGGGGGATGCTATCTCACTCTCTGTGCTGCTCCTGGCACCGTCGTCCTCACCAAGGGGATGCTTCGCCGCTCTCAGTGCTGGCAGCCCTGGGGGATTCTCTGTCAGTGTCCGCCCTCCTCACCCCTGGGGATGCTCCGCTGCTCTCCGTGTGGATTCCTACTCTCTTTGGGAAAATCCCTTACCTCAGGGGGATGCTCCGGTGGGTGTCCGGGCTCCTTCCGCCCCATCCCGGCACCGTCTTTGCCACTCCATGGGTCTCTGTGGTCCTTGCCCCGGGGGGAATGCTCCGCTGCTCTCGGTGCTTGCTGCCCCGGGGGATTCTCTATCCATGGCCTCCTTCCTCAGCCCCGGGGATGCTCTCCCGCACTCGGTGCTCCATGTGGATCCCTACCCTATTTGGGAAAATACAATACCAGTGGGGGATGCTCCGCGAGTGTCCGGGGAGCTCCCTCCCGATCCCGGCACCGTCTTCACCGTTGCCTGGGGGGGATGCTCCATGGGTCGCCGTGGTGCTCCCGGTTCCATGGTCCTCGCTCCGGGGCGATGCTCGGCCGCTCTCGATGCTCGGTGACCCAAGGGATTCTCTGTCGGTGTCCTCCCTTCGCACCCCGGGGATGCTCCGAAGCTCTTGCTGCTCTGTGGGGATTCCTACCCTATTTGGGAGAACAAATTACCTCTGGGGGATGCTCCGGTAGTGTCTGCAGAGCTTTCGCCCGGTCCCGGCACCGTCTTCACCCCTTCCCCGGGGGATGCTCAGCCCGTGTCTTCCCTTTTCTCCCCGGGATGATCCGCCACTCTCGGTGCTGCCTGTAGATTTCTACCCTATTTGAGAATATCCCTTACCTGTGGGGGATGATGCGGTGGGTGTCCGTGCTCCTCCCGCCCGATCCCGGCACCCTCTTCACCGCTACCCCGAGTGGATGCTCCATGGGTCCCCGTGGTGCTCCCGGTTCCGTGTTCCTCGCTCTGGGGTGGTGCTCGGCTGCTCTCGGTGCTTGCTGGCCCGGGGGATGCTCTCTCCGTGGCTTCCTTTCTCACCCCGGGGATGCTCCGCCGCTCTCCGTGGGGATCCGTACCCTATTTGGGAAAATACAATACACGTGGGGGATGCTCCGGTAGCGTCGGTGGAGCTCCCTCCAAATCCTGGCACCGTTTTCGCCGCTGCCCTGGGGAGATTCTCTGTTGGTGTCTGCCCTTCTCACCTCTGGGGGATGCTATCTCACTCTCTGTGCTGCTCCTGGCACCGTCGTCCTCACCAAGGGGATGCTTCGCCGCTCTCGGTGCTTGCAGCCCTGTGGGATTCTCTGTCAGTGTCCGCCCTCCTCACTCCTGGGGATGCTCCGCTGCTCTCCGTGTGGATTCCTACTCTCTTTGGGAAAATCCCTTACCTCAGGGGGATGCTCCGGTGGGTGTCCGGGCTCCTTCCGCCCCATCCCGGCACCGTCTTTGCCACTCCATGGGTCTCTATGGTCCTTGCCCCCGGGGGAATGCTCCGCTGCTCTCGGTGCTTGCTGCCCCGGGGGATTCTCTATCCATGGCCTCCTTCCTCAGCCCCGGGGATGCTCTCCCGCACTCGGTGCTCCATGTGGATCCCTACCCTATTTGGGAAAATACAATACCAGTGGGGGATGCTCCGCGAGTGTCCGGGGAGCTCCCTCCCGATCCCGGCACCGTCTTCACCGTTGCCTGGGGGGGATGCTCCATGGGTCGCCGTGGTGCTCCCGGTTCCGTGGTCCTCGCTCCGGGGCGATGCTCGGCCGCTCTCGATGCTCGGTGACCCATGGGATTCTCTTTTGGTGTCCTCCCTTCGCACCCCGGGGATGCTCCGACGCTCTTGCTGCTCCGTGGGGATTCCTACCCTATTTGGGAGAACACATTACCTCTGGGGGATGCTCCGGTAGTGTCTGCAGAGCTTCCGCCCGATCCCGGCACCGTCTTCACCCCTGCCCCCGGGGGATGCTCTGACCGTGTCTTCCCTTTTCACCCGGGGATGATCCGCCACTCTCGGTGCTGCCTGTAGATTCCTACCCTATTTGAGAATATCCCTTACCTGTGGGGGATGATGCGGTGGGTGTCCGTGCTCCTCCCGCCCGATCCCGGCACCCTCTTCACCGCTGCCCCGGGGGGATGCTCCATGGGTCCCCGTGGTGCTCCCGGTTCCGTGTTCCTCGCTCTGGGGTGGTGCTCGGCCGCTCTCTCGGTGCTTGCTGCCCCGGGGGATGCTCTCTCCGTGGCTTCCTTTGTCCCCCCGGGGATGCTCTGCCGCTCTCCGTGGGGATCCGTACCCTATTTGGGAAAATACAATACACGTGGGGGATGCTCCGGTAGCATCGGTGGAGCTCCCTCCCGATCCCGGCACCGTCTTCACCGTTGCCTGGGGCGATGCTCCACGGGTCGCCGTGGTGCTCCCGGTTCCGTGGTCCTCGCTCCGGGGCGATGCTCGGCCGCTCTCGATGCTCGGTGACCCAAGGGATTCTCTGTCGGTTTCCTCCCTTCACACCCCGGGGATGCTCCGACGCTCTTGCTGCTCCGTGGGGATTCCTACCCTATTTGGGAAAACACATTACCTCTGGGGGATGCTCCGGTAGTGTCTGCAGAGCTTTCGCCCGGTCCCGGCACCGTCTTCACCCCTTCCCCGGGGGATGCTCTGCCCGTGTCTTCCCTTTTCACCCGGGGATGATCCGCCACTCTCGGTGCTGCCTGTAGATTTCTACCCTATTTGAGAATATCCCTTACCTGTGGGGGATGATGCGGTGGGTGTCCGTGCTCCTCCCGCCCGATCCCGGCACCCTCTTCACCGCTGCCCCGGGGGGATGATCCATGGGTCCCCGTGGTGCTCCCGGTTCCGTGTTCCTCGCTCTGGGGTGGTGCTCGGCTGCTCTCGGTGCTTTCTGCCCCGGGGGATGCTCTCTCCGTGGCTTCCTTTCTCACCCCGGGGATGCTCTGCCGCTCTCCGTGGGGATCCGTACCCTATTTGGGAAAATACAATACACGTGGGGGATGCTCCGGTAGCGTCGACAGAGCTCCCTCCCGATCCCGGCACCGTTTTCGCCGCTGCCCTGGGGAGATTCTCTGTTGGTGTCCGCCCTTCTCACCTCTGGGGGATGCTATCTCACTCTCTGTGCTGCTCCTGGCACCGTCGTCCTCACCAAGGGGATGCCTCGCCGCTCTCAGTGCTGGCAGCCCTGGGGGATTCTCTGTCAGTGTCCGCCCTCCTCACCCCTGGGGATGCTCCGCTGCTCTCCGTGTGGATTCCTACTCTCTTTGGGAAAATCCCTTACCTCAGGGGGATGCTCCGGTGGGTGTCCGGGCTCCTTCCGCCCCATCCCGGCCCCGTCTTTGCCACTCCATGGGTCTCTGTGGTCCTTGCCCCCGGGGGAATGCTCTGCTGCTCTCGGTGCTTGCTGCCCCGGGGGATTCTCTATCCATGGCCTCCTTCCTCAGCCCCGGGGATGCTCTCCCGCACTCGGTGCTCCATGTGGATCCCTACCCTATTTGGGAAAATACAATACCAGTGGGGGATGCTCCGCGAGTGTCCGGGGAGCTCCCTCCCGATCCCGGCACCGTCTTCACCGCTGCCTGGGGGGGATGCTCCATGGGTCGCCGTGGTGCTCCCGGTTCCGTGTTCCTCGCTCTGGGGTGGTGCTCGGCCGCTCTCTCGGTGCTTGCTGCCCCGGGGGATGCTCTCTCCGTGGCTTCCTTTCTCACCCCGGGGATGCTCTGCCGCTCTCCGTGGGGATCCGTACCCTATTTGCGAAAATACAATACACGTGGGGGATGCTCCGGTAGCATCGGTGGAGCTCCCTACCGATCCCGGCACCGTCTTCACCGTTGCCTGGGGCGATGCTCCATGGGTCGCCGTGGTGCTCCCGGTTCCGTGGTCCTCGCTCCGGGGCGATGCTCGGCCGTTCTTGATGCTCGGTGACCCAAGGGATTCTCTGTCGGTGTCCTCCCTTCGCACCCCAGGGATGCTCCGATGCTCTCGCTGCTGCGTGGGTATTCCTACCCTATTTGGGAAAACACATTACCTCTGGGAGATGCTCCGGTAGTGTCTGCAGAGCTTCCGCCTGATCCCGGCACCGTCTTCACCCCTGCCCCCGGGGGATGCTCTGCCCGAGTCTTCCCTTTTCTCCCCGGGATGATCCGCCACTCTCGGTGCTGCCTCTAGATTCCTACCCTATTAGAGAATATCCCTTACCGGTGGGGGATGATCCGGTGGGTGTCCGTGCTCCTCCCGCCCGATCCCGGCACCCTCTTCACCGCTGCCCCGGGGGGATGCTCCATGGGTCCCCGTGGTGCTCCCGGTTCCGTGTTCCTCGCTCTGGGACGGTGCTCGGCCGCTCTCTCGGTGCTTGCTGCCCCGGGGGATGCTCTCTCCGTGGCTTCCTTTCTCGCCCCGGGGATGCTCTGCCGCTCTCCGTGGGGATCCGTACCCTATCTGGGAAAATACAATACACGTGGGGGATGCTCCGGTAGCGTCGACAGAGCTCCCTCCTGATCCCGGCACCGTTTTCGCCGCTGCCCTGGGGAGATTCTCTGTTGGTGTCCGCCCTTCTCACCTCTGGGGGATGCTATCTCACTCTCCGTGCTGCTCCTGGCACCGTCGTCCTCACCAAGGGGATGCTTCGCCGCTCTCGGTGCTTGCAGCCCTGGGGGATTCTCTGTCAGTGTCCGCCCTCCTCACCCCTGGGGATGCTCCGCTGCTCTCCGTGTGGATTCCTACTCTCTTTGGGAAAATCCCTTACCTCAGGGGGATGCTCCGGTGGGTGTCCGGGCTCCTTCCGCCCCATCCCGGCACCGTCTTTGCCACTCCATGGGTCTCTGTGGTCCTTGCCCCGGGGGGATGCTCCGCTGCTCTCGGTGCTTGCTGCCCCGGGGGATTCTCTATCCATGGCCTCCTTCCTCGCCCCCGGTGATGCTCTCCCGCACTCGGTGCTCCATGTGGATCCCTACCCTATTTGGGAAAATACAATACCTGTGGGGGATGCTCCGGTAGTGTCCGGGGAGCTCCCTCCCGATCCCGGCACCGTCTTCACCCCTGCCCCCGGGGGATGCTCTGCCCGTGTCTTCCCTTTTCACCCGGGGATGCTCCGCCACTCTCGGTGGTCCCTGCAGATTCCTACCCTATTTGAGAATATCCCTTACCTGTGGGGGATGATGCGGTGGGTGTCCGTGCTCCTCCCGCCCGATCCCGGCACCCTCTTCACCGCTGCCCCGGGGGGATGCTCCATGGGTCCCCGTGGTGCTCCCGGTTCCGTGTTCCTCGCTCTGGGGTGGTGCTCGGCCGCTCTCGGTGCTTGCTGCCCCGGGGGATGCTCTCTCCGTGTCTTCCGTTCTCACCCCGGGGATGCTCTGCCGCTCTCCGTGGGGATCCGTACCCTATTTGCGAAAATACAATACACGTGGGGGATGCTCCGGTAGCATCGGTGGAGCTCCCTCCCGATCCCGGCACCGTCTTCACCGTTGCCTGGGGCGATGCTCCACGGGTCGCCGTGGTGCTCCCGGTTCCGTGGTCCTCGCTCCGGGGCGATGCTCGGCCGCTCTCGATGCTCGGTGACCCAAGGGATTCTCTGTCGGTTTCCTCCCTTCACACCCCGGGGATGCTCCGACGCTCTTGCTGCTCCGTGGGGATTCCTACCCTATTTGGGAAAACACATTACCTCTGGGGTATGCTCCGGTAGTGTCTGCAGAGCTTTCGCCCGGTCCCGGCACCGTCTTCACCCCTTCCCCGGGGGATGCTCTGCCCGTGTCTTCCCTTTTCACCCGGGGATGATCCGCCACTCTCGGTGCTGCCTGTAGATTTCTACCCTATTTGAGAATATCCCTTACCTGTGGGGGATGATGCGGTGGGTGTCCGTGCTCCTCCCGCCCGATCCCGGCACCCTCTTCACCGCTGCCCCGGGGGGATGCTCCATGGGTCCCCGTGGTGCTCCCGGTTCCGTGTTCCTCGCTCTGGGGTGGTGCTCGGCCGCTCTCTCGGTGCTTGCTGCCCCGGGGGATGCTCTGTCCGTGTCTTCCTTTCTCACCCCGGGGATGCTCCGCTACTCTCCGTGGGGATCCGTACCCTATTTTGGAAAATACAATACCCGTGGGGGATGCTCCGGTAGTATCGGTGGAGCTCCCTCCAAATCCTGGCACCGTTTTCGCCGCTGCCCTGGGGAGATTCTCTGTTGGTGTCCGCCCTTCTCACCTCTGGGGGATGCTATCTCACTCTCCGTGCTGCTCCTGGCACCGTCGTCCTCACCAAGGGGATGCTTCGCCGCTCTCGGTGCTTGCAGCCCTGTGGGATTCTCTGTCAGTGTCCGCCCTCCTCGCCCCGGGGATGCTCTGCTGGTCTCCGTGTGGATTCCTACTCTCTTTGGGAAAATCCCTTACCTCAGGGGGATGCTCCGGTGGGTGTCCGGGCTCCTTCCGCCCCATCCCGGCACCGTCTTTGCCACTCCATGGGTCTCTGTGGTCCTTGCCCCGGGGGGATGCTCCGCTGCTCTCGGTGCTTGCTGCCCCGGGGGATTCTCTATCCATGGCCTCCTTCCTCGCCCCCGGTGATGCTCTCCCGCACTCGGTGCTCCATGTGGATCCCTACCCTATTTGGGAAAATACAATACCAGTGGGGGATGCTCCGCGAGTGTCCGGGGAGCTCCCTCCCGATCCCGGCACCGTCTTCACCCCTGCCCCCGGGGGATGCTCTGCCCGTGTCTTCCCTTTTCACCCGGGGATGCTCCGCCACTCTCGGTGGTCCCTGCAGATTCCTACCCTATTTGAGAATATCCCTTACCTGTGGGGGATGATGCGGTGGGTGTCCGTGCTCCTCCCGCCCGATCCCGGCACCCTCTTCACCGCTGCCCCGGGGAGATGCTCCATGGGTCCCCGTGGTGCTCCCGGTTCCGTGTTCCTCGCTCTGGGGTGGTGCTCGGCCGCTCTCTCGGTGCTTGCTGCCCCGGGGGATGCTCTCTCCGTGGCTTCCTTTCTCACCCCGGGGATGCTCTGCCGCTCTCCGTGGGGATCCGTACCCTATTTGGGAAAATACAATACACGTGGGGGATGCTCCGGTAGCATCGGTGGAGCTCCCTCCCGATCCCGGCACCGTCTTCACCGTTGCCTGGGGCGATGCTCCATGGGTCGCCGTGGTGCTCCCGGTTCCGTGGTCCTCGCTCCGGGGCGATGCTCGGCCGCTCTCGATGCTCGGTGACCCAAGGGATTCTCTGTCGGTTTCCTCCCTTCACACCCCGGGGATGCTCCGACGCTCTTGCTGCTCCGTGGGGATTCCTACCCTATTTGGGAAAACACATTACCTCTGGGGGATGCTCCGGTAGTGTCTGCAGAGCTTCCGCCCGGTCCCGGCACCGTCTTCACCCCTTCCCCGGGGGATGCTCTGCCCGTGTCTTCCCTTTTCACCCGGGGATGATCCGCCACTCTCGGTGCTGCCTGTAGATTCCTACCCTATTTGAGAATATCCCTTACCTGTGGGGGATGATGCGGTGGGTGTCCGTGCTCCTCCCGCCCGATCCCGGCACCCTCTTCACCGCTGCCCCGGGGGGATGCTCCATGGGTCCCCGTGGTGCTCCCGGTTCTGTGTTCCTCGCTCTGGGGTGGTGCTCGGCCGCTCTCTCGGTGCTTGCTGCCCCGGGGGATGCTCTCTCCGTGGCTTCCTTTCTCCCCCCGGGGATGCTCTGCCGCTCTCCGTGGGGATCCGTACCCTATTTGGGAAAATACAATACACGTGGGGGATGCTCCGGTAGCATCGGTGGAGCTCCCTCCCGATCCCGGCACCGTCTTCACCGTTGCCTGGGGCGATGCTCCATGGGTCGCCGTGGTGCTCCCGGTTCCGTGGTCCTCGCTCCGGGGCGATGCTCGGCCGCTCTCGATGCTCGGTGACCCAAGGGATTCTCTGTCGGTTTCCTCCCTTCACACCCCGGGGATGCTCCGACGCTCTTGCTGCTCCGTGGGGATTCCTACCCGATTTGGGAAAACACATTACCTCTGGGGGATGCTCCGGTAGTGTCTGCAGAGCTTTCGCCCGGTCCCGGCACCGTCTTCACCCCTTCCCCGGGGGATGCTCTGCCCGTGTCTTCCCTTTTCACCCGGGGATGATCCGCCACTCTCGGTGCTGCCTGTAGATTTCTACCCTATTTGAGAATATCCCTTACCTGTGGGGGATGATGCGGTGGGTGTCCGTGCTCCTCCCGCCCGATCCCGGCACCCTCTTCACCGCTGCCCCGGGGGGATGATCCATGGGTCCCCGTGGTGCTCCCGGTTCCGTGTTCCTCGCTCTGGGGTGGTGCTCGGCTGCTCTCGGTGCTTTCTGCCCCGGGGGATGCTCTCTCCGTGGCTTCCTTTCTCACCCCGGGGATGCTCTGCCGCTCTCCGTGGGGATCCGTACCCTATTTGGGAAAATACAATACACGTGGGGGATGCTCCGGTAGCGTCGACAGAGCTCCCTCCCGATCCCGGCACCGTTTTCGCCGCTGCCCTGGGGAGATTCTCTGTTGGTGTCCGCCCTTCTCACCTCTGGGGGATGCTATCTCACTCTCTGTGCTGCTCCTGGCACCGTCGTCCTCACCAAGGGGATGCTTCGCCGCTCTCAGTGCTGGCAGCCCTGGGGGATTCTCTGTCAGTGTCCGCCCTCCTCACCCCTGGGGATGCTCCGCTGCTCTCCGTGTGGATTCCTACTCTCTTTGGGAAAATCCCTTACCTCAGGGGGATGCTCCGGTGGGTGTCCGGGCTCCTTCCGCCCCATCCCGGCACCGTCTTTGCCACTCCATGGGTCTCTGTGGTCCTTGCCCCCGGGGGAATGCTCCGCTGCTCTCGGTGCTTGCTGCCCCGGGGGATTCTCTATCCATGGCCTCCTTCCTCAGCCCCGGGGATGCTCTCCCGCACTCGGTGCTCCATGTGGATCCCTACCCTATTTGGGAAAATACAATACCAGTGGGGGATGCTCCGCGAGTGTCCGGGGAGCTCCCTCCCGATTCCGGCACCGTCTTCACCGCTGCCTGGGGGGGATGCTCCATGGGTCGCCGTGGTGCTCCCGGTTCCATGGTCCTCGCTCCGGGGCGATGCTCGGCCGCTCTCGATGCTCGGTGACCCAAGGGATTCTCTGTCGGTGTCCTCCCTTCGCACCCCGGGGATGCTCCGAAGCTCTTGCTGCTCTGTGGGGATTCCTACCCTATTTGGGAAAACAAATTACCTCTGGGGGATGCTCCGGTAGTGTCTGCAGAGCTTTCGCCCGGTCCCGGCACCGTCTTCACCCCTTCCCCGGGGTATGCTCAGCCCGTGTCTTCCCTTTTCTCCCCGGGATGATCCGCCACTCTCGGTGCTGCCTGTAGATTTCTACCCTATTTGAGAATATCCCTTACCTGTGGGGGATGATGCGGTGGGTGTCCGTGCTCCTCCCGCCCGATCCCGGCACCCTCTTCACCGCTACCCCGAGTGGATGCTCCATGGGTCCCCGTGGTGCTCCCGGTTCCGTGTTCCTCGCTCTGGGGTGGTGCTCGGCTGCTCTCGGTGCTTTCTGCCCCGGGGGATGCTCTCTCCGTGGCTTCCTTTCTCACCCCGGGGATGCTCTGCCGCTCTCCGTGGGGATCCGTACCCTATTTGGGAAAATACAATACACGTGGGGGATGCTCCGGTAGCGTCGGTGGAGCTCCCTCCAAATCCTGGCACCGTTTTCGCCGCTGCCCTGGGGAGATTCTCTGTTGGTGTCTGCCCTTCTCACCTCTGGGGGATGCTATCTCACTCTCTGTGCTGCTCCTGGCACCGTCGTCCTCACCAAGGGGATGCTTCGCCGCTCTCGGTGCTTGCAGCCCTGTGGGATTCTCTGTCAGTGTCCGCCCTCCTCACTCCTGGGGATGCTCCGCTGCTCTCCGTGTGGATTCCTACTCTCTTTGGGAAAATCCCTTACCTCAGGGGGATGCTCCGGTGGGTGTCCGGGCTCCTTCCGCCCCATCCCGGCACCGTCTTTGCCACTCCATGGGTCTCTATGGTCCTTGCCCCCGGGGGAATGCGCCGCTGCTCTCGGTGCTTGCTGCCCCGGGGGATTCTCTATCCATGGCCTCCTTCCTCAGCCCCGGGGATGCTCTCCCGCACTCGGTGCTCCATGTGGATCCCTACCCTATTTGGGAAAATACAATACCAGTGGGGGATGCTCCGCGAGTGTCCGGGGAGCTCCCTCCCGATCCCGGCACCGTCTTCACCGTTGCCTGGGGGGGATGCTCCATGGGTCGCCGTGGTGCTCCCGGTTCCGTGGTCCTCGCTCCGGGGCGATGCTCGGCCGCTCTCGATGCTCGGTGACCCATGGGATTCTCTTTTGGTGTCCTCCCTTCGCACCCCGGGGATGCTCCGACGCTCTTGCTGCTCCGTGGGGATTCCTACCCTATTTGGGAGAACACATTACCTCTGGGGGATGCTCCGGTAGTGTCTGCAGAGCTTCCGCCCGATCCCGGCACCGTCTTCACCCCTGCCCCCGGGGGATGCTCTGACCGTGTCTTCCCTTTTCACCCGGGGATGATCCGCCACTCTCGGTGCTGCCTGTAGATTCCTACCCTATTTGAGAATATCCCTTACCTGTGGGGGATGATGCGGTGGGTGTCCGTGCTCCTCCCGCCCGATCCCGGCACCCTCTTCACCGCTGCCCCGGGGGGATGCTCCATGGGTCCCCGTGGTGCTCCCGGTTCTGTGTTCCTCGCTCTGGGGTGGTGCTCGGCCGCTCTCTCGGTGCTTGCTGCCCCGGGGGATGCTCTCTCCGTGGCTTCCTTTCTCCCCCCGGGGATGCTCTGCCGCTCTCCGTGGGGATCCGTACCCTATTTGGGAAAATACAATACACGTGGGGGATGCTCCGGTAGCATCGGTGGAGCTCCCTCCCGATCCCGGCACCGTCTTCACCGTTGCCTGGGGCGATGCTCCACGGGTCGCCGTGGTGCTCCCGGTTCCGTGGTCCTCGCTCCGGGGCGATGCTCGGCCGCTCTCGATGCTCGGTGACCCAAGGGATTCTCTGTCGGTTTCCTCCCTTCACACCCCGGGGATGCTCCGACGCTCTTGCTGCTCCGTGGGGATTCCTACCCTATTTGGGAAAACACATTACCTCTGGGGGATGCTCCGGTAGTGTCTGCAGAGCTTTCGCCCGGTCCCGGCACCGTCTTCACCCCTTCCCCGGGGGATGCTCTGCCCGTGTCTTCCCTTTTCACCCGGGGATGATCCGCCACTCTCGGTGCTGCCTGTAGATTTCTACCCTATTTGAGAATATCCCTTACCTGTGGGGGATGATGCGGTGGGTGTCCGTGCTCCTCCCGCCCGATCCCGGCACCCTCTTCACCGCTGCCCCGGGGGGATGATCCATGGGTCCCCGTGGTGCTCCCGGTTCCGTGTTCCTCGCTCTGGGACGGTGCTCGGCCGCTCTCTCGGTGCTTGCTGCCCCGGGGGATGCTCTCTCCGTGGCTTCCTTTCTCGCCCCGGGGATGCTCTGCCGCTCTCCGTGGGGATCCGTACCCTATCTGGGAAAATACAATACACGTGGGGGATGCTCCGGTAGCGTCGACAGAGCTCCCTCCTGATCCCGGCACCGTTTTCGCCGCTGCCCTGGGGAGATTCTCTGTTGGTGTCCGCCCTTCTCACCTCTGGGGGATGCTATCTCACTCTCCGTGCTGCTCCTGGCACCGTCGTCCTCACCAAGGGGATGCTTCGCCGCTCTCGGTGCTTGCAGCCCTGGGGGATTCTCTGTCAGTGTCCGCCCTCCTCACCCCTGGGGATGCTCCGCTGCTCTCCGTGTGGATTCCTACTCTCTTTGGGAAAATCCCTTACCTCAGGGGGATGCTCCGGTGGGTGTCCGGGCTCCTTCCGCCCCATCCCGGCACCGTCTTTGCCACTCCATGGGTCTCTGTGGTCCTTGCCCCGGGGGGATGCTCCGCTGCTCTCGGTGCTTGCTGCCCCGGGGGATTCTCTATCCATGGCCTCCTTCCTCGCCCCCGGTGATGCTCTCCCGCACTCCGTGCTCCATGTGGATCCCTACCCTATTTGGGAAAATACAATACCTGTGGGGGATGCTCCGGTAGTGTCCGGGGAGCTCCCTCCCGATCCCGGCACCGTCTTCACCCCTGCCCCCGGGGGATGCTCTGCCCGTGTCTTCCCTTTTCACCCGGGGATGCTCCGCCACTCTCGGTGGTCCCTGCAGATTCCTACCCTATTTGAGAATATCCCTTACCTGTGGGGGATGATGCGGTGGGTGTCCGTGCTCCTCCCGCCCGATCCCGGCACCCTCTTCACCGCTGCCCCGGGGGGATGCTCCATGGGTCCCCGTGGTGCTCCCGGTTCCGTGTTCCTCGCTCTGGGGTGGTGCTCGGCCGCTCTCGGTTCTTGCTGCCCCGGGAGATGCTCTGTCCGTGTCTTCCGTTCTCACCCCGGGGATGCTCTGCCGCTCTCCGTGGGGATCCGTACCCTATTTGCGAAAATACAATACACGTGGGGGATGCTCCGGTAGCATCGGTGGAGCTCCCTCCCGATCCCGGCACCGTCTTCACCGTTGCCTGGGGCGATGCTCCACGGGTCGCCGTGGTGCTCCCGGTTCCGTGGTCCTCGCTCCGGGGCGATGCTCGGCCGCTCTCGATGCTCGGTGACCCAAGGGATTCTCTGTCGGTTTCCTCCCTTCACACCCCGGGGATGCTCCGACGCTCTTGCTGCTCCGTGGGGATTCCTACCCTATTTGGGAAAACACATTACCTCTGGGGGATGCTCCGGTAGTGTCTGCAGAGCTTTCGCCCGGTCCCGGCACCGTCTTCACCCCTTCCCCGGGGGATGCTCTGCCCGTGTCTTCCCTTTTCACCCGGGGATGATCCGCCACTCTCGGTGCTGCCTGTAGATTTCTACCCTATTTGAGAATATCCCTTACCTGTGGGGGATGATGCGGTGGGTGTCCGTGCTCCTCCCGCCCGATCCCGGCACCCTCTTCACCGCTGCCCCGGGGGGATGCTCCATGGGTCCCCGTGGTGCTCCCGGTTCCGTGTTCCTCGCTCTGGGGTGGTGCTCGGCCGCTCTCTCGGTGCTTGCTGCCCCGGGGGATGCTCTGTCCGTGTCTTCCTTTCTCACCCCGGGGATGCTCCGCTACTCTCCGTGGGGATCCGTACCCTATTTTGGAAAATACAATACCCGTGGGGGATGCTCCGGTAGTATCGGTGGAGCTCCCTCCAAATCCTGGCACCGTTTTCGCCGCTGCCCTGGGGAGATTCTCTGTTGGTGTCCGCCCTTCTCACCTCTGGGGGATGCTATCTCACTCTCCGTGCTGCTCCTGGCACCGTCGTCCTCACCAAGGGGATGCTTCGCCGCTCTCGGTGCTTGCAGCCCTGTGGGATTCTCTGTCAGTGTCCGCCCTCCTCGCCCCGGGGATGCTCTGCTGGTCTCCGTGTGGATTCCTACTCTCTTTGGGAAAATCCCTTACCTCAGGGGGATGCTCCGGTGGGTGTCCGGGCTCCTTCCGCCCCATCCCGGCACCGTCTTTGCCACTCCATGGGTCTCTGTGGTCCTTGCCCCGGGGGGATGCTCCGCTGCTCTCGGTGCTTGCTGCCCCGGGGGATTCTCTATCCATGGCCTCCTTCCTCGCCCCCGGTGATGCTCTCCCGCACTCGGTGCTCCATGTGGATCCCTACCCTATTTGGGAAAATACAATACCTGTGGGGGATGCTCCGGTAGTGTCCGGGGAGCTCCCTCCCGATCCCGGCACCGTCTTCACCCCTGCCCCCGGGGGATGCTCTGCCCGTGTCTTCCCTTTTCACCCGGGGATGCTCCGCCACTCTCGGTGGTCCCTGCAGATTCCTACCCTATTTGAGAATATCCCTTACCTGTGGGGGATGATGCGGTGGGTGTCCGTGCTCCTCCCGCCCGATCCCGGCACCCTCTTCACCGCTGCCCCGGGGAGATGCTCCATGGGTCCCCGTGGTGCTCCCGGTTCCGTGTTCCTCGCTCTGGGGTGGTGCTCGGCCGCTCTCTCGGTGCTTGCTGCCCCGGGGGATGCTCTCTCCGTGGCTTCCTTTCTCACCCCGGGGATGCTCTGCCGCTCTCCGTGGGGATCCGTACCCTATTTGGGAAAATACAATACACGTGGGGGATGCTCCGGTAGCATCGGTGGAGCTCCCTCCCGATCCCGGCACCGTCTTCACCGTTGCCTGGGGCGATGCTCCATGGGTCGCCGTGGTGCTCCCGGTTCCGTGGTCCTCGCTCCGGGGCGATGCTCGGCCGCTCTCGATGCTCGGTGACCCAAGGGATTCTGTGTCGGTTTCCTCCCTTCACACCCCGGGGATGCTCCGACGCTCTTGCTGCTCCGTGGGGATTCCTACCCTATTTGGGAAAACACATTACCTCTGGGGGATGCTCCGGTAGTGTCTGCAGAGCTTTCGCCCGGTCCCGGCACCGTCTTCACCCCTTCCCCGGGGGATGCTCTGCCCGTGTCTTCCCTTTTCACCCGGGGATGATCCGCCACTCTCGGTGCTGCCTGTAGATTTCTACCCTATTTGAGAATATCCCTTACCTGTGGGGGATGATGCGGTGGGTGTCCGTGCTCCTCCCGCCCGATCCCGGCACCCTCTTCACCGCTGCCCCGGGGGGATGCTCCATGGGTCCCCGTGGTGCTCCCGGTTCCGTGTTCCTCGCTCTGGGGTGGTGCTCGGCTGCTCTCGGTGCTTGCTGCCCCGGGGGATGCTCTCTCCGTGGCTTCCTTTCTCACCCCGGGGATGCTCTGCCGCTCTCCGTGGGGATCCGTACCCTATTTGGGAAAATACAATACACGTGGGGGATGCTCCGGTAGCGTCGGTGGAGCTCCCTCCAAATCCTGGCACCGTTTTCGCCGCTGCCCTGGGGAGATTCTCTGTTGGTGTCTGCCCTTCTCACCTCTGGGGGATGCTATCTCACTCTCTGTGCTGCTCCTGGCACCGTCGTCCTCACCAAGGGGATGCTTCGCCGCTCTCAGTGCTTGCAGCCCTGTGGGATTCTCTGTCAGTGTCCGCCCTCCTCACTCCTGGGGATGCTCCGCTGCTCTCCGTGTGGATTCCTACTCTCTTTGGGAAAATCCCTTACCTCAGGGGGATGCTCCGGTGGGTGTCCGGGCTCCTTCCGCCCCATCCCGGCACCGTCTTTGCCACTCCATGGGTCTCTGTGGTCCTTGCCCCCGGGGGAATGCTCCGCTGCTCTCGGTGCTTGCTGCCCCGGGGGATTCTCTATCCATGGCCTCCTTCCTCAGCCCCGGGGATGCTCTCCCGCACTCGGTGCTCCATGTGGATCCCTACCCTATTTGGGAAAATACAATACCAGTGGGGGATGCTCCGCGAGTGTCCGGGGAGCTCCCTCCCGATCCCGGCACCGTCTTCACCGCTGCCTGGGGGGGATGCTCCATGGGTCGCCGTGGTGCTCCCGGTTCCGTGGTCCTCGCTCCGGGGCGATGCTCGGCCGCTCTCGATGCTCGGTGACCCATGGGATTCTCTTTTGGTGTCCTCCCTTCGCACCCCGGGGATGCTCCGACGCTCTTGCTGCTCCGTGGGGATTCCTACCCTATTTGGGAGAACACATTACCTCTGGGGGATGCTCCGGTAGTGTCTGCAGAGCTTCCGCCCGATCCCGGCACCGTCTTCACCCCTGCCCCCGGGGGATGCTCTGACCGTGTCTTCCCTTTTCACCCGGGGATGATCCGCCACTCTCGGTGCTGCCTGTAGATTCCTACCCTATTTGAGAATATCCCTTACCTGTGGGGGATGATGCGGTGGGTGTCCGTGCTCCTCCCGCCCGATCCCGGCACCCTCTTCACCGCTGCCCCGGGGGGATGCTCCATGGGTCCCCGTGGTGCTCCCGGTTCTGTGTTCCTCGCTCTGGGGTGGTGCTCGGCCGCTCTCTCGGTGCTTGCTGCCCCGGGGGATGCTCTCTCCGTGGCTTCCTTTCTCCCCCCGGGGATGCTCTGCCGCTCTCCGTGGGGATCCGTACCCTATTTGGGAAAATACAATACACGTGGGGGATGCTCCGGTAGCATCGGTGGAGCTCCCTCCCGATCCCGGCACCGTCTTCACCGTTGCCTGGGGCGATGCTCCATGGGTCGCCGTGGTGCTCCCGGTTCCGTGGTCCTCGCTCCGGGGCGATGCTCGGCCGCTCTCGATGCTCGGTGACCCAAGGGATTCTCTGTCGGTTTCCTCCCTTCACACCCCGGGGATGCTCCGACGCTCTTGCTGCTCCGTGGGGATTCCTACCCGATTTGGGAAAACACATTACCTCTGGGGGATGCTCCGGTAGTGTCTGCAGAGCTTTCGCCCGGTCCCGGCACCGTCTTCACCCCTTCCCCGGGGGATGCTCTGCCCGTGTCTTCCCTTTTCACCCGGGGATGATCCGCCACTCTCGGTGCTGCCTGTAGATTTCTACCCTATTTGAGAATATCCCTTACCTGTGGGGGATGATGCGGTGGGTGTCCGTGCTCCTCCCGCCCGATCCCGGCACCGTCTTCACCGTTGCCTGGGGCGATGCTCCATGGGTCGCCGTGGTGCTCCCGGTTCCGTGGTCCTCGCTCCGGGGCGATGCTCGGCCGTTCTCGATGCTCGGTGACCCAAGGGATTCTCTGTCGGTGTCCTCCCTTCGCACCCCAGGGATGCTCCGATGCTCTCGCTGCTGCGTGGGTATTCCTACCCTATTTGGGAAAACACATTACCTCTGGGAGATGCTCCGGTAGTGTCTGCAGAGCTTCCGCCTGATCCCGGCACCGTCTTCACCCCTGCCCCCGGGGGATGCTCTGCCCGAGTCTTCCCTTTTCTCCCCGGGATGATCCGCCACTCTCGGTGCTACCTCTAGATTCCTACCCTATTAGAGAATATCCCTTACCGGTGGGGGATGATCCGGTGGGTGTCCGTGCTCCTCCCGCCCGATCCCGGCACCCTCTTCACCGCTGCCCCGGGGGGATGCTCCATGGGTCCCCGTGGTGCTCCCGGTTCCGTGTTCCTCGCTCTGGGACGGTGCTCGGCCGCTCTCTCGGTGCTTGCTGCCCCGGGGGATGCTCTCTCCGTGGCTTCCTTTCTCGCCCCGGGGATGCTCTGCCGCTCTCCGTGGGGATCCGTACCCTATCTGGGAAAATACAATACACGTGGGGGATGCTCCGGTAGCGTCGACAGAGCTCCCTCCTGATCCCGGCACCGTTTTCGCCGCTGCCCTGGGGAGATTCTCTGTTGGTGTCCGCCCTTCTCACCTCTGGGGGATGCTATCTCACTCTCCGTGCTGCTCCTGGCACCGTCGTCCTCACCAAGGGGATGCTTCGCCGCTCTCGGTGCTTGCAGCCCTGTGGGATTCTCTGTCAGTGTCCGCCCTCCTCGCCCCGGGGATGCTCTGCTGGTCTCCGTGTGGATTCCTACTCTCTTTGGGAAAATCCCTTACCTCAGGGGGATGCTCCGGTGGGTGTCCGGGCTCCTTCCGCCCCATCCCGGCACCGTCTTTGCCACTCCATGGGTCTCTGTGGTCCTTGCCCCGGGGGGATGCTCCGCTGCTCTCGGTGCTTGCTGCCCCGGGGGATTCTCTATCCATGGCCTCCTTCCTCGCCCCCGGTGATGCTCTCCCGCACTCGGTGCTCCATGTGGATCCCTACCCTATTTGGGAAAATACAATACCTGTGGGGGATGCTCCGGTAGTGTCCGGGGAGCTCCCTCCCGATCCCGGCACCGTCTTCACCCCTGCCCCCGGGGGATGCTCTGCCCGTGTCTTCCCTTTTCACCCGGGGATGCTCCGCCACTCTCGGTGGTCCCTGCAGATTCCTACCCTATTTGAGAATATCCCTTACCTGTGGGGGATGATGCGGTGGGTGTCCGTGCTCCTCCCGCCCGATCCCGGCACCCTCTTCACCGCTGCCCCGGGGAGATGCTCCATGGGTCCCCGTGGTGCTCCCGGTTCCGTGTTCCTCGCTCTGGGGTGGTGCTCGGCCGCTCTCTCGGTGCTTGCTGCCCCGGGGGATGCTCTCTCCGTGGCTTCCTTTCTCACCCCGGGGATGCTCTGCCGCTCTCCGTGGGGATCCGTACCCTATTTGGGAAAATACAATACCAGTGGGGGATGCTCCGGTAGCATCGGTGGAGCTCCCTCCCGATCCCGGCACCGTCTTCACCGTTGCCTGGGGCGATGCTCCATGGGTCGCCGTGGTGCTCCCGGTTCCGTGGTCCTCGCTCCGGGGCGATGCTCGGCCGCTCTCGATGCTCGGTGACCCAAGGGATTCTCTGTCGGTTTCCTCCCTTCACACCCCGGGGATGCTCCGACGCTCTTGCTGCTCCGTGGGGATTCCTACCCTATTTGGGAAAACACATTACCTCTGGGGGATGCTCCGGTAGTGTCTGCAGAGCTTCCGCCCGGTCCCGGCACCGTCTTCACCCCTTCCCCGGGGGATGCTCTGCCCGTGTCTTCCCTTTTCACCCGGGGATGATCCGCCACTCTCGGTGCTGCCTGTAGATTTCTACCCTATTTGAGAATATCCCTTACCTGTGGGGGATGATGCGGTGGGTGTCCGTGCTCCTCCCGCCCGATCCCGGCACCCTCTTCACCGCTGCCCCGGGGGGATGCTCCATGGGTCCCCGTGGTGCTCCCGGTTCCGTGTTCCTCGCTCTGGGGTGGTGCTCGGCTGCTCTCGGTGCTTGCTGCCCCGGGGGATGCTCTCTCCGTGGCTTCCTTTCTCACCCCGGGGATGCTCTGCCGCTCTCCGTGGGGATCCGTACCCTATTTGGGAAAATACAATACACGTGGGGGATGCTCCGGTAGCGTCGGTGGAGCTCCCTCCAAATCCTGGCACCGTTTTCGCCGCTGCCCTGGGGAGATTCTCTGTTGGTGTCTGCCCTTCTCACCTCTGGGGGATGCTATCTCACTCTCTGTGCTGCTCCTGGCACCGTCGTCCTCACCAAGGGGATGCTTCGCCGCTCTCGGTGCTTGCAGCCCTGTGGGATTCTCTGTCAGTGTCCGCCCTCCTCACTCCTGGGGATGCTCCGCTGCTCTCCGTGTGGATTCCTACTCTCTTTGGGAAAATCCCTTACCTCAGGGGGATGCTCCGGTGGGTGTCCGGGCTCCTTCCGCCCCATCCCGGCACCGTCTTTGCCACTCCATGGGTCTCTGTGGTCCTTGCCCCCGGGGGAATGCTCCGCTGCTCTCGGTGCTTGCTGCCCCGGGGGATTCTCTATCCATGGCCTCCTTCCTCAGCCCCGGGGATGCTCTCCCGCACTCGGTGCTCCATGTGGATCCCTACCCTATTTGGGAAAATACAATACCAGTGGGGGATGCTCCGCGAGTGTCCGGGGAGCTCCCTCCCGATCCCGGCACCGTCTTCACCGCTGCCTGGGGGGGATGCTCCATGGGTCGCCGTGGTGCTCCCGGTTCCGTGGACCTCGCTCCGGGGCGATGCTCGGCCGCTCTCGATGCTCGGTGACCCATGGGATTCTCTTTTGGTGTCCTCCCTTCGCACCCCGGGGATGCTCCGACGCTCTTGCTGCTCCGTGGGGATTCCTACCCTATTTGGGAGAATACATTACCTCTGCGGGATGCTCCGGTAGTGTCTGCAGAGCTTCCGCCCGATCCCGGCACCGTCTTCACCCCTGCCCCCGAGGGATGCTCTGACCGTGTCTTCCCTTTTCACCCGGGGATGATCCGCCACTCTCGGTGCTGCCTGTAGATTCCTACCCTATTTGAGAATATCCCTTACCTGTGGGGGATGATGCGGTGGGTGTCCGTGCTCCTCCCGCCCGATCCCGGCACCCTCTTCACCGCTGCCCCGGGGGTATGCTCCATGGGTCCCCGTGGTGCTCCCGGTTCTGTGTTCCTCGCTCTGGGGTGGTGCTCGGCCGCTCTCTCGGTGCTTGCTGCCCCGGGGGATGCTCTCTCCGTGGCTTCCTTTCTCACCCCGGGGATGCTCTGCCGCTCTCCGTGGGGATCCGTACCCTATTTGGGAAAATACAATACACGTGGGGGATGCTCCGGTAGCATCGGTGGAGCTCCCTCCCGATCCCGGCACCGTCTTCACCGTTGCCTGGGGCGATGCTCCATGGGTCGCCGTGGTGCTCCCGGTTCCGTGGTCCTCGCTCCGGGGCGATGCTCGGCCGCTCTCGATGCTCGGTGACCCAAGGGATTCTCTGTCGGTTTCCTCCCTTCCCACCCCGGGGATGCTCCGACACTCTTGCTGCTCCGTGGGGATTCCTACCCGATTTGGGAAAACACATTACCTCTGGGGGATGCTCCGGTAGTGTCTGCAGAGCTTTCGCCCGGTCCCGGCACCGTCTTCACCCCTTCCCCGGGGGATGCTCAGCCCGTGTCTTCCCTTTTCTCCCCGGGATGATCCGCCACTCTCGGTGCTGCCTGTAGATTTCTACCCTATTTGAGAATATCCCTTACCTGTGGGGGATGATGCGGTGGGTGTCCGTGCTCCTCCCGCCCGATCCCGGCACCCTCTTCACCGCTACCCCGAGTGGATGCTCCATGGGTCCCCGTGGTGCTCCCGGTTCCGTGTTCCTCGCTCTGGGGCGGTGCTCGGCTGCTCTCGGTGCTTTCTGCCCCGGGGGATGCTCTCTCCGTGGCTTCCTTTCTCACCCCGGGGATGCTCTGCCGCTCTCCGTGGGGATCCGTACCCTATTTGGGAAAATACAATACACGTGGGGGATGCTCCGGTAGCGTCGGTGGAGCTCCCTCCCGATCCCGGCACCGTTTTCGCCGCTGCCCTGGGGAGATTCTCTGTTGGTGTCCGCCCTTCTCACCTCTGGGGGATGCTATCTCACTCTCTGTGCTTCTCCTGGCACCGTCGTCCTCACCAAGGGGATGCTTCGCCGCTCTCAGTGCTGGCAGCCCTGGGGGATTCTCTGTCAGTGTCCGCCCTCCTCACCCCTGGGGATGCTCCGCTGCTCTCCGTGTGGATTCCTACTCTCTTTGGGAAAATCCCTTACCTCAGGGGGATGCTCCGGTGGGTGTCCGGGCTCCTTCCGCCCCATCCCGGCACCGTCTTTGCCACTCCATGGGTCTCTGTGGTCCTTGCCCCGGGGGGATGCTCCGCTGCTCTCGGTGCTTGCTGCCCCGGGGGATTCTCTATCCATGGCCTCCTTCCTCAGCCCCGGGGATGCTCTCCCGCACTCGGTGCTCCATGTGGATCCCTACCCTATTTGGGAAAATACAATACCTGTGGGGGATGCTCCGCGAGTGTCCGGGGAGCTCCCTCCCGATCCCGGCACCGTCTTCACCGCTGCCTGGGGGGGATGCTCCATGGGTCGCCGTGGTGCTCCCGGTTCCATGGTCCTCGCTCCGGGGCGATGCTCGGCCGCTCTCGATGCTCGGTGACCCAAGGGTTTCTCTGTCGGTGTCCTCCCTTCGCACCCCGGGGATGCTCCGAAGCTCTTGCTGCTCTGTGGGGATTCCTACCCTATTTGGGAAAACAAATTACCTCTGGGGGATGCTCCGGTAGTGTCTGCAGAGCTTTCGCCCGGTCCCGGCACCGTCTTCACCCCTTCCCCGGGGGATGCTCAGCCCGTGTCTTCCCTTTTCTCCCCGGGATGATCCGCCACTCTCGGTGCTGCCTGTAGATTTCTACCCTATTTGAGAATATCCCTTACCTGTGGGGGATGATGCGGTGGGTGTCCGTGCTCCTCCCGCCCGATCCCGGCACCCTCTTCACCGCTACCCCGAGTGGATGCTCCATGGGTCCCCGTGGTGCTCCCGGTTCCGTGTTCCTCGCTCTGGGGTGGTGCTCGGCCGCTCTCTCGGTGCTTGCTGCCCCGGGGGATGCTCTCTCCGTGGCTTCCTTTCTCACCCCGGGGATGCTCTGCCGCTCTCCGTGGGGATCCGTACCCTATTTGGGAAAATACAATACACGTGGGGGATGCTCCGGTAGCATCGGTGGAGCTCCCTCCCGATCCCGGCACCGTCTTCACCGTTGCCTGGGGCGATGCTCCATGGGTCGCCGTGGTGCTCCCGGTTCCGTGGTCCTCGCTCCGGGGCGATGCTCGGCCGCTCTCGATGCTCGGTGACCCAAGGGATTCTCTGTCGGTTTCCTCCCTTCCCACCCCGGGGATGCTCCGACGCTCTTGCTGCTCCGTGGGGATTCCTACCCGATTTGGGAAAACACATTACCTCTGGGGGATGCTCCGGTAGTGTCTGCAGAGCTTTCGCCCGGTCCCGGCACCGTCTTCACCCCTTCCCCGGGGGATGCTCTGCCCGTGTCTTCCCTTTTCACCCGGGGATGATCCGCCACTCTCGGTGCTGCCTGTAGATTTCTACCCTATTTGAGAATATCCCTTACCTGTGGGGGATGATGCGGTGGGTGTCCGTGCTCCTCCCGCCCGATCCCGGCACCCTCTTCACCGCTGCCCCGGGGGGATGCTCCATGGGTCCCCGTGGTGCTCCCGGTTCCGTGTTCCTCGCTCTGGGGTGGTGCTCGGCCGCTCTCTCGGTGCTTGCTGCCCCGGGGGATGCTCTCTCCGTGGCTTCCTTTCTCACCCCGGGGATGCTCTGCCGCTCTCCGTGGGGATCCGTACCCTATTTGGGAAAATACAATACACGTGGGGGATGCTCCGGTAGCGTCGGTGGAGCTCCCTCCAAATCCTGGCACCGTTTTCGCCGCTGCCCTGGGGAGATTCTCTGTTGGTGTCTGCCCTTCTCACCTCTGGGGGATGCTATCTCACTCTCCGTGCTGCTCCTGGCACAGTCGTCCTCACCAAGGGGATGCTTCGCCGCTCTCGGTGCTTGCAGCCCTGTGGGATTCTCTGTCAGTGTCCGCCCTCCTCACTCCTGGGGATGCTCCGCTGCTCTCCGTGTGGATTCCTACTCTCTTTGGGAAAATCCCTTACCTCAGGGGGATGCTCCGGTGGGTGTCCGGGCTCCTTCCGCCCCATCCCGGCACCGTCTTTGCCACTCCATGGGTCTCTGTGGTCCTTGCCCCCGGGGGAATGCTCCGCTGCTCTCGGTGCTTGCTGCCCCGGGGGATTCTCTATCCATGGCCTCCTTCCTCAGCCCCGGGGATGCTCTCCCGCACTCGGTGCTCCATGTGGATCCCTACCCTATTTGGGAAAATACAATACCAGTGGGGGATGCTCCGCGAGTGTCCGGGGAGCTCCCTCCCGATCCCGGCACCGTCTTCACCGCTGCCTGGGGGGGATGCTCCATGGGTCGCCGTGGTGCTCCCGGTTCCGTGGTCCTCGCTCCGGGGCGATGCTCGGCCGCTCTCGATGCTCGGTGACCCAAGGGATTCTCTGTCGGTGTCCTCCCTTCGCACCCCGGGGATGCTCCGAAGCTCTTGCTGCTCTGTGGGGATTCCTACCCTATTTGGGAAAACAAATTACCTCTGGGGGATGCTCCGGTAGTGTCTGCAGAGCTTTCGCCCGGTCCCGGCACCGTCTTCACCCCTTCCCCGGGGGATGCTCAGCCCGTGTCTTCCCTTTTCTCCCCGGGATGATCCGCCACTCTCGGTGCTGCCTGTAGATTTCTACCCTATTTGAGAATATCCCTTACCTGTGGGGGATGATGCGGTGGGTGTCCGTGCTCCTCCCGCCCGATCCCGGCACCCTCTTCACCGCTACCCCGAGTGGATGCTCCATGGGTCCCCGTGGTGCTCCCGGTTCCGTGTTCCTCGCTCTGGGGTGGTGCTCGGCCGCTCTCTCGGTGCTTGCTGCCCCGGGGGATGCTCTCTCCGTGGCTTCCTTTCTCACCCCGGGGATGCTCTGCCGCTCTCCGTGGGGATCCGTACCCTATTTGGGAAAATACAATACACGTGGGGGATGCTCCGGTAGCATCGGTGGAGCTCCCTCCCGATCCCGGCACCGTCTTCACCGTTGCCTGGGGCGATGCTCCATGGGTCGCCGTGGTGCTCCCGGTTCCGTGGTCCTCGCTCCGGGGCGATGCTCGGCCGCTCTCGATGCTCGGTGACCCAAGGGATTCTCTGTCGGTTTCCTCCCTTCCCACCCCGGGGATGCTCCGACGCTCTTGCTGCTCCGTGGGGATTCCTACCCGATTTGGGAAAACACATTACCTCTGGGGGATGCTCCGGTAGTGTCTGCAGAGCTTTCGCCCGGTCCCGGCACCGTCTTCACCCCTTCCCCGGGGGATGCTCTGCCCGTGTCTTCCCTTTTCACCCGGGGATGATCCGCCACTCTCGGTGCTGCCTGTAGATTTCTACCCTATTTGAGAATATCCCTTACCTGTGGGGGATGATGCGGTGGGTGTCCGTGCTCCTCCCGCCCGATCCCGGCACCCTCTTCACCGCTACCCCAAGTGGATGCTCCATGGGTCCCCGTGGTGCTCCCGGTTCCGTGTTCCTCGCTCTGGGGTGGTGCTCGGCCGCTCTCTCGGTGCTTGCTGCCCCGGGGGATGCTCTCTCCGTGGCTTCCTTTCTCACCCCGGGGATGCTCTGCCGCTCTCCGTGGGGATCCGTACCCTATTTGGGAAAATACAATACACGTGGGGGATGCTCCGGTAGCGTCGGTGGAGCTCCCTCCAAATCCTGGCACCGTTTTCGCCGCTGCCCTGGGGAGATTCTCTGTTGGTGTCTGCCCTTCTCACCTCTGGGGGATGCTATCTCACTCTCTGTGCTGCTCCTGGCACCGTCGTCCTCACCAAGGGGATGCTTCGCCGCTCTCGGTGCTTGCAGCCCTGTGGGATTCTCTGTCAGTGTCCGCCCTCCTCACTCCTGGGGATGCTCCGCTGCTCTCCGTGTGGATTCCTACTCTCTTTGGGAAAATCCCTTACCTCAGGGGGATGCTCCGGTGGGTGTCCGGGCTCCTTCCGCCCCATCCCGGCACCGTCTTTGCCACTCCATGGGTCTCTGTGGTCCTTGCCCCCGGGGGAATGCTCCGCTGCTCTCGGTGCTTGCTGCCCCGGGGGATTCTCTATCCATGGCCTCCTTCCTCAGCCCCGGGGATGCTCTCCCGCACTCGGTGCTCCATGTGGATCCCTACCCTATTTGGGAAAATACAATACCAGTGGGGGATGCTCCGCGAGTGTCCGGGGAGCTCCCTCCCGATCCCGGCACCGTCTTCACCGCTGCCTGGGGGGGATGCTCCATGGGTCGCCGTGGTGCTCCCGGTTCCGTGGTCCTCGCTCCGGGGCGATGCTCGGCCGCTCTCGATGCTCGGTGACCCAAGGGATTCTCTGTCGGTGTCCTCCCTTCGCACCCCGGGGATGCTCCGAAGCTCTTGCTGCTCTGTGGGGATTCCTACCCTATTTGGGAAAACACATTACCTCTGGGGGATGCTCCGGTAGTGTCTGCAGAGCTTTCGCCCGGTCCCGGCACCGTCTTCACCCCTTCCCCGGGGGATGCTCAGCCCGTGTCTTCCCTTTTCTCCCCGGGATGATCCGCCACTCTCGGTGCTGCCTGTAGATTTCTACCCTATTTGAGAATATCCCTTACCTGTGGGGGATGATGCGGTGGGTGTCCGTGCTCCTACCGCCCGATCCCGGCACCCTCTTCACCGCTACCCCGAGTGGATGCTCCATGGGTCCCCGTGGTGCTCCCGGTTCCGTGTTCCTCGCTCTGGGGTGGTGCTCGGCCGCTCTCTCGGTGCTTGCTGCCCCGGGGGATGCTCTCTCCGTGGCTTCCTTTCTCACCCCGGGGATGCTCTGCCGCTCTCCGTGGGGATCCGTACCCTATTTGGGAAAATACAATACACGTGGGGGATGCTCCGGTAGCGTCGGTGGAGCTCCCTCCAAATCCTGGCACCGTTTTCGCCGCTGCCCTGGGGAGATTCTCTGTTGGTGTCTGCCCTTCTCACCTCTGGGGGATGCTATCTCACTCTCTGTGCTGCTCCTGGCACCGTCGTCCTCACCAAGGGGATGCTTCGCCGCTCTCGGTGCTTGCAGCCCTGGGGGATTCTCTGTCAGTGTCCGCCCTCCTCACTCCTGGGGATGCTCCGCTGCTCTCCGTGTGGATTCCTACTCTCTTTGGGAAAATCCCTTACCTCAGGGGGATGCTCCGGTGGGTGTCCGGGCTCCTTCCGCCCCATCCCGGCACCGCATTGCCACTCCATGGGTCTCTGTGGTCCTTGCCCCGGGGGGATGCTCCACTGCTCTCGGTGCTTGCTGCCCCGGGGGATTCTCTATCCATGGCCTCCTTCCTCAGCCCCGGGGATGCTCTCCCGCACTCGGTGCTCCATGTGGATCCCTACCCTATTTGGGAAAATACAATACCTGTGGGGGATGCTCCGGTAGTGTCCGGGGAGCTCCCTCCCGATCCCGGCACCTTCTTCACCCCTGCCCCCGGGGGATGCTCTGCCCGTGTCTTCCCTTTTCACCCGGGGATGCTCCGCCACTCTCGGTGGTCCCTGCAGATTCCTACCCTATTTGAGAATATCCCTTACCTGTGGGGGATGATGCGGTGGGTGTCCGTGCTCCTCCCGCCCGATCCCGGCACCCTCTTCACCGCTGCCGCGGGGGGATGCTCCATGGGTCCCCGTGGTGCTCCCGGTTCCGTGTTCCTCGCTCTGGGGTGGTGCTCGGCCGCTCTCTCGGTGCTTGCTGCCCCGGGGGATGCTCTCTCCGTGGCTTCCTTTCTCACCCCGGGGATGCTCTGCCGCTCTCCGTGGGGATCCGTACCCTATTTGGGAAAATACAATACACGTGGGGGATGCTCCGGTAGCGTCGGTGGAGCTCCCTCCCGATCCCGGCACCGTCTTCACCGTTGCCTGGGGGGGGATGCTCCATGGGTCGCCGTGGTGCTCCCGGTTCCGTGGTCCTCGCTCCGGGGCGATGCTCGGCCGCTCTCGATGCTCGGTGACCCAAGGGATTCGCTGTCGGTTTCCTCCCTTCCCACCCCGGGGATGCTCCGACGCTCTTGGTGCTCTGTGGGGATTCCTACCCTATTTGGGAAAACAAATTACCTCTGGGGGATGCTCCGGTAGTGTCTGCAGAGCTTTCGCCCGGTCCCGGCACCGTCTTCACCCCTTCCCCGGGGGATGCTCAGCCCGTGTCTTCCCTTTTCTCCCCGGGATGATCCGCCACTCTCGGTGCTGCCTGTAGATTTCTACCCTATTTGAGAATATCCCTTACCTGTGGGGGATGATGCGGTGGGTGTCCGTGCTCCTCCCGCCCGATCCCGGCACCCTCTTCACCGCTACCCCGAGTGGATGCTCCATGGGTCCCCGTGGTGCTCCTGGTTCCGTGTTCCTCGCTCTGGGGTGGTGCTCGGCCGCTCTCTCGGTGCTTGCTGCCCCGGGGGATGCTCTCTCCGTGGCTTCCTTTCTCACCCCGGGGATGCTCTGCCGCTCTCCGTGGGGATCCGTACCCTATTTGGGAAAATACAATACACGTGGGGGATGCTCCGGTAGCGTCGGTGGAGCTCCCTCCAAATCCCGGCACCGTTTTCGCCGCTGCCCTGGGGAGATTCTCTGTTGGTGTCCGCCCTTCTCACCTCTGGGGGATGCTATCTCACTCTCCGTGCTGCTCCTGGCACCGTCGTCCTCACCAAGGGGATGCTTCGCCGCTCTCGGTGCTTGCAGCCCTGGGGGATTCTCTGTCAGTGTCCGCACTCCTCACCCCTGGGGATGCTCCGCTGCTCTCCGTGTGGATTCCTACTCTCTTTGGGAAAATCCCTTACCTCAGGGGGATGCTCCGGTGGGTGTCCGGGCTCCTTCCGCCCCATCCCGGCACCGTCTTTGCCACTGCATGGGTCTCTGTGGTCCTTGCCCCGGGGGGATGCTCCGCTGCTCTCGGTGCTTGCTGCCCCGGGGGATTCTCTATCCATGGCCTCCTTCCTCAGCCCCGGGGATGCTCTCCCGCACTCGGTGCTCCATGTGGATCCCTACCCTATTTGGGAAAATACAATACCAGTGGGGGATGCTCCGCGAGTGTCCGGGGAGCTCCCTCCCGATCCCGGCACCGTCTTCACCGCTGCCTGGGGGGGATGCTCCATGGGTCGCCGTGGTGCTCCCGGTTCCGTGGTCCTCGCTCCGGGGCGATGCTCGGCCGCTCTCGATGCTCGGTGACCCAAGGGATTCTCTGTCGGTGTCCTCCCTTCGCACCCCGGGGATGCTCCGAAGCTCTTGCTGCTCTGTGGGGATTCCTACCCTATTTGGGAAAACAAATTACCTCTGGGGGATGCTCCGGTAGTGTCTGCAGAGCTTTCGCCCGGTCCCGGCACCGTCTTCACCCCTTCCCCGGGGGATGCTCAGCCCGTGTCTTCCCTTTTCTCCCCGGGATGATCCGCCACTCTCGGTGCTGCCTGTAGATTTCTACCCTATTTGAGAATATCCCTTACCTGTGGGGGATGATGCGGTGGGTGTCCGTGCTCCTCCCGCCCGATCCCGGCACCCTCTTCACCGCTACCCCGAGTGGATGCTCCATGGGTCCCCGTGGTGCTCCCGGTTCCGTGTTCCTCGCTCTGGGGCGGTGCTCGGCCGCTCTCTCGGTGCTTGCTGCCCCGGGGGATGCTCTCTCCGTGGCTTCCTTTCTCACCCCGGGGATGCTCTGCCGCTCTCCGTGGGGATCCGTACCCTATTTGCGAAAATACAATACACGTGGGGGATGCTCCGGTAGCGTCGGTGGAGCTCCCTCCCGATCCCGGCACCGTCTTCACCGCTGCCTGGGGGGGATGCTCCATGGGTCGCCGTGGTGCTCCCGGTTCCGTGGTCCTCGCTCCGGGGCGATGCTCGGCCGCTCTCGATGCTCGGTGACCCAAGGGATTCTCTGTCGGTTTCCTCCCTTCCCACCCCGGGGATGCTCCGACGCTCTTGCTGCTCCGTGGGGATTCCTACCCGATTTGGGAAAACACATTACCTCTGGGGGATGCTCCGGTAGTGTCTGCAGAGCTTTCGCCCGGTCCCGGCACCGTCTTCACCCCTTCCCCGGGGGATGCTCAGCCCGTGTCTTCCCTTTTCTCCCCGGGATGATCCGCCACTCTCGGTGCTGCCTGTAGATTTCTACCCTATTTGAGAATATCCCTTACCTGTGGGGGATGATGCGGTGGGTGTCCGTGCTCCTCCCGCCCGATCCCGGCACCCTCTTCACCGCTACCCCGAGTGGATGCTCCATGGGTCCCCGTGGTGCTCCTGGTTCCGTGTTCCTCGCTCTGGGGTGGTGCTCGGCTGCTCTCGGTGCTTTCTGCCCCGGGGGATGCTCTCTCCGTGGCTTCCTTTCTCACCCCGGGGATGCTCTGCCGCTCTCCGTGGGGATCCGTACCCTATTTGGGAAAATACAATACACGTGGGGGATGCTCCGGTAGCGTCGACAGAGCTCCCTCCCGATCCCGGCACCGTTTTCGCCGCTGCCCTGGGGAGATTCTCTGTTGGTGTCCGCCCTTCTCACCTCTGGGGGATGCTATCTCACTCTCTGTGCTGCTCCTGGCACCGTCGTCCTCACCAAGGGGATGCTTCGCCGCTCTCGGTGCTTGCAGCCCTGTGGGATTCTCTGTCAGTGTCCGCCCTCCTCACTCCTGGGGATGCTCCGCTGCTCTCCGTGTGGATTCCTACTCTCTTTGGGAAAATCCCTTACCTCAGGGGGATGCTCCGGTGGGTGTCCGGGCTCCTTCCGCCCCATCCCGGCACCGTCTTTGCCACTCCATGGGTCTCTGTGGTCCTTGCCCCGGGGGGATGCTCCACTGCTCTCGGTGCTTGCTGCCCCGGGGGATTCTCTATCCATGGCCTCCTTCCTCAGCCCCGGGGATGCTCTCCCGCACTCGGTGCTCCATGTGGATCCCTACCCTATTTGGGAAAATACAATACCAGTGGGGGATGCTCCGCGAGTGTCCGGGGAGCTCCCTCCCGATCCCGGCACCGTCTTCACCGCTGCCTGGGGGGGATGCTCCATGGGTCGCCGTGGTGCTCCCGGTTCCATGGTCCTCGCTCCGGGGCGATGCTCGGCCGCTCTCGATGCTCGGTGACCCAAGGGTTTCTCTGTCGGTGTCCTCCCTTCGCACCCCGGGGATGCTCCGAAGCTCTTGCTGCTCTGTGGGGATTCCTACCCTATTTGGGAAAACAAATTACCTCTGGGGGATGCTCCGGTAGTGTCTGCAGAGCTTTCGCCCGGTCCCGGCACCGTCTTCACCCCTTCCCCGGGGGATGCTCAGCCCGTGTCTTCCCTTTTCTCCCCGGGATGATCCGCCACTCTCGGTGCTGCCTGTAGATTTCTACCCTATTTGAGAATATCCCTTACCTGTGGGGGATGATGCGGTGGGTGTCCGTGCTCCTCCCGCCCGATCCCGGCACCCTCTTCACCGCTACCCCGAGTGGATGCTCCATGGGTCCCCGTGGTGCTCCCGGTTCCGTGTTCCTCGCTCTGGGGTGGTGCTCGGCCGCTCTCTCGGTGCTTGCTGCCCCGGGGGATGCTCTCTCCGTGGCTTCCTTTCTCACCCCGGGGATGCTCTGCCGCTCTCCGTGGGGATCCGTACCCTATTTGGGAAAATACAATACACGTGGGGGATGCTCCGGTAGCATCGGTGGAGCTCCCTCCCGATCCCGGCACCGTCTTCACCGTTGCCTGGGGCGATGCTCCATGGGTCGCCGTGGTGCTCCCGGTTCCGTGGTCCTCGCTCCGGGGCGATGCTCGGCCGCTCTCGATGCTCGGTGACCCAAGGGATTCTCTGTCGGTTTCCTCCCTTCCCACCCCGGGGATGCTCCGACGCTCTTGCTGCTCCGTGGGGATTCCTACCCGATTTGGGAAAACACATTACCTCTGGGGGATGCTCCGGTAGTGTCTGCAGAGCTTTCGCCCGGTCCCGGCACCGTCTTCACCCCTTCCCCGGGGGATGCTCTGCCCGTGTCTTCCCTTTTCACCCGGGGATGATCCGCCACTCTCGGTGCTGCCTGTAGATTTCTACCCTATTTGAGAATATCCCTTACCTGTGGGGGATGATGCGGTGGGTGTCCGTGCTCCTCCCGCCCGATCCCGGCACCCTCTTCACCGCTGCCCCGGGGGGATGCTCCATGGGTCCCCGTGGTGCTCCCGGTTCCGTGTTCCTCGCTCTGGGGTGGTGCTCGGCCGCTCTCTCGGTGCTTGCTGCCCCGGGGGATGCTCTCTCCGTGGCTTCCTTTCTCACCCCGGGGATGCTCTGCCGCTCTCCGTGGGGATCCGTACCCTATTTGGGAAAATACAATACACGTGGGGGATGCTCCGGTAGCGTCGGTGGAGCTCCCTCCAAATCCTGGCACCGTTTTCGCCGCTGCCCTGGGGAGATTCTCTGTTGGTGTCTGCCCTTCTCACCTCTGGGGGATGCTATCTCACTCTCCGTGCTGCTCCTGGCACAGTCGTCCTCACCAAGGGGATGCTTCGCCGCTCTCGGTGCTTGCAGCCCTGTGGGATTCTCTGTCAGTGTCCGCCCTCCTCACTCCTGGGGATGCTCCGCTGCTCTCCGTGTGGATTCCTACTCTCTTTGGGAAAATCCCTTACCTCAGGGGGATGCTCCGGTGGGTGTCCGGGCTCCTTCCGCCCCATCCCGGCACCGTCTTTGCCACTCCATGGGTCTCTGTGGTCCTTGCCCCCGGGGGAATGCTCCGCTGCTCTCGGTGCTTGCTGCCCCGGGGGATTCTCTATCCATGGCCTCCTTCCTCAGCCCCGGGGATGCTCTCCCGCACTCGGTGCTCCATGTGGATCCCTACCCTATTTGGGAAAATACAATACCAGTGGGGGATGCTCCGCGAGTGTCCGGGGAGCTCCCTCCCGATCCCAGCACCGTCTTCACCGCTGCCTGGGGGGGATGCTCCATGGGTCGCCGTGGTGCTCCCGGTTCCGTGGTCCTCGCTCCGGGGCGATGCTCGGCCGCTCTCGATGCTCGGTGACCCAAGGGATTCTCTGTCGGTGTCCTCCCTTCGCACCCCGGGGATGCTCCGAAGCTCTTGCTGCTCTGTGGGGATTCCTACCCTATTTGGGAAAACAAATTACCTCTGGGGGATGCTCCGGTAGTGTCTGCAGAGCTTTCGCCCGGTCCCGGCACCGTCTTCACCCCTTCCCCGGGGGATGCTCAGCCCGTGTCTTCCCTTTTCTCCCCGGGATGATCCGCCACTCTCGGTGCTGCCTGTAGATTTCTACCCTATTTGAGAATATCCCTTACCTGTGGGGGATGATGCGGTGGGTGTCCGTGCTCCTCCCGCCCGATCCCGGCACCCTCTTCACCGCTACCCCGAGTGGATGCTCCATGGGTCCCCGTGGTGCTCCCGGTTCCGTGTTCCTCGCTCTGGGGTGGTGCTCGGCCGCTCTCTCGGTGCTTGCTGCCCCGGGGGATGCTCTCTCCGTGGCTTCCTTTCTCACCCCGGGGATGCTCTGCCGCTCTCCGTGGGGATCCGTACCCTATTTGGGAAAATACAATACACGTGGGGGATGCTCCGGTAGCATCGGTGGAGCTCCCTCCCGATCCCGGCACCGTCTTCACCGTTGCCTGGGGCGATGCTCCATGGGTCGCCGTGGTGCTCCCGGTTCCGTGGTCCTCGCTCCGGGGCGATGCTCGGCCGCTCTCGATGCTCGGTGACCCAAGGGATTCTCTGTCGGTTTCCTCCCTTCCCACCCCGGGGATGCTCCGACGCTCTTGCTGCTCCGTGGGGATTCCTACCCGATTTGGGAAAACACATTACCTCTGGGGGATGCTCCGGTAGTGTCTGCAGAGCTTTCGCCCGGTCCCGGCACCGTCTTCACCCCTTCCCCGGGGGATGCTCTGCCCGTGTCTTCCCTTTTCACCCGGGGATGATCCGCCACTCTCGGTGCTGCCTGTAGATTTCTACCCTATTTGAGAATATCCCTTACCTGTGGGGGATGATGCGGTGGGTGTCCGTGCTCCTCCCGCCCGATCCCGGCACCCTCTTCACCGCTACCCCAAGTGGATGCTCCATGGGTCCCCGTGGTGCTCCCGGTTCCGTGTTCCTCGCTCTGGGGTGGTGCTCGGCCGCTCTCTCGGTGCTTGCTGCCCCGGGGGATGCTCTCTCCGTGGCTTCCTTTCTCACCCCGGGGATGCTCTGCCGCTCTCCGTGGGGATCCGTACCCTATTTGGGAAAATACAATACACGTGGGGGATGCTCCGGTAGCGTCGGTGGAGCTCCCTCCAAATCCCGGCACCGTTTTCGCCGCTGCCCTGGGGAGATTCTCTGTTGGTGTCTGCCCTTCTCACCTCTGGGGGATGCTATCTCACTCTCTGTGCTGCTCCTGGCACCGTCGTCCTCACCAAGGGGATGCTTCGCCGCTCTCGGTGCTTGCAGCCCTGTGGGATTCTCTGTCAGTGTCCGCCCTCCTCACTCCTGGGGATGCTCCGCTGCTCTCCGTGTGGATTCCTACTCTCTTTGGGAAAATCCCTTACCTCAGGGGGATGCTCCGGTGGGTGTCCGGGCTCCTTCCGCCCCATCCCGGCACCGTCTTTGCCACTCCATGGGTCTCTGTGGTCCTTGCCCCCGGGGGAATGCTCCGCTGCTCTCGGTGCTTGCTGCCCCGGGGGATTCTCTATCCATGGCCTCCTTCCTCAGCCCCGGGGATGCTCTCCCGCACTCGGTGCTCCATGTGGATCCCTACCCTATTTGGGAAAATACAATACCAGTGGGGGATGCTCCGCGAGTGTCCGGGGAGCTCCCTCCCGATCCCGGCACCGTCTTCACCGCTGCCTGGGGGGGATGCTCCATGGGTCGCCGTGGTGCTCCCGGTTCCGTGGTCCTCGCTCCGGGGCGATGCTCGGCCGCTCTCGATGCTCGGTGACCCAAGGGATTCTCTGTCGGTGTCCTCCCTTCGCACCCCGGGGATGCTCCGAAGCTCTTGCTGCTCTGTGGGGATTCCTACCCTATTTGGGAAAACACATTACCTCTGGGGGATGCTCCGGTAGTGTCTGCAGAGCTTTCGCCCGGTCCCGGCACCGTCTTCACCCCTTCCCCGGGGGATGCTCAGCCCGTGTCTTCCCTTTTCTCCCCGGGATGATCCGCCACTCTCGGTGCTGCCTGTAGATTTCTACCCTATTTGAGAATATCCCTTACCTGTGGGGGATGATGCGGTGGGTGTCCGTGCTCCTACCGCCCGATCCCGGCACCCTCTTCACCGCTACCCCGAGTGGATGCTCCATGGGTCCCCGTGGTGCTCCCGGTTCCGTGTTCCTCGCTCTGGGGTGGTGCTCGGCCGCTCTCTCGGTGCTTGCTGCCCCGGGGGATGCTCTCTCCGTGGCTTCCTTTCTCACCCTGGGGATGCTCTGCCGCTCTCCGTGGGGATCCGTACCCTATTTGGGAAAATACAATACACGTGGGGGATGCTCCGGTAGCGTCGGTGGAGCTCCCTCCAAATCCTGGCACCGTTTTCGCCGCTGCCCTGGGGAGATTCTCTGTTGGTGTCTGCCCTTCTCACCTCTGGGGGATGCTATCTCACTCTCTGTGCTGCTCCTGGCACCGTCGTCCTCACCAAGGGGATGCTTCGCCGCTCTCGGTGCTTGCAGCCCTGGGGGATTCTCTGTCAGTGTCCGCCCTCCTCACTCCTGGGGATGCTCCGCTGCTCTCCGTGTGGATTCCTACTCTCTTTGGGAAAATCCCTTACCTCAGGGGGATGCTCCGGTGGGTGTCCGGGCTCCTTCCGCCCCATCCCGGCACCGCATTGCCACTCCATGGGTCTCTGTGGTCCTTGCCCCGGGGGGATGCTCCACTGCTCTCGGTGCTTGCTGCCCCGGGGGATTCTCTATCCATGGCCTCCTTCCTCAGCCCCGGGGATGCTCTCCCGCACTCGGTGCTCCATGTGGATCCCTACCCTATTTGGGAAAATACAATACCTGTGGGGGATGCTCCGGTAGTGTCCGGGGAGCTCCCTCCCGATCCCGGCACCTTCTTCACCCCTGCCCCCGGGGGATGCTCTGCCCGTGTCTTCCCTTTTCACCCGGGGATGCTCCGCCACTCTCGGTGGTCCCTGCAGATTCCTACCCTATTTGAGAATATCCCTTACCTGTGGGGGATGATGCGGTGGGTGTCCGTGCTCCTCCCGCCCGATCCCGGCGCCCTCTTCACCGCTGCCGCGGGGGGATGCTCCATGGGTCCCCGTGGTGCTCCCGGTTCCGTGTTCCTCGCTCTGGGGTGGTGCTCGGCCGCTCTCTCGGTGCTTGCTGCCCCGGGGGATGCTCTCTCCGTGGCTTCCTTTCTCACCCCGGGGATGCTCTGCCGCTCTCCGTGGGGATCCGTACCCTATTTGCGAAAATACAATACACGTGGGGGATGCTCCGGTAGCGTCGGTGGAGCTCCCTCCCGATCCCGGCACCGTCTTCACCGTTGCCTGGGGGGGGATGCTCCATGGGTCGCCGTGGTGCTCCCGGTTCCGTGGTCCTCGCTCCGGGGCGATGCTCGGCCGCTCTCGATGCTCGGTGACCCAAGGGATTCTCTGTCGGTTTCCTCCCTTCCCACCCCGGGGATGCTCCGACGCTCTTGCTGCTCCGTGGGGATTCCTACCCGATTTGGGAAAACACATTACCTCTGGGGGATGCTCCGGTAGTGTCTGCAGAGCTTTCGCCCGGTCCCGGCACCGTCTTCACCCCTTCCCCGGGGGATGCTCTGCCCGTGTCTTCCCTTTTCACCCGGGGATGATCCGCCACTCTCGGTGCTGCCTGTAGATTTCTACCCTATTTGAGAATATCCCTTACCTGTGGGGGATGATGCGGTGGGTGTCCGTGCTCCTCCCGCCCGATCCCGGCACCCTCTTCACCGCTGCCCTGGGGGGATGCTCCATGGGTCCCCGTGGTGCTCCCGGTTCCGTGTTCCTCGCTCTGGGGTGGTGCTCGGCCGCTCTCTCGGTGCTTGCTGCCCCGGGGGATGCTCTCTCCGTGGCTTCCTTTCTCACCCCGGGGATGCTCTGCCGCTCTCCGTGGGGATCCGTACCCTATTTGGGAAAATACAATACACGTGGGGGATGCTCCGGTAGCGTCGGTGGAGCTCCCTCCAAATCCTGGCACCGTTTTCGCCGCTGCCCTGGGGAGATTCTCTGTTGGTGTCTGCCCTTCTCACCTCTGGGGGATGCTATCTCACTCTCCGTGCTGCTCCTGGCACAGTCGTCCTCACCAAGGGGATGCTTCGCCGCTCTCGGTGCTTGCAGCCCTGTGGGATTCTCTGTCAGTGTCCGCCCTCCTCACTCCTGGGGATGCTCCGCTGCTCTCCGTGTGGATTCCTACTCTCTTTGGGAAAATCCCTTACCTCAGGGGGATGCTCCGGTGGGTGTCCGGGCTCCTTCCGCCCCATCCCGGCACCGTCTTTGCCACTCCATGGGTCTCTGTGGTCCTTGCCCCCGGGGGAATGCTCCGCTGCTCTCGGTGCTTGCTGCCCCGGGGGATTCTCTATCCATGGCCTCCTTCCTCAGCCCCGGGGATGCTCTCCCGCACTCGGTGCTCCATGTGGATCCCTACCCTATTTGGGAAAATACAATACCAGTGGGGGATGCTCCGCGAGTGTCCGGGGAGCTCCCTCCCGATCCCAGCACCGTCTTCACCGCTGCCTGGGGGGGATGCTCCATGGGTCGCCGTGGTGCTCCCGGTTCCGTGGTCCTCGCTCCGGGGCGATGCTCGGCCGCTCTCGATGCTCGGTGACCCAAGGGATTCTCTGTCGGTGTCCTCCCTTCGCACCCCGGGGATGCTCCGAAGCTCTTGCTGCTCTGTGGGGATTCCTACCCTATTTGGGAAAACAAATTACCTCTGGGGGATGCTCCGGTAGTGTCTGCAGAGCTTTCGCCCGGTCCCGGCACCGTCTTCACCCCTTCCCCGGGGGATGCTCAGCCCGTGTCTTCCCTTTTCTCCCCGGGATGATCCGCCACTCTCGGTGCTGCCTGTAGATTTCTACCCTATTTGAGAATATCCCTTACCTGTGGGGGATGATGCGGTGGGTGTCCGTGCTCCTCCCGCCCGATCCCGGCACCCTCTTCACCGCTACCCCGAGTGGATGCTCCATGGGTCCCCGTGGTGCTCCCGGTTCCGTGTTCCTCGCTCTGGGGTGGTGCTCGGCCGCTCTCTCGGTGCTTGCTGCCCCGGGGGATGCTCTCTCCGTGGCTTCCTTTCTCACCCCGGGGATGCTCTGCCGCTCTCCGTGGGGATCCGTACCCTATTTGGGAAAATACAATACACGTGGGGGATGCTCCGGTAGCATCGGTGGAGCTCCCTCCCGATCCCGGCACCGTCTTCACCGTTGCCTGGGGCGATGCTCCATGGGTCGCCGTGGTGCTCCCGGTTCCGTGGTCCTCGCTCCGGGGCGATGCTCGGCCGCTCTCGATGCTCGGTGACCCAAGGGATTCTCTGTCGGTTTCCTCCCTTCCCACCCCGGGGATGCTCCGACGCTCTTGCTGCTCCGTGGGGATTCCTACCCGATTTGGGAAAACACATTACCTCTGGGGGATGCTCCGGTAGTGTCTGCAGAGCTTTCGCCCGGTCCCGGCACCGTCTTCACCCCTTCCCCGGGGGATGCTCTGCCCGTGTCTTCCCTTTTCACCCGGGGATGATCCGCCACTCTCGGTGCTGCCTGTAGATTTCTACCCTATTTGAGAATATCCCTTACCTGTGGGGGATGATGCGGTGGGTGTCCGTGCTCCTCCCGCCCGATCCCGGCACCCTCTTCACCGCTACCCCAAGTGGATGCTCCATGGGTCCCCGTGGTGCTCCCGGTTCCGTGTTCCTCGCTCTGGGGTGGTGCTCGGCCGCTCTCTCGGTGCTTGCTGCCCCGGGGGATGCTCTCTCCGTGGCTTCCTTTCTCACCCCGGGGATGCTCTGCCGCTCTCCGTGGGGATCCGTACCCTATTTGGGAAAATACAATACACGTGGGGGATGCTCCGGTAGCGTCGGTGGAGCTCCCTCCAAATCCCGGCACCGTTTTCGCCGCTGCCCTGGGGAGATTCTCTGTTGGTGTCTGCCCTTCTCACCTCTGGGGGATGCTATCTCACTCTCTGTGCTGCTCCTGGCACCGTCGTCCTCACCAAGGGGATGCTTCGCCGCTCTCGGTGCTTGCAGCCCTGTGGGATTCTCTGTCAGTGTCCGCCCTCCTCACTCCTGGGGATGCTCCGCTGCTCTCCGTGTGGATTCCTACTCTCTTTGGGAAAATCCCTTACCTCAGGGGGATGCTCCGGTGGGTGTCCGGGCTCCTTCCGCCCCATCCCGGCACCGTCTTTGCCACTCCATGGGTCTCTGTGGTCCTTGCCCCCGGGGGAATGCTCCGCTGCTCTCGGTGCTTGCTGCCCCGGGGGATTCTCTATCCATGGCCTCCTTCCTCAGCCCCGGGGATGCTCTCCCGCACTCGGTGCTCCATGTGGATCCCTACCCTATTTGGGAAAATACAATACCAGTGGGGGATGCTCCGCGAGTGTCCGGGGAGCTCCCTCCCGATCCCGGCACCGTCTTCACCGCTGCCTGGGGGGGATGCTCCATGGGTCGCCGTGGTGCTCCCGGTTCCGTGGTCCTCGCTCCGGGGCGATGCTCGGCCGCTCTCGATGCTCGGTGACCCAAGGGATTCTCTGTCGGTGTCCTCCCTTCGCACCCCGGGGATGCTCCGAAGCTCTTGCTGCTCTGTGGGGATTCCTACCCTATTTGGGAAAACACATTACCTCTGGGGGATGCTCCGGTAGTGTCTGCAGAGCTTTCGCCCGGTCCCGGCACCGTCTTCACCCCTTCCCCGGGGGATGCTCAGCCCGTGTCTTCCCTTTTCTCCCCGGGATGATCCGCCACTCTCGGTGCTGCCTGTAGATTTCTACCCTATTTGAGAATATCCCTTACCTGTGGGGGATGATGCGGTGGGTGTCCGTGCTCCTACCGCCCGATCCCGGCACCCTCTTCACCGCTACCCCGAGTGGATGCTCCATGGGTCCCCGTGGTGCTCCCGGTTCCGTGTTCCTCGCTCTGGGGTGGTGCTCGGCCGCTCTCTCGGTGCTTGCTGCCCCGGGGGATGCTCTCTCCGTGGCTTCCTTTCTCACCCTGGGGATGCTCTGCCGCTCTCCGTGGGGATCCGTACCCTATTTGGGAAAATACAATACACGTGGGGGATGCTCCGGTAGCGTCGGTGGAGCTCCCTCCAAATCCTGGCACCGTTTTCGCCGCTGCCCTGGGGAGATTCTCTGTTGGTGTCTGCCCTTCTCACCTCTGGGGGATGCTATCTCACTCTCTGTGCTGCTCCTGGCACCATCGTCCTCACCAAGGGGATGCTTCGCCGCTCTCGGTGCTTGCAGCCCTGGGGGATTCTCTGTCAGTGTCCGCCCTCCTCACTCCTGGGGATGCTCCGCTGCTCTCCGTGTGGATTCCTACTCTCTTTGGGAAAATCCCTTACCTCAGGGGGATGCTCCGGTGGGTGTCCGGGCTCCTTCCGCCCCATCCCGGCACCGCATTGCCACTCCATGGGTCTCTGTGGTCCTTGCCCCGGGGGGATGCTCCACTGCTCTCGGTGCTTGCTGCCCCGGGGGATTCTCTATCCATGGCCTCCTTCCTCAGCCCCGGGGATGCTCTCCCGCACTCGGTGCTCCATGTGGATCCCTACCCTATTTGGGAAAATACAATACCTGTGGGGGATGCTCCGGTAGTGTCCGGGGAGCTCCCTCCCGATCCCGGCACCTTCTTCACCCCTGCCCCCGGGGGATGCTCTGCCCGTGTCTTCCCTTTTCACCCGGGGATGCTCCGCCACTCTCGGTGGTCCCTGCAGATTCCTACCCTATTTGAGAATATCCCTTACCTGTGGGGGATGATGCGGTGGGTGTCCGTGCTCCTCCCGCCCGATCCCGGCGCCCTCTTCACCGCTGCCGCGGGGGGATGCTCCATGGGTCCCCGTGGTGCTCCCGGTTCCGTGTTCCTCGCTCTGGGGTGGTGCTCGGCCGCTCTCTCGGTGCTTGCTGCCCCGGGGGATGCTCTCTCCGTGGCTTCCTTTCTCACCCCGGGGATGCTCTGCCGCTCTCCGTGGGGATCCGTACCCTATTTGCGAAAATACAATACACGTGGGGGATGCTCCGGTAGCGTCGGTGGAGCTCCCTCCCGATCCCGGCACCGTCTTCACCGTTGCCTGGGGGGGGATGCTCCATGGGTCGCCGTGGTGCTCCCGGTTTCGTGGTCCTCGCTCCGGGGCGATGCTCGGCCGCTCTCGATGCTCGGTGACCCAAGGGATTCTCTGTCGGTTTCCTCCCTTCCCACCCCGGGGATGCTCCGACGCTCTTGGTGCTCTGTGGGGATTCCTACCCTATTTGGGAAAACAAATTACCTCTGGGGGATGCTCCGGTAGTGTCTGCAGAGCTTTCGCCCGGTCCCGGCACCGTCTTCACCCCTTCCCCGGGGGATGCTCAGCCCGTGTCTTCCCTTTTCTCCCCGGGATGATCCGCCACTCTCGGTGCTGCCTGTAGATTTCTACCCTATTTGAGAATATCCCTTACCTGTGGGGGATGATGCGGTGGGTGTCCGTGCTCCTCCCGCCCGATCCCGGCACCCTCTTCACCGCTACCCCGAGTGGATGCTCCATGGGTCCCCGTGGTGCTCCTGGTTCCGTGTTCCTCGCTCTGGGGTGGTGCTCGGCCGCTCTCTCGGTGCTTGCTGCCCCGGGGGATGCTCTCTCCGTGGCTTCCTTTCTCACCCCGGGGATGCTCTGCCGCTCTCCGTGGGGATCCGTACCCTATTTGGGAAAATACAATACACGTGGGGGATGCTCCGGTAGCGTCGGTGGAGCTCCCTCCAAATCCCGGCACCGTTTTCGCCGCTGCCCTGGGGAGATTCTCTGTTGGTGTCCGCCCTTCTCACCTCTGGGGGATGCTATCTCACTCTCCGTGCTGCTCCTGGCACCGTCGTCCTCACCAAGGGGATGCTTCGCCGCTCTCGGTGCTTGCAGCCCTGGGGGATTCTCTGTCAGTGTCCGCACTCCTCACCCCTGGGGATGCTCCGCTGCTCTCCGTGTGGATTCCTACTCTCTTTGGGAAAATCCCTTACCTCAGGGGGATGCTCCGGTGGGTGTCCGGGCTCCTTCCGCCCCATCCCGGCACCGTCTTTGCCACTCCATGGGTCTCTGTGGTCCTTGCCCCGGGGGGATGCTCCGCTGCTCTCGGTGCTTGCTGCCCCGGGGGATTCTCTATCCATGGCCTCCTTCCTCAGCCCCGGGGATGCTCTCCCGCACTCGGTGCTCCATGTGGATCCCTACCCTATTTGGGAAAATACAATACCAGTGGGGGATGCTCCGCGAGTGTCCGGGGAGCTCCCTCCCGATCCCGGCACCGTCTTCACCGCTGCCTGGGGGGGATGCTCCATGGGTCGCCGTGGTGCTCCCGGTTCCGTGGTCCTCGCTCCGGGGCGATGCTCGGCCGCTCTCGATGCTCGGTGACCCAAGGGATTCTCTGTCGGTGTCCTCCCTTCGCACCCCGGGGATGCTCCGAAGCTCTTGCTGCTCTGTGGGGATTCCTACCCTATTTGGGAAAACAAATTACCTCTGGGGGATGCTCCGGTAGTGTCTGCAGAGCTTTCGCCCGGTCCCGGCACCGTCTTCACCCCTTCCCCAGGGGATGCTCAGCCCGTGTCTTCCCTTTTCTCCCCGGGATGATCCGCCACTCTCGGTGCTGCCTGTAGATTTCTACCCTATTTGAGAATATCCCTTACCTGTGGGGGATGATGCGGTGGGTGTCCGTGCTCCTCCCGCCCGATCCCGGCACCCTCTTCACCGCTACCCCGAGTGGATGCTCCATGGGTCCCCGTGGTGCTCCCGGTTCCGTGTTCCTCGCTCTGGGGTGGTGCTCGGCCGCTCTCTCGGTGCTTGCTGCCCCGGGGGATGCTCTCTCCGTGGCTTCCTTTCTCACCCCGGGGATGCTCTGCCGCTCTCCGTGGGGATCCGTACCCTATTTGCGAAAATACAATACACGTGGGGGATGCTCCGGTAGCGTCGGTGGAGCTCCCTCCCGATCCCGGCACCGTCTTCACCGTTGCCTGGGGGGGATGCTCCATGGGTCGCCGTGGTGCTCCCGGTTCCGTGGTCCTCGCTCCGGGGCGATGCTCGGCCGCTCTCGATGCTCGGTGACCCAAGGGATTCTCTGTCGGTTTCCTCCCTTCCCACCCCGGGGATGCTCCGACGCTCTTGCTGCTCCGTGGGGATTCCTACCCGATTTGGGAAAACACATTACCTCTGGGGGATGCTCCGGTAGTGTCTGCAGAGCTTTCGCCCGGTCCCGGCACCGTCTTCACCCCTTCCCCGGGGGATGCTCAGCCCGTGTCTTCCCTTTTCTCCCCGGGATGATCCGCCACTCTCGGTGCTGCCTGTAGATTTCTACCCTATTTGAGAATATCCCTTACCTGTGGGGGATGATGCGGTGGGTGTCCGTGCTCCTCCCGCCCGATCCCGGCACCCTCTTCACCGCTACCCCGAGTGGATGCTCCATGGGTCCCCGTGGTGCTCCTGGTTCCGTGTTCCTCGCTCTGGGGTGGTGCTCGGCTGCTCTCGGTGCTTTCTGCCCCGGGGGATGCTCTCTCCGTGGCTTCCTTTCTCACCCCGGGGATGCTCTGCCGCTCTCCGTGGGGATCCGTACCCTATTTGGGAAAATACAATACACGTGGGGGATGCTCCGGTAGCGTCGACAGAGCTCCCTCCCGATCCCGGCACCGTTTTCGCCGCTGCCCTGGGGAGATTCTCTGTTGGTGTCCGCCCTTCTCACCTCTGGGGGATGCTATCTCACTCTCTGTGCTGCTCCTGGCACCGTCGTCCTCACCAAGGGGATGCTTCGCCGCTCTCAGTGCTGGCAGCCCTGGGGGATTCTCTGTCAGTGTCCGCCCTCCTCACCCCTGGGGATGCTCCGCTGCTCTCCGTGTGGATTCCTACTCTCTTTGGGAAAATCCGTTACCTCAGGGGGATGCTCCGGTGGGTGTCCGGGCTCCTTCCGCCCCATCCCGGCACCGTCTTTGCCACTCCATGGGTCTCTGCGGTCCTTGCCCCGGGGGGATGCTCCGCTGCTCTCGGTGCTTGCTGCCGCGGGGGATTCTCTATCCATGGCCTCCTTCCTCGCCCCCGGGGATGCTCTCCCGCACTCGGTGCTCCATGTGGATCCCTACCCTATTTGCGAAAATACAATACACGTGGGGGATGCTCCGGTAGCATCGGTGGAGCTCCCTCCCGATCCCGGCACCGTCTTCACCGCTGCCTGGGGGGGATGCTCCATGGGTCGCCGTGGTGCTCCCGGTTCCGTGGTCCTCGCTCTGGGGCGATGCTCGGCCGCTCTCGATCCTCGGTGACCCATGGGATTCTCTTTTGGTGTCCTCCCTTCGCACCCCGGGGATGCTCCGACGCTCTTGCTGCTCCGTGGGGATTCCTACCCTATTTGGGAAAACACATTACCTCTGGGGGATGCTCCGGTAGTGTCTGCAGAGCTTCCGCCCGATCCCGGCACCGTCTTCACCCCTGCCCCCGGGGGATGCTCTGCCCGTGTCTTCCCTTTGCACCCGGGGATGCTCCGCCACTCTCGGTGGTCCCTGCAGATTCCTACCCTATTTGAGAATATCCCTTACCTGTGGGGGATGATGCGGTGGGTGTCCGTGCTCCTCCCGCCCGATCCCGGCACCCTCTTCACCGCTGCCCCGAGTGGATGCTCCATGGGTCCCCGTGGTGCTCCCGGTTCCGTGTTCCTCGCTCTGGGGTGGTGCTCGGCCGCTCTCTCGGTGCTTGCTGCCCCGGGGGATGCTCTCTCCGTGGCTTCCTTTCTCACCCCGGGGATGCTCTGCCGCTCTCCGTGGGGATCCGTACCCTATTTGGGAAAATACAATACACGTGGGGGATGCTCCGGTAGCATCGGTGGAGCTCCCTCCCGATCCCGGCACCGTCTTCACCGTTGCCTGGGGCGATGCTCCATGGGTCGCCGTGGTGCTCCCGGTTCCGTGGTCCTCGCTCCGGGGCGATGCTCGGCCGCTCTCGATGCTCGGTGACCCAAGGGATTCTCTGTCGGTTTCCTCCCTTCACACCCCGGGGATGCTCCGACGCTCTTGCTGCTCCGTGGGGATTCCTACCCTATTTGGGAAAACACATTACCTCTGGGGGATGCTCCGGTAGTGTCTGCAGAGCTTTCGCCCGGTCCCGGCACCGTCTTCACCCCTTCCCCGGGGGATGCTCTGCCCGTGTCTTCCCTTTTCACGCGGGGATGATCCGCCACTCTCGATGCTGCCTGTAGATTTCTACCCTATTTGAGAATATCCCTTACCTGTGGGGGATGATGCGGTGGGTGTCCGTGCTCCTCCCGCCCGATCCCGGCACCCTCTTCACCGCTACCCCGAGTGGATGCTCCATGGGTCCCCGTGGTGCTCCCGGTTCCGTGTTCCTCGCTCTGGGGTGGTGCTCGGCTGCTCTCTCGGTGCTTGCTGCCCCGGGGGATGCTCTCTCCGTGGCTTCCTTTCTCGCCCCGGGGATGCTCTGCCGCTCTCCGTGGGGATCCGTACCCTATTTGGGAAAATACAATACACGTGGGGGATGCTCCGGTAGCGTCGGTGGAGCTCCCTCCAAATCCTGGCACCGTTTTCGCCGCTGCCCTGGGGAGATTCTCTGTTGGTGTCTGCCCTTCTCACCTCTGGGGGATGCTATCTCACTCTCCGTGCTGCTCCTGGCACCGTCGTCCTCACCAAGGGGATGCTTCGCCGCTCTCGGTGCTTGCAGCCCTGTGGGATTCTCTGTCAGTGTCCGCCCTCCTCACCCCTGGGGATGCTCCGCTGCTCTCCGTGTGGATTCCTACTCTCTTTGGGAAAATCCCTTACCTCAGGGGGATGCTCCGGTGGGTGTCCGGGCTCCTTCCGCCCCATCCCGGCACCGCATTGCCACTCCATGGGTCTCTGTGGTCCTTGCCCCGGGGGGATGCTCCACTGCTCTCGGTGCTTGCTGCCCCGGGGGATTCTCTATCCATGGCCTCCTTCCTCAGCCCCGGGGATGCTCTCCCGCACTCGGTGCTCCATGTGGATCCCTACCCTATTTGGGAAAATACAATACCAGTGGGGGATGCTCCGCGAGTGTCCGGGGAGCTCCCTCCCGATCCCGGCACCGTCTTCACCGCTGCCTGGGGGGGATGCTCCATGGGTCGCCGTGGTGCTCCCGGTTCCGTGGTCCTCGCTCCGGGGCGATGCTCGGCCGCTCTCGATGCTCGGTGACCCATGGGATTCTCTTTTGGTGTCCTCCCTTCGCACCCCGGGGATGCTCCGAAGCTCTTGCTGCTCTGTGGGGATTCCTACCCTATTTGGGAAAACAAATTACCTCTGGGGGATGCTCCGGTAGTGTCTGCAGAGCTTTCGCCCGGTCCCGGCACCGTCTTCACCCCTTCCCCGGGGGATGCTCAGCCCGTGTCTTCCCTTTTCTCCCCGGGATGATCCGCCACTCTCGGTGCTGCCTGTAGATTTCTACCCTATTTGAGAATATCCCTTACCTGTGGGGGATGATGCGGTGGGTGTCCGTGCTCCTCCCGCCCGATCCCGGCACCCTCTTCACCGCTGCCCCGGGGGGATGCTCCATGGGTCCCCGTGGTGCTCCCGGTTCCGTGTTCCTCGCTCTGGGGTGGTGCTCGGCCGCTCTCTCGGTGCTTGCTGCCCCGGGGGATGCTCTCTCCGTGGCTTCCTTTCTCACCCCGGGGATGCTCTGCCGCTCTCCGTGGGGATCCGTACCCTATTTGGGAAAATACAATACACGTGGGGGATGCTCCGGTAGCGTCGGTGGAGCTCCCTCCAAATCCCGGCACCGTTTTCGCCGCTGCCCTGGGGAGATTCTCTGTTGGTGTCCGCCCTTCTCACCTCTGGGGGATGCTATCTCACTCTCCGTGCTGCTCCTGGCACCGTCGTCCTCACCAAGGGGATGCTTCGCCGCTCTCAGTGCTGGCAGCCCTGGGGGATTCTCTGTCAGTGTCCGCCCTCCTCACCCCTGGGGATGCTCCGCTGCTCTCCGTGTGGATTCCTACTCTCTTTGGGAAAATCCCTTACCTCAGGGGGATGCTCCGGTGGGTGCCCGGGCTCCTTCCGCCCCATCCCGGCACCGTCTTTGCCACTCCATTGGTCTCTGTGGTCCTTGCCCCGGGGGGATGCTCCGCTGCTCTCGGTGCTTGCTGCCCCGGGGGATTCTCTATCCATGGACTCCTTCCTCGCCCCCAGTGATGCTCTCCCGCACTCGGTGCTCCATGTGGATCCCTACCCTATTTGGGAAAATACAATACCTGTGGGGGATGCTCCGGTAGTGTCCGGGGAGCTCCCTCCCGATCCCGGCACCTTCTTCACCCCTGCCCCCGGGGGATGCTCTGCCCGTGTCTTCCCTTTTCACCCGGGGATGCTCCGCCACTCTCGGTGGTCCCTGCAGATTCCTACCCTATTTGAGAATATCCCTTACCTGTGGGGGATGATGCGGTGGGTGTCCGTGCTCCTCCCGCCCGATCCCGGCACCCTCTTCACCGCTGCCGCGGGGGGATGCTCCATGGGTCCCCGTGGTGCTCCCGGTTCCGTGTTCCTCGCTCTGGGGTGGTGCTCGGCCGCTCTCTCGGTGCTTGCTGCCCCGGGGGATGCTCTCTCCGTGGCTTCCTTTCTCACCCCGGGGATGCTCTGCCGCTCTCCGTGGGGATCCGTACCCTATTTGGGAAAATACAATACACGTGGGGGATGCTCCGGTAGCGTCGGTGGAGCTCCCTCCCGATCCCGGCACCGTCTTCACCGTTGCCTGGGGGGGGATGCTCCATGGGTCGCCGTGGTGCTCCCGGTTCCGTGGTCCTCGCTCCGGGGCGATGCTCGGCCGCTCTCGATGCTCGGTGACCCAAGGGATTCTCTGTCGGTTTCCTCCCTTCCCACCCCGGGGATGCTCCGACGCTCTTGCTGCTCCGTGGGGATTCCTACCCGATTTGGGAAAACACATTACCTCTGGGGGATGCTCCGGTAGTGTCTGCAGAGCTTTCGCCCGGTCCCGGCACCGTCTTCACCCCTTCCCCGGGGGATGCTCAGCCCGTGTCTTCCCTTTTCTCCCCGGGATGATCCGCCACTCTCGGTGCTGCCTGTAGATTTCTACCCTATTTGAGAATATCCCTTACCTGTGGGGGATGATGCGGTGGGTGTCCGTGCTCCTCCCGCCCGATCCCGGCACCCTCTTCACCGCTACCCCGAGTGGATGCTCCATGGGTCCCCGTGGTGCTCCTGGTTCCGTGTTCCTCGCTCTGGGGTGGTGCTCGGCCGCTCTCTCGGTGCTTGCTGCCCCGGGGGATGCTCTCTCCGTGGCTTCCTTTCTCACCCCGGGGATGCTCTGCCGCTCTCCGTGGGGATCCGTACCCTATTTGGGAAAATACAATACACGTGGGGGATGCTCCGGTAGCGTCGGTGGAGCTCCCTCCAAATCCCGGCACCGTTTTCGCCGCTGCCCTGGGGAGATTCTCTGTTGGTGTCCGCCCTTCTCACCTCTGGGGGATGCTATCTCACTCTCCGTGCTGCTCCTGGCACCGTCGTCCTCACCAAGGGGATGCTTCGCCGCTCTCGGTGCTTGCAGCCCTGGGGGATTCTCTGTCAGTGTCCGCACTCCTCACCCCTGGGGATGCTCCGCTGCTCTCCGTGTCGATTCCTACTCTCTTTGGGAAAATCCCTTACCTCAGGGGGATGCTCCGGTGGGTGTCCGGGCTCCTTCCGCCCCATCCCGGCACCGTCTTTGCCACTCCATGGGTCTCTGTGGTCCTTGCCCCGGGGGGATGCTCCGCTGCTCTCGGTGCTTGCTGCCCCGGGGGATTCTCTATCCATGGCCTCCTTCCTCAGCCCCGGGGATGCTCTCCCGCACTCGGTGCTCCATGTGGATCCCTACCCTATTTGGGAAAATACAATACACGTGGGGGATGCTCCGGTAGCGTCGGTGGAGCTCCCTCCCGATCCCGGCACCGTGTTCACCGTTGCCTGGGGGGGATGCTCCATGGGTCGCCGTGGTGCTCCCGGTTCCGTGGTCCTCGCTCCGGGGCGATGCTCGGCCGCTCTCGATGCTCGGTGACCCAAGGGATTCTCTGTCGGTTTCCTCCCTTCCCACCCCGGGGATGCTCCGACACTCTTGCTGCTCCGTGGGGATTCCTACCCGATTTGGGAAAACACATTACCTCTGGGGGATGCTCCGGTAGTGTCTGCAGAGCTTTCGCCCGGTCCCGGCACCGTCTTCACCCCTTCCCCGGGGGATGCTCAGCCCGTGTCTTCCCTTTTCTCCCCGGGATGATCCGCCACTCTCGGTGCTGCCTGTAGATTTCTACCCTATTTGAGAATATCCCTTACCTGTGGGGGATGATGCGGTGGGTGTCCGTGCTCCTCCCGCCCGATCCCGGCACCCTCTTCACCGCTACCCCGAGTGGATGCTCCATGGGTCCCCGTGGTGCTCCCGGTTCCGTGTTCCTCGCTCTGGGGCGGTGCTCGGCTGCTCTCGGTGCTTTCTGCCCCGGGGGATGCTCTCTCCGTGGCTTCCTTTCTCACCCCGGGGATGCTCTGCCGCTCTCCGTGGGGATCCGTACCCTATTTGGGAAAATACAATACACGTGGGGGATGCTCCGGTAGCGTCGACAGAGCTCCCTCCCGATCCCGGCACCGTTTTCGCCGCTGCCCTGGGGAGATTCTCTGTTGGTGTCCGCCCTTCTCACCTCTGGGGGATGCTATCTCACTCTCTGTGCTGCTCCTGGCACCGTCGTCCTCACCAAGGGGATGCTTCGCCGCTCTCAGTGCTGGCAGCCCTGGGGGATTCTCTGTCAGTGTCCGCCCTCCTCACCCCTGGGGATGCTCCGCTGCTCTCCGTGTGGATTCCTACTCTCTTTGGGAAAATCCCTTACCTCAGGGGGATGCTCCGGTGGGTGTCCGGGCTCCTTCCGCCCCATCCCGGCACCGTCTTTGCCACTCCATGGGTCTCTGCGGTCCTTGCCCCGGGGGGATGCTCCGCTGCTCTCGGTGCTTGCTGCCCCGGGGGATTCTCTATCCATGGCCTCCTTCCTCGCCCCCGGGGATGCTCTCCCGCACTCGGTGCTCCATGTGGATCCCTACCCTATTTGCGAAAATACAATACACGTGGGGGATGCTCCGGTAGCATCAGTGGAGCTCCCTCCCGATCCCGGCACCGTCTTCACCGCTGCCTGGGGGGGATGCTCCATGGGTCGCCGTGGTGCTCCCGGTTCCGTGGTCCTCGCTCTGGGGCGATGCTCGGCCGCTCTCGATCCTCGGTGACCCATGGGATTCTCTTTTGGTGTCCTCCCTTCGCACCCCGGGGATGCTCCGACGCTCTTGCTGCTCCGTGGGGATTCCTACCCTATTTGGGAAAACACATTACCTCTGGGGGATGCTCCGGTAGTGTCTGCAGAGCTTCCGCCCGATCCCGGCACCGTCTTCACCCCTGCCCCCGGGGGATGCTCTGCCCGTGTCTTCCCTTTGCACCCGGGGATGCTCCGCCACTCTCGGTGGTCCCTGCAGATTCCTACCCTATTTGAGAATATCCCTTACCTGTGGGGGATGATGCGGTGGGTGTCCGTGCTCCTCCCGCCCGATCCCGGCACCCTCTTCACCGCTGCCCCGAGTGGATGCTCCATGGGTCCCCGTGGTGCTCCCGGTTCCGTGTTCCTCGCTCTGGGGTGGTGCTCGGCCGCTCTCTCGGTGCTTGCTGCCCCGGGGGATGCTCTCTCCGTGGCTTCCTTTCTCACCCCGGGGATGCTCTGCCGCTCTCCGTGGGGATCCGTACCCTATTTGGGAAAATACAATACACGTGGGGGATGCTCCGGTAGCATCGGTGGAGCTCCCTCCCGATCCCGGCACCGTCTTCACCGTTGCCTGGGGCGATGCTCCATGGGTCGCCGTGGTGCTCCCGGTTCCGTGGTCCTCGCTCCGGGGCGATGCTCGGCCGCTCTCGATGCTCGGTGACCCAAGGGATTCTCTGTCGGTTTCCTCCCTTCACACCCCGGGGATGCTCCGACGCTCTTGCTGCTCCGTGGGGATTCCTACCCTATTTGGGAAAACACATTACCTCTGGGGGATGCTCCGGTAGTGTCTGCAGAGCTTTCGCCCGGTCCCGGCACCGTCTTCACCCCTTCCCCGGGGGATGCTCTGCCCGTGTCTTCCCTTTTCACGCGGGGATGATCCGCCACTCTCGATGCTGCCTGTAGATTTCTACCCTATTTGAGAATATCCCTTACCTGTGGGGGATGATGCGGTGGGTGTCCGTGCTCCTCCCGCCCGATCCCGGCACCCTCTTCACCGCTACCCCGAGTGGATGCTCCATGGGTCCCCGTGGTGCTCCCGGTTCCGTGTTCCTCGCTCTGGGGTGGTGCTCGGCTGCTCTCTCGGTGCTTGCTGCCCCGGGGGATGCTCTCTCCGTGGCTTCCTTTCTCGCCCCGGGGATGCTCTGCCGCTCTCCGTGGGGATCCGTACCCTATTTGGGAAAATACAATACACGTGGGGGATGCTCCGGTAGCGTCGGTGGAGCTCCCTCCAAATCCTGGCACCGTTTTCGCCGCTGCCCTGGGGAGATTCTCTGTTGGTGTCTGCCCTTCTCACCTCTGGGGGATGCTATCTCACTCTCCGTGCTGCTCCTGGCACCGTCGTCCTCACCAAGGGGATGCTTCGCCGCTCTCGGTGCTTGCAGCCCTGTGGGATTCTCTGTCAGTGTCCGCCCTCCTCACCCCTGGGGATGCTCCGCTGCTCTCCGTGTGGATTCCTACTCTCTTTGGGAAAATCCCTTACCTCAGGGGGATGCTCCGGTGGGTGTCCGGGCTCCTTCCGCCCCATCCCGGCACCGCATTGCCACTCCATGGGTCTCTGTGGTCCTTGCCCCGGGGGGATGCTCCACTGCTCTCGGTGCTTGCTGCCCCGGGGGATTCTCTATCCATGGCCTCCTTCCTCAGCCCCGGGGATGCTCTCCCGCACTCGGTGCTCCATGTGGATCCCTACCCTATTTGGGAAAATACAATACCAGTGGGGGATGCTCCGCGAGTGTCCGGGGAGCTCCCTCCCGATCCCGGCACCGTCTTCACCGCTGCCTGGGGGGGATGCTCCATGGGTCGCCGTGGTGCTCCCGGTTCCGTGGTCCTCGCTCCGGGGCGATGCTCGGCCGCTCTCGATGCTCGGTGACCCATGGGATTCTCTTTTGGTGTCCTCCCTTCGCACCCCGGGGATGCTCCGAAGCTCTTGCTGCTCTGTGGGGATTCCTACCCTATTTGGGAAAACAAATTACCTCTGGGGGATGCTCCGGTAGTGTCTGCAGAGCTTTCGCCCGGTCCCGGCACCGTCTTCACCCCTTCCCCGGGGGATGCTCAGCCCGTGTCTTCCCTTTTCTCCCCGGGATGATCCGCCACTCTCGGTGCTGCCTGTAGATTTCTACCCTATTTGAGAATATCCCTTACCTGTGGGGGATGATGCGGTGGGTGTCCGTGCTCCTCCCGCCCGATCCCGGCACCCTCTTCACCGCTGCCCCGGGGGGATGCTCCATGGGTCCCCGTGGTGCTCCCGGTTCCGTGTTCCTCGCTCTGGGGTGGTGCTCGGCCGCTCTCTCGGTGCTTGCTGCCCCGGGGGATGCTCTCTCCGTGGCTTCCTTTCTCACCCCGGGGATGCTCTGCCGCTCTCCGTGGGGATCCGTACCCTATTTGGGAAAATACAATACACGTGGGGGATGCTCCGGTAGCGTCGGTGGAGCTCCCTCCAAATCCCGGCACCGTTTTCGCCGCTGCCCTGGGGAGATTCTCTGTTGGTGTCCGCCCTTCTCACCTCTGGGGGATGCTATCTCACTCTCCGTGCTGCTCCTGGCACCGTCGTCCTCACCAAGGGGATGCTTCGCCGCTCTCAGTGCTGGCAGCCCTGGGGGATTCTCTGTCAGTGTCCGCCCTCCTCACCCCTGGGGATGCTCCGCTGCTCTCCGTGTGGATTCCTACTCTCTTTGGGAAAATCCCTTACCTCAGGGGGATGCTCCGGTGGGTGCCCGGGCTCCTTCCGCCCCATCCCGGCACCGTCTTTGCCACTCCATTGGTCTCTGTGGTCCTTGCCCCGGGGGGATGCTCCGCTGCTCTCGGTGCTTGCTGCCCCGGGGGATTCTCTATCCATGGACTCCTTCCTCGCCCCCAGTGATGCTCTCCCGCACTCGGTGCTCCATGTGGATCCCTACCCTATTTGGGAAAATACAATACCTGTGGGGGATGCTCCGGTAGTGTCCGGGGAGCTCCCTCCCGATCCCGGCACCTTCTTCACCCCTGCCCCCGGGGGATGCTCTGCCCGTGTCTTCCCTTTTCACCCGGGGATGCTCCGCCACTCTCGGTGGTCCCTGCAGATTCCTACCCTATTTGAGAATATCCCTTACCTGTGGGGGATGATGCGGTGGGTGTCCGTGCTCCTCCCGCCCGATCCCGGCACCCTCTTCACCGCTGCCGCGGGGGGATGCTCCATGGGTCCCCGTGGTGCTCCCGGTTCCGTGTTCCTCGCTCTGGGGTGGTGCTCGGCCGCTCTCTCGGTGCTTGCTGCCCCGGGGGATGCTCTCTCCGTGGCTTCCTTTCTCACCCCGGGGATGCTCTGCCGCTCTCCGTGGGGATCCGTACCCTATTTGGGAAAATACAATACACGTGGGGGATGCTCCGGTAGCGTCGGTGGAGCTCCCTCCCGATCCCGGCACCGTCTTCACCGTTGCCTGGGGGGGGATGCTCCATGGGTCGCCGTGGTGCTCCCGGTTCCGTGGTCCTCGCTCCGGGGCGATGCTCGGCCGCTCTCGATGCTCGGTGACCCAAGGGATTCTCTGTCGGTTTCCTCCCTTCCCACCCCGGGGATGCTCCGACGCTCTTGCTGCTCCGTGGGGATTCCTACCCGATTTGGGAAAACACATTACCTCTGGGGGATGCTCCGGTAGTGTCTGCAGAGCTTTCGCCCGGTCCCGGCACCGTCTTCACCCCTTCCCCGGGGGATGCTCAGCCCGTGTCTTCCCTTTTCTCCCCGGGATGATCCGCCACTCTCGGTGCTGCCTGTAGATTTCTACCCTATTTGAGAATATCCCTTACCTGTGGGGGATGATGCGGTGGGTGTCCGTGCTCCTCCCGCCCGATCCCGGCACCCTCTTCACCGCTACCCCGAGTGGATGCTCCATGGGTCCCCGTGGTGCTCCTGGTTCCGTGTTCCTCGCTCTGGGGTGGTGCTCGGCCGCTCTCTCGGTGCTTGCTGCCCCGGGGGATGCTCTCTCCGTGGCTTCCTTTCTCACCCCGGGGATGCTCTGCCGCTCTCCGTGGGGATCCGTACCCTATTTGGGAAAATACAATACACGTGGGGGATGCTCCGGTAGCGTCGGTGGAGCTCCCTCCAAATCCCGGCACCGTTTTCGCCGCTGCCCTGGGGAGATTCTCTGTTGGTGTCCGCCCTTCTCACCTCTGGGGGATGCTATCTCACTCTCCGTGCTGCTCCTGGCACCGTCGTCCTCACCAAGGGGATGCTTCGCCGCTCTCGGTGCTTGCAGCCCTGGGGGATTCTCTGTCAGTGTCCGCACTCCTCACCCCTGGGGATGCTCCGCTGCTCTCCGTGTCGATTCCTACTCTCTTTGGGAAAATCCCTTACCTCAGGGGGATGCTCCGGTGGGTGTCCGGGCTCCTTCCGCCCCATCCCGGCACCGTCTTTGCCACTCCATGGGTCTCTGTGGTCCTTGCCCCGGGGGGATGCTCCGCTGCTCTCGGTGCTTGCTGCCCCGGGGGATTCTCTATCCATGGCCTCCTTCCTCAGCCCCGGGGATGCTCTCCCGCACTCGGTGCTCCATGTGGATCCCTACCCTATTTGGGAAAATACAATACACGTGGGGGATGCTCCGGTAGCGTCGGTGGAGCTCCCTCCCGATCCCGGCACCGTGTTCACCGTTGCCTGGGGGGGATGCTCCATGGGTCGCCGTGGTGCTCCCGGTTCCGTGGTCCTCGCTCCGGGGCGATGCTCGGCCGCTCTCGATGCTCGGTGACCCAAGGGATTCTCTGTCGGTTTCCTCCCTTCCCACCCCGGGGATGCTCCGACACTCTTGCTGCTCCGTGGGGATTCCTACCCGATTTGGGAAAACACATTACCTCTGGGGGATGCTCCGGTAGTGTCTGCAGAGCTTTCGCCCGGTCCCGGCACCGTCTTCACCCCTTCCCCGGGGGATGCTCAGCCCGTGTCTTCCCTTTTCTCCCCGGGATGATCCGCCACTCTCGGTGCTGCCTGTAGATTTCTACCCTATTTGAGAATATCCCTTACCTGTGGGGGATGATGCGGTGGGTGTCCGTGCTCCTCCCGCCCGATCCCGGCACCCTCTTCACCGCTACCCCGAGTGGATGCTCCATGGGTCCCCGTGGTGCTCCCGGTTCCGTGTTCCTCGCTCTGGGGCGGTGCTCGGCTGCTCTCGGTGCTTTCTGCCCCGGGGGATGCTCTCTCCGTGGCTTCCTTTCTCACCCCGGGGATGCTCTGCCGCTCTCCGTGGGGATCCGTACCCTATTTGGGAAAATACAATACACGTGGGGGATGCTCCGGTAGCGTCGACAGAGCTCCCTCCCGATCCCGGCACCGTTTTCGCCGCTGCCCTGGGGAGATTCTCTGTTGGTGTCCGCCCTTCTCACCTCTGGGGGATGCTATCTCACTCTCTGTGCTGCTCCTGGCACCGTCGTCCTCACCAAGGGGATGCTTCGCCGCTCTCAGTGCTGGCAGCCCTGGGGGATTCTCTGTCAGTGTCCGCCCTCCTCACCCCTGGGGATGCTCCGCTGCTCTCCGTGTGGATTCCTACTCTCTTTGGGAAAATCCCTTACCTCAGGGGGATGCTCCGGTGGGTGTCCGGGCTCCTTCCGCCCCATCCCGGCACCGTCTTTGCCACTCCATGGGTCTCTGTGGTCCTTGCCCCGGGGGGATGCTCCGCTGCTCTCGGTGCTTGCTGCCCCGGGGGATTCTCTATCCATGGCCTCCTTCCTCGCCCCCGGTGATGCTCTCCCGCACTCGGTGCTCCATGTGGATCCCTACCCTATTTGGGAAAATACAATACACGTGGGGGATGCTCCGGTAGCATCGGTGGAGCTCCCTCCCGATCCCGGCACCGTCTTCACCGCTGCCTGGGGGGGATGCTCCATGGGTCGCCGTGGTGCTCCCGGTTCCGTGGTCCTCGCTCTGGGGCGATGCTCGGCCGCTCTCGATCCTCGGTGACCCATGGGATTCTCTTTTGGTGTCCTCCCTTCGCACCCCGGGGATGCTCCGATGCTCTTGCTGCTCCGTGGGGATTCCTACCCTATTTGGGAAAACACATTACCTCTGGGGGATGCTCCGGTAGTGTCTGCAGAGCTTCCGCCCGATCCCGGCACCGTCTTCACCCCTGCCCCCGGGGGATGCTCTGCCCGTGTCTTCCCTTTACACCCGGGGATGCTCCGCCACTCTCGGTGGTCCCTGCAGATTCCTACCCTATTTGAGAATATCCCTTACCTGTGGGGGATGATGCGGTGGGTGTCCGTGCTCCTCCCGCCCGATCCCGGCACCCTCTTCACCGCTGCCCCGGGGGGATGCTCCATGGGTCCCCGTGGTGCTCCCGGTTCCGTGTTCCTCGCTCTGGGGTGGTGCTCGGCCGCTCTCTCGGTGCTTGCTGCCCCGGGGGATGCTCTCTCCGTGGCTTCCTTTCTCACCCCGGGGATGCTCTGCCGCTCTCCGTGGGGATCCGTACCCTATTTGCGAAAATACAATACACGTGGGGGATGCTCCGGTAGCATCGGTGGAGCTCCCTCCCGATCCCGGCACCGTCTTCACCGTTGCCTGGGGCGATGCTCCATGGGTCGCCGTGGTGCTCCCGGTTCCGTGGTCCTCGCTCCGGGGCGATGCTCGGCCGCTCCCGATGCTCGGTGACCCAAGGGATTCTCTGTCGGTTTCCTCCCTTCACACCCCGGGGATGCTCCGACGCTCTTGCTGCTCCGTGGGGATTCCTACCCTATTTGGGAAAACACATTACCTCTGGGGGATGCTCCGGTAGTGTCTGCAGAGCTTTCGCCCGGTCCCGGCACCGTCTTCACCCCTTCCCCGGGGGATGCTCTGCCCGTGTCTTCCCTTTTCACCCAGGGATGATCCGCCACTCTCGATGCTGCCTGTAGATTTCTACCCTATTTGAGAATATCCCTTACCTGTGGGGGATGATGCGGTGGGTGTCCGTGCTCCTCCCGCCCGATCCCGGCACCCTCTTCACCGCTGCCCCGGGGGGATGCTCCATGGGTCCCCGTGGTGCTCCCGGTTCCGTGTTCCTCGCTCTGGGGTGGTGCTCGGCTGCTCTCTCGGTGCTTGCTGCCCCGGGGGATGCTCTCTCCGTGGCTTCCTTTCTCACCCCGGGGATGCTCTGCCGCTCTCCGTGGGGATCCGTACCCTATTTGGGAAAATACAATACACGTGGGGGATGCTCCGGTAGCGTCGGTGGAGCTCCCTCCAAATCCTGGCACCGTTTTCGCCGCTGCCCTGGGGAGATTCTCTGTTGGTGTCTGCCCTTCTCACCTCTGGGGGATGCTATCTCACTCTCTGTGCTGCTCCTGGCACCGTCGTCCTCACCAAGGGGATGCTTCGCCGCTCTCGGTGCTTGCAGCCCTGTGGGATTCTCTGTCAGTGTCCGCCCTCCTCACTCCTGGGGATGCTCCGCTGCTCTCCGTGTGGATTCCTACTCTCTTTGGGAAAATCCCTTACCTCAGGGGGATGCTCCGGTGGGTGTCCGGGCTCCTTCCGCCCCATCCCGGCACCGTCTTTGCCACTCCATGGGTCTCTGTGGTCCTTGCCCGCGGGGGAATGCTCCGCTGCTCTCGGTGCTTGCTGCCCCGGGTGATTCTCTATCCATGGCCTCCTTCCTCAGCCCCGGGGATGCTCTCCCGCACTCGGTGCTCCATGTGGATCCCTACCCTATTTGGGAAAATACAATACCAGTGGGGGATGCTCCGCGAGTGTCCGGGGAGCTCCCTCCCGATCCCAGCACCGTCTTCACCGCTGCCTGGGGGGGATGCTCCATGGGTCGCCGTGGTGCTCCCGGTTCCGTGTTCCTCGCTCTGGGGTGGTGCTCGGCCGCTCTCTCGGTGCTTGCTGCCCCGGGGGATGCTCTCTCCGTGGCTTCCTTTCTCATCCCGGGGATGCTCTGCCGCTCTCCGTGGGGATCCGTACCCTATTTGGGAAAATACAATACACGTGGGGGATGCTCCGGTAGCGTCGGTGGATCTCCCTCCCGATCCCGGCACCGTCTTCACCGCTGCCTGGGGGGGATGCTCCATGGGTCGCCGTGGTGCTCCCGGTTCCGTGGTCCTCGCTCCGGGGCGATGCTCGGCCGCTCTCGATGCTCGGTGACCCAAGGGATTCTCTGTCGGTTTCCTCCCTTCACACCCCGGGGATGCTCCGACGCTCTTGCTGCTCCGTGGGGATTCCTACCCTATTTGGGAAAACACATTACCTCTGGGGGATGCTCCGGTAGTGTCTGCAGAGCTTTCGCCCGGTCCCGGCACCGTCTTCACCCCTTCCCCGGGGGATGCTCTGCCCGAGTCTTCCCTTTTCTCCCCGGGATGATCCACCACTCTCGGTGCTGCCTGTAGATTCCTACCCTATTAGAGAATATCCCTTACCGGTGGGGGATGATCCGGTGGGTGTCCGTGCTCCTCCCGCCCGATCCCGGCACCCTCTTCACCGCTGCCCCGGGGGGATGCTCCATGGGTCCCCGTGGTGCTCCCGGTTCCATGTTCCTCGCTCTGGGGCGGTGCTCGGCCGCTCTCTCGGTGCTTGCTGCCCCGGGGGATGCTCTCTCCGTGGCTTCCTTTCTCGCCCCGGGGATGCTCTGCCGCTCTCCGTGGGGATCCGTACCCTATTTGGGAAAATACAATACACGTGGGGGATGCTCCGGTAGCGTCGACAGAGCTCCCTCCCGATCCCGGCACCGTTTTCGCCGCTGCCCTGGGGAGATTCTCTGTTGGTGTCCGCCCTTCTCACCTCTGGGGGATGCTATCTCACTCTCCGTGCTGCTCCTGGCACCGTCGTCCTCACCAAGGGGATGCTTCGCCGCTCTCAGTGCTTGCAGCCCTGGGGGATTCTCTGTCAGTGTCCGCCCTCCTCACCCCTGGGGATGCTCCGCTGCTCTCCGTGTGGATTCCTACTCTCCTTGGGAAAATCCCTTACCTCAGAGGGGATGCTCCGGTGGGTGTCCGGGCTCCTTCCGCCCCATCCCGGCACCGTCTTTGCCACTCCATGGGTCTCTGTGGTCCTTGCCCCGGGGGGATGCTCCGCTGCTCTCGGTGCTTGCTGCCCCGGGGGATTCTCTATCCATGGCCTCCTTCCTCAGCCCCGGGGATGCTCTCCCGCACTCGGTGCTCCATGTGGATCCCTACCCTATTTGGGAAAATACAATACCTGTGGGGGATGCTCCGGTAGTGTCCGGAGAGCTCCCTCCCGATCCCGGCACCGTCTTCACCCCTGCCCCCGGGGGATGCTCTGCCCGTGTCTTCCCTTTTCACCCGGGGATGCTCCGCCACTCTCGGTGGTCCCTGCAGATTCCTACCCTATTTGAGAATATCCCTTACCTGTGGGGGATGATGCGGTGGGTGTCCGTGCTCCTCCCGCCCGATCCCGGCACCCTCTTCACCGCTGCCGCAGGGGGATGCTCCATGGGTCCCCGTGGTGCTCCCGCTTCCGTGTTCCTCGCTCTGGGGTGGTGCTCGGCCGCTCTCTCGGTGCTTGCTGCCCCGGGGGATGCTCTCTCCGTGGCTTCCTTTCTCACCCCGGGGATGCTCTGCCGCTCTCCGTGGGGATCCGTACCCTATTTGGGAAAATACAATACACGTGGGGGATGCTCCAGTAGCATCGGTGGAGCTCCCTCCCGATCCCGGCACCGTCTTCACCGTTGCCTGGGGCGATGCTCCATGGGTCGCCGTGGTGCTCCCGGTTCCGTGGTCCTCGCTCCGGGGCGATGCTCGGCCGCTCTCGATGCTCGGTGACCCAAGGGATTCTCTGTCGGTTTCCTCCCTTCACACCCCGGGGATGCTCCGACGCTCTTGCTGCTCCGTGGGGATTCCTACCCTATTTGGGAAAACAAATTACCTCTGGGGGATGCTCCGGTAGTGTCTGCAGAGCTTCCGCCTGATCCCGGCACCGTCTTCACCCCTGCCCCCGGGGGATGCTCTGCCCGAGTCTTCCCTTTTCTCCCCGGGATGATCCGCCACTCTCGGTGCTGCCTGTAGATTCCTACCCTATTAGAGAATATCCCTTACCGGTGGGGGATGATCCGGTGGGTGTCCGTGCTCCTCCCGCCCGATCCCGGCACCCTCTTCACCGCTGCCCCGGGGGGATGCTCCATGGGTCCCCGTGGTGCTCCCGGTTCCATGTTCCTCGCTCTGGGGCGGTGCTCGGCCGCTCTCTCGGTGCTTGCTGCCCCAGGGGATGCTCTCTCCGTGGCTTCCTTTCTCGCCCCGGGGATGCTCTGCCGCTCTCCGTGGGGATCCGTACCCTATTTGGGAAAATACAATACACGTGGGGGATGCTCCGGTAGCGTCGACAGAGCTCCCTCCTGATCCCGGCACCGTTTTCGCCGCTGCCCTGGGGAGATTCTCTGTTGGTGTCCGCCCTTCTCACCTCTGGGGGATGCTATCTCACTCTCCGTGCTGCTCCTGGCACCGTCGTCCTCACCAAGGGGATGCTTCGCCGCTCTCAGTGCTTGCAGCCCTGGCGGATTCTCTGTCAGTGTCCGCCCTCCTCACCCCTGGGGATGCTCCGCTGCTCTCCGTGTGGATTCCTACTCTCTTTGGGAAAATCCCTTACCTCAGGGGGATGCTCCGGTGGGTGTCCGGGCTCCTTCCGCCCCATCCCGGCACCGTCTTTGCCACTCCATGGGTCTCTGTGGTCCTTGCCCCGGGGGGATGCTCCGCTGCTCTCGGTGCTTGCTGCCCCGGGGGATTCTCTATCCATGGCCTCCTTCCTCAGCCCCGGGGATGCTCTCCCGCACTCGGTGCTCCATGTGGATCCCTACCCTATTTGGGAAAATACAATACCTGTGGGGGATGCTCCGGTAGTGTCCGGGGAGCTCCCTCCCGATCCCGGCACCGTCTTCACCCCTGCCCCCGGGGGATGCTCTGCCCGTGTCTTCCCTTTTCACCCGGGGATGCTCCGCCACTCTCGGTGGTCCCTGCAGATTCCTACCCTATTTGAGAATATCCCTTACCTGTGGGGGATGATGCGGTGGGTGTCCGTGCTCCTCCCGCCCGATCCCGGCACCCTCTTCACCGCTACCCCGAGTGGATGCTCCATGGGTCCCCGTGGTGCTCCCGGTTCCTCGCTCTGGGGTGGTGCTCGGCCGCTCTCTCGGTGCTTGCTGCCCCGGGGGATGCTCTCTCCGTGGCTTCCTTTCTCACCCCGGGGATGCTCTGCCGCTCTCCGTGGGGATCCGTACCCTATTTGGGAAAATACAATACACGTGGGGGATGCTCCGGTAGCATCGGTGGAGCTCCCTCCCGATCCCGGCACCGTCTTCACCGTTGCCTGGGGCGATGCTCCATGGGTCGCCGTGGTGCTCCCGGTTCCGTGGTCCTCGCTCCGGGGCGATGCTCGGCCGCTCTCGATGCTCGGTGACCCAAGGGATTCTCTGTCGGTTTCCTCCCTTCACACCCCGGGGATGCTCCGACGCTCTTGCTGCTCCGTGGGGATTCCTACCCTATTTGGGAAAACAAATTACCTCTGGGGGATGCTCCGGTAGTGTCTGCAGAGCTTTCGCCCGGTCCCAGCACCGTCTTCACCCCTTCCCCGGGGGATGCTCTGCCCGTGTCTTCCCTTTTCACCCGGGGATGATCCGCCACTCTCGGTGCTGCCTGTAGATTTCTACCCTATTTGAGAATATCCCTTACCTGTGGGGGATGATGCGGTGGGTGTCCGTGCTCCTCCCGCCCGATCCCGGCACCCTCTTCACCGCTACCCCGAGTGGATTCTCCATGGGTCCCCGTGGTGCTCCCGGTTCCGTGTTCCTCGCTCTGGGGTGGTGCTCGGCTGCTCTCGGTGCTTGCTGCCCCGGGGGATGCTCTCTCCGTGGCTTCCTTTCTCACCCCGGGGATGCTCTGCCGCTCTCCGTGGGGATCCGTACCCTATTTGGGAAAATACAATACATGTGGGGGATGCTCCGGTAGCGTCGGTGGAGCTCCCTCCAAATCCTGGCACCGTTTTCGCCGCTGCCCTGGGGAGATTCTCTGTTGGTGTCTGCCCTTCTCACCTCTGGGGGATGCTATCTCACTCTCTGTGCTGCTCCTGGCACCGTCGTCCTCACCAAGGGGATGCTTCGCCGCTCTCGGTGCTTGCAGCCCTGTGGGATTCTCTGTCAGTGTCCGCCCTCCTCACTCCTGGGGATGCTCCGCTGCTCTCCGTGTGGATTCCTACTCTCTTTGGGAAAATCCCTTACCTCAGGGGGATGCTCCGGTGGGTGTCCGGGCTCCTTCCGCCCCATCCCGGCACCGTCTTTGCCACTCCATGGGTCTCTGTGGTCCTTGCCCCGGGGGGATGCTCCGCTGCTCTCGGTGCTTGCTGCCCCGGGGGATTCTCTATCCATGGCCTCCTTCCTCAGCCCCGGGGATGCTCTCCCGCACTCAGTGCTCCATGTGGATCCCTACCCTATTTGGGAAAATACAATACCAGTGGGGGATGCTCCGCGAGTGTCCGGGGAGCTCCCTCCCGATCCCGGCACCGTCTTCACCGTTGCCTGGGGCGATGCTCCATGGGTCGCCGTGGTGCTCCCGGTTCCGTGGTCCTCGCTCCGGGGCGATGATCGGCCGCTCTCGATGCTCGGTGACCCAAGGGATTCTCTGTCGGTGTCCTCCCTTCGCACCCCGGGGATGCTCCGAAGCTCTTGCTGCTCTGTGGGGATTCCTACCCTATTTGGGAAAACAAATTACCTCTGGGGGATGCTCCGGTAGTGTCTGCAGAGCTTTCGCCCGGTCCCGGCACCGTCTTCACCCCTTCCCCGGGGGATGCTCTGCCCGTGTCTTCCCTTTTCTCCCCGGGATGATCCGCCACTCTCGGTGCTGCCTGTAGATTTCTACCCTATTTGAGAATATCCCTTACCTGTGGGGGATGATGCGGTGGGTGTCCGTGCTCCTCCCGCCCGATCCCGGCACCCTCTTCACCGCTACCCCGAGTGGATGCTCCATGGGTCCCCGTGGTGCTCCCGGTTCCGTGTTCCTCGCTCTGGGGTGGTGCTCGGCCGCTCTCTCGGTGCTTGCTGCCCCGGGGGATGCTCTCTCCGTGGCTTCCTTTCTCACCCCGGGGATGCTCTGCCGCTCTCCGTGGGGATCCGTACCCTATTTGGGAAAATACAATACACGTGGGGGATGCTCCGGTAGCGTCGGTGGAGCTCCCTCCCGATCCCGGCACCGTCTTCACCGTTGCCTGGGGGGGATGCTCCATGGGTCGCCGTGGTGCTCCCGGTTCCGTGGTCCTCGCTCCGGGGCGATGCTCGGCCGCTCTCGATGCTCGGTGACCCAAGGGATTCTCTGTCGGTTTCCTCCCTTCCCACCCCGGGGATGCTCCGACGCTCTTGCTGCTCCGTGGGGATTCCTACCCGATTTGGGAAAACACATTACCTCTGGGGGATGCTCCGGTAGTGTCTGCAGAGCTTTCGCCCGGTCCCGGCACCGTCTTCACCCCTTCCCCGGGGGATGCTCAGCCCGTGTCTTCCCTTTTCTCCCCGGGATGATCCACCACTCTCGGTGCTGCCTGTAGATTTCTACCCTATTTGAGAATATCCCTTACCTGTGGGGGATGATGCGGTGGGTGTCCGTGCTCCTCCCGCCCGATCCCGGCACCCTCTTCACCGCTACCCCGAGTGGATGCTCCATGGGTCCCCGTGGTGCTCCTGGTTCCGTGTTCCTCGCTCTGGGGTGGTGCTCGGCCGCTCTCTCGGTGCTTGCTGCCCCGGGGGATGCTCTCTCCGTGGCTTCCTTTCTCACCCCGGGGATGCTCTGCCGCTCTCCGTGGGGATCCGTACCCTATTTGGGAAAATACAATACACGTGGGGGATGCTCCGGTAGCGTCGGTGGAGCTCCCTCCAAATCCCGGCACCGTTTTCGCCGCTGCCCTGGGGAGATTCTCTGTTGGTGTCCGCCCTTCTCACCTCTGGGGGATGCTATCTCACTCTCCGTGCTGCTCCTGGCACCGTCGTCCTCACCAAGGGGATGCTTCGCCGCTCTCGGTGCTTGCAGCCCTGGGGGATTCTCTGTCAGTGTCCGCCCTCCTCACTCCTGGGGATGCTCCGCTGCTCTCCGTGTGGATTCCTACTCTCTTTGGGAAAATCCCTTACCTCAGGGGGATGCTCCGGTGGGTGTCCGGGCTCCTTCCGCCCCATCCCGGCACCGTCTTTGCCACTCCATGGGTCTCTGTGGTCCTTGCCCCGGGGGGATGCTCCGCTGCTCTCGGTGCTTGCTGCCCCGGGGGATTCTCTATCCATGGCCTCCTTCCTCAGCCCCGGGGATGCTCTCCCGCACTCGGTGCTCCATGTGGATCCCTACCCTATTTGGGAAAATACAATACCAGTGGGGGATGCTCCGGTAGTGTCCGGGGAGCTCCCTCCCGATCCCGGCACCGTCTTCACCGCTGCCTGGGGGGGATGCTCCATGGGTCGCCGTGGTGCTCCCGGTTCCGTGGTCCTTGCTCCGGGGCGATGCCCGGCCGCTCTCGATGCTCGGTGACCCAAGGGATTCTCTGTCGGTTTCCTCCCTTCGCACCCCGGGGATGCTCCGAAGCTCTTGCTGCTCTGTGGGGATTCCTACCCTATTTGGGAAAACAAATTACCTCTGGGGGATGCTCCGGTAGTGTCTGCAGAGCTTTCGCCCGGTCCCGGCACCGTCTTCACCCCTTCCCCGGGGGATGCTCAGCCCGTGTCTTCCCTTTTCTCCCCGGGATGATCCGCCACTCTCGGTGCTGCCTGTAGATTTCTACCCTATTTGAGAATATCCCTTACCTGTGGGGGATGATGCGGTGGGTGTCCGTGCTCCTCCCGCCCGATCCCGGCACCCTCTTCACCGCTACCCCGAGTGGATGCTCCATGGGTCCCCGTGGTGCTCCCGGTTCCGTGTTCCTCGCTCTGGGGTGGTGCTCGGCCGCTCTCTCGGTGCTTGCTGCCCCGGGGGATGCTCTCTCCGTGGCTTCCTTTCTCACCCCAGGGATGCTCCGCCGCTCTCCGTGGGGATCCGTACCCTATTTGGGAAAATACAATACACGTGGGGGATGCTCCGGTAGCGTCGGTGGAGCTCCCTCCAAATCCCGGCACCGTTTTCGCCGCTGCCCTGGGGAGATTCTCTGTTGGTGTCCGCCCTTCTCACCTCTGGGGGATGCTATCTCACTCTCCGTGCTGCTCCTGGCACCGTCGTCCTCACCAAGGGGATGCTTCGCCGCTCTCGGTGCTTGCAGCCCTGGGGGATTCTCTGTCAGTGTCCGCACTCCTCACCCCTGGGGATGCTCCGCTGCTCTCCGTGTGGATTCCTACTCTCTTTGGGAAAATCCCTTATTTCAGGGGGATGCTCCGGTGGGTGTCCGGGCTCCTTCCGCCGCATCCCGGCACCGTCTTTGCCACTCCATGGGTCTCTGTGGTCCTTGCCCCGGGGGGATGCTCCGCTGCTCTCGGTGCTTGCTGCCCCGGGGGATTCTCTATCCATGGCCTCCTTCCTCGCCCCCAGTGATGCTCTCCCGCACTCGGTGCTCCATGTGGATCCCTACCCTATTTGGGAAAATACAATACCTGTGGGGGATGCTCCGGTAGTGTCCTGGGAGCTCCCTCCCGATCCCGGCACCTTCTTCACCCCTGCCCCCGGGGGATGCTCTGCCCGTGTCTTCCCTTTTCACCCGGGGATGCTCCGCCACTCTCGGTGGTCCCTGCAGATTCCTACCCTATTTGAGAATATCCCTTACCTGTGGGGGATGATGCGGTGGGTGTCCGTGCTCCTCCCGCCCGATCCCGGCACCCTCTTCACCGCTGCCGCGGGGGGATGCTCCATGGGTCCCCGTGGTGCTCCCGGTTCCGTGTTCCTCGCTCTGGGGTGGTGCTCGGCCGCTCTCTCGGTGCTTGCTGCCCCGGGGGATGCTCTCTCCGTGGCTTCCTTTCTCACCCCGGGGATGCTCTGCCGCTCTCCGTGGGGATCCGTACCCTATTTGGGAAAATACAATACCTGTGGGGGATGCTCCGGAATTGTCCGGGGAGCTCCCTCCCGATCCCGGCACCGTCTTCACCGCTGCCTGGGGGGGATGCTCCATGGGTCGCCGTGGTGCTCCCGGTTCCGTGGTCCTCGCTCCGGGGCGATGCTCGGCCGCTCTCGATGCTCGGTGACCCAAGGAATTCTCTGTCGGTGTCCTCCCTTCGCACCCCGGGGATGCTCCGACGCTCTTGCTGCTCTGTGGGGATTCCTACCCTATTTGGGAAAACACATTACCTCTGGGGGATGCTCCGGTAGTGTCTGCAGAGCTTCCGCCCGATCCCGGCACCGTCTTCACCCCTTCCCCGGGGGATGCTCTGCCCGAGTCTTCCCTTTTCACCCGGGGATGATCCGCCACTCTCGGTGCTCCCTGCAGATTCCTATTCTATTTGAGAATATCCCTTACCTTTGGGGGATGATGCGGTGGGTGTCCGTGCTCCTCCCGCCCGATCCCGGCACCCTCTTCACTGCTGCCCCGGGTGGATGCTCCATGGGTCCCCGTGGTGCTCCCGGTTCCGTGTTCCTCGCTCTGGTACGATGCTCGGCCGCTCTCAGTGCTTGCTGCCATGGGGGATGCTCTGTTGGTGTCCTCACCCCGGGGCATTCCCCGCCGCTGGCCGCCGTCCGTGGCCAGTGTTGGCTCCGGGGCGCTCCCGGGGTTCCGCTGCCGCCGCCGCTCCCATCGCCGGGCCCGCACTGAGCCCCGCGCTCGCGCGCACTGCTTTTATAGGCCCGGTAAGCCCCGCCCTCCCACCGGCAGCCAGTGGGAGCGCAGGGATGTCATAGGGGCGAGGGGTGATCCTCACGGCTCTTTGTGACATCAGAATGAAAGGGTGAGGCCAGAATGAGAGAGCGATCTGATTGGTCAATGCCGAAGGCGTTCCCGCGCTGATTGTTCCAGGCACTGACTGGTTAGTTCGAGGCAGAAGGTGCGGCAAGGCGGGGAGTGGGCGTGACTTACATGTGGGGGTTCCAGCCCAATTCTGGCGGTCCCAGCCTAATTCTGGGGGTGTTCAGCTCCGTTTTTTGGGGTGCCCAGCCCCAATCTGGTTGTCCCAGCTCCATTTCTGGGGGTCCCAGTCCCATCCTAGTGGTGCCCAGCTCTATTCTGGGGGCCCCCAGCCCCATTCTGGGGGTGTCCAGCTCCATTTAGCTGTGGGGGATGCTCCGGTTGGGGTCCGTGGAGATCTCGCCCGATGCTCCGGGGAGATTCTCTGTTGACGTCCTCCCTTCTCCCCCCCGGAGTTGTTCTCTCGGTCTCTGTGCTGCTCCCAGCACTGTCGTCCTCACCCTGGGGCTGCTCCACCGATCTAGATGCTCCGCACCCTGCGGGATTCTCTGTCCATGGCTCCCTTCCTCAACCCCAGGGATGCTCCGCCGCTCTCAGTGCTCCGTGGGGATTCCTACCCTATTTGGGAAAATACAATACCTTGGGGAGACGCTCCAATAGTGTCTGCGGAGCTTCCTCCCGATCCCAGCACCGTCTTCACCACTGCCCCGAGAAGATTCTCTGTTGGTGTCCGTACTTCTCACCTCCGGGGGATGCTCTCTTGCTCTCCCTGGTGCTCCTGGCACCGTCGTCCTCACCAGGGGGATGCTCCGCCGCTCTCGGTGCTCGCTGCCTCGGGGGATTCTCTGTCGGTGTCCTGCCTTCTCTCCTGGGGATGCTCCGCCGCTCTCCGTGCGGCTCCCGGCACCGCGGTCCTCCCTCCGGGCCGATACTCCGCCGCTCTCTCGGTGCTCCGTGGGGATTCCTAGGCTATTTGGGAAAACACATTACCTGTGGGGGATGCTCCGGTAGTGCCCGCGGAGGTCCCACCTGATCCCAGCACCGTCTTCACCGCTGCCCCGGGGGGATGCTCCATGGGTCGCCGTGGTGCTCCCGGTTCCGTGGTCCTCGCTCCGGGGCAATGCTCGGCCGCTCTCGGTGCTCGCTGCCGCGGGGATGCTCTGTCCGTGTCCTCACCCCGGGGCATTCCCCGCTGCTGGCCGCCGTCCGTGGCCGGTGTCGGCTCCGGGGTGCTCCCAAGGCTCCGCTGCCGCCGCCGCTCCCATCGCCGGACCCAAACTGAGCTCTGCGCGCCCACGCACGCCTTTTATAGGCCCGGCAATCCCCGCCCTCCTGCCAGCAGCCAATGGGAGTGCAGTGACGTCATAGGGGCGAGGGGGGAATCATCACGGATCTTTTTTACGTCAGAATGAAAGGGTGGGGCCAGAATGAGAGAGCGATCTGATTGGTCGATGCCGAAGGCCTTCCCGCGCTGATTGTTCCAGGCGCTGATTGGTTAGTTCGAGGCAGAATGTGGGGCAAGGTGGGGAGTGGGCGTGGCTTACATGTGGGGGTCCCAGCCCCATTTCTTGCAGTCCCAAGTCCATGGGGAGGGGTGTGTGGAGGTTCCAGCCCAATTCTGGGGGTCCCAGCCCCATTCTGGGGGTGTCCAGCTCCATTTTGGGGATGCCAAACTCCATTTTGGGGGTGCCCAGCCCCATTCTGGTTGTCCCAGCTCCATTTCTGGGGGTCCCAGCCCCATTTCTGGGAATCTCATGCCCACGGGGAGGGGTCTTCTGGGGGTGCCAACCCCATTTCTGGGGATCCCAGTCCCATTTCTGGGGGCTCTGGGGGTCCCAACCTTACTTCTGGTAGTTCCAGATCCATGGGGAGTGGTCTGTGGGGGTCCCAGCCCCATTTCTGAGGGTTTTAGGATCATGGGGAGGGGTCTGTGAGGGTCCCAGCCCCATTTCGGGGGGTCCCAGGTCCATAGGGAGGGTTATTCTGGGGGCCCCAGCCCTATGGGGAGGGGTCTCTGGGGGTCCCAGCCCCATTTCTTGGGGTCCCAGCCCTATGGGCAGGGGTCTCTGGGGGTCCCAGGTCCATGGTGAGAGGTGTCTGGTGGTCCCAGCCCCATTCTGGGTGGTCCAAAGACCATGGGGAGGGGTCTCTGGGGGTCCCAGCCCCATTTCTGCTGGTCCCAGCCCCACTCTTGAGGGGGAGCTTCGTGATTTGTTGCCGAGCTGCGGGGGCTTTTAGCCTCTCGGCACGAAGCTCGGATAGCTGGTACATCTGAGGGTCCACCAGAAGAACGGGAGGGACACTCGGGCTGCTGAAATCCTGCTCGTTTATTGAAGGGTCGCAGAAGGGGCAGACAGGGAGACCAGAAGCAGAAGGGAGGCAGATTCCGAGAGCCCCGAGGGGCGGGGTGAGGAATCTTTTAACTGTATAAGGGTAGGAGGGTTTAGCATACGAGGGAACAATCAGGAAAAGGCTAAAGGGAGGGGAGATATAACATTAACCAGTGGGGAAAAGGGAAAGGAGTGTTCTTGGTGGAAGAACCAAAGGGAAAACGTGGAACAGAGAAGATTCTAGGCTAAGGGGCAGACTTGAACAATAACTGACAGGACAGGGGGAGGGTACAATTCTCTTACAAAAGGGGGCGGGGAACTCATACAACTGCTGTTTCCCATGGCAACCCTAGACTGCCTTCCCCAACCCCTCCTCCTACATCTCCCCCGTTTTTATTTATTAAATATGCATTTCCCAACGTTTTAAGCCACATACGTTTAAACAAAAATAAAGCAAGCGAGATAATGAACATTATCAGAAAGATCCAAAAGAGTCCCCTGAAGATGATCGCAACCCACCCTGGGACACCCCATTGAGATAGCAGGAGTGGTTTCAACAGTTTTTTTCCAATGAATCTCCCAGAGGTGGCATTTGGTGGGAGAAAACAGTGTCTTAGCAATATACCTTAAATCCTGGGGGACTAGCAAACGTCCAGCAAATGTTAAGTCCAGCACATTTTTAAAGAAAGGCGAGTTTCTGCCGTAATCTTTGGCGGTCTCCCTAAACTCCTTAACCTCAGCGTATGGAATTTGCTCCCACTTTGGCTCCCTCCCCCGCCGGAGGATGACCGGTGCCGCAAAGCTGCCCAAGTCCCGTGCCAATTCCAAATCCCCATCCTTAATTGCCTCCTCTCTGATCTTTGCCCAACCCCCCCACGACTTGTTGGTAGGCGGGGGGCTGCCACTCTCCTCATCCTCTTCCGAGGATGAAGCAGGCCGGGTTAGGGCGCGGTGCCTCTCCCTGGCCGGTGGGTCCCGGAGACAGTGGGTCCGGCAGGCCAGGATGGCCTGCTTCCGGCCAGGCCTCCTCCCGGTTCCGGTAGAGTGGGAACCGGCAGTGGCAGGAGAGGAGGAGGCGTGTCCCGACCCACCCACCGGGGTGTGACTTTCTGGTGGGGGGTTCCCACCCACAGGGGCTGGGCCCACTTGGGGGCTGGTCCCAGCCACAGGGGGCCCACCCAGGGGTGTGGTCAGAGGGAAGGAGGGGACGGTCCCGACACAGGGGCGGCACTCGACGGAGGGCGGGGAGGAGGCGGGGGCGAGATGGCGGGAATTTTCTGGGGTGAAGGAGAAGGAGGGGCGCCATCCTGGGGCTGGTCTTTTTTCGCCATGAGGCAGGCGCCATTTTGTCCCATTTGTTCAGTTAAGTCCTCTAAAGAGCAACAGGGTTTCAACTAGGATTAGGGTCTCTGGGGTGGAAGGAACAGGAATGACATGTGTTGGGGTGGCCAGTCCCAACACACGAATGGGACAGGGAGGATCGGGAAGCAGCAGGGAGACGGCAGCAGCTCTGTGCCGAACTATGGCAAGATCTGTCTCCTGATCCGCCCTTAGGGGAAGAAGGAATAGGACTGGGGGGGGAGGAACACGAGGTAGGTGAACTGGGGACCCAACTCTCTCCCTTCTTTTTTAACAAATTAAGAATGGAATGAAAAAGCTGAAAAAAATGACCGACTGAAATCCTCCCCTGAACTTGTAAATCGTAAATCTTTCTCCCAGCTCTTCCTCAGAAATCAGGTACCAAAACATCTTCCCGTGTAGTAGCAGGAAAATGTTCGAAAATAAATTTAACAAAAGGCTTTAAATCCCTCTTATTAAAAGAAATGTTCCCCAAAACAAGGTGGGATTTAACTTGGATATAAAACTCCCGTTGAGCTGGAGACAGGCGGTTGCCCATTAGATCAGGTCTCACAGCTAAATCACCCTTTTCGAAAAGGATAAAAAAAAACAGACAAAAGGAGGTGAAGCCTGGTCAGGCGTAAGAAAAAGCAAGATAAACGTACCTCTGAAAGACTCAGGCATAAAACGGGGATATCGAAGAGAGATCTGGTGGAACTTCTGCTGGTCCAAGGGCTTTGCCGCTGCTGTGCAGCTCGAAGGTCCGTCGGTTCTCAGCAGAACCCAGGAGACAGAAGCCATCCGGACCGAAAGGGCGACTGTCTCTGGAACTGGTCCCGAACACCGCTTGCAATCCTGGAGAAGGCTGGTCACAGAGCAGGCAATCTCTAGGAGACGGTCAAGGACTGGACTCGCTGGTGTCCGTCCCTGTTTGGGGAGCCAGTTGCCGAGCTGCGGGGGCTTTTAGCCTCTCGGCACGAAGCTCAGATAGCTGGTACATCTGAGGGTCCACCAGAAGAACAGGAGGGACACTCGGGCTGCTGAAATCCTGCTCGTTTATTGAAGGGTGGCAGAAGGGGCAGACAGGGAGACCACGAAGCAGAAGGGAGGCAGATTCCGAGAGCCCCAAAGGGCGGGGTTAGGGATCTTTTAACCGCATAAGGGTAGGAGGGTTTAGCATACGAGGGTACAATCGGGAGAAGGCTAAAGGGAGGGGAAATATAACATTAACCAGTGGGGAAAAGGGAAAGGAGTGTTCTTGGTGGAAGAACCAAAGGGAAAACGTGGAACAGAGAAGATTCTAGGCTAAGGGGCAGACTTGAACAATAACTGACAGGACGGGGAGGGTACAATTCTCTTACAAAAGGGGGTGGGGAACTCATACAACTGCTGCTTCCCATGGCAAGCCTCGACTCCCTTCCCCAACCCCTCCTCCTACATCCCAGGTCCATTTCTTGGGGTCCCAGCCCCATTTCTGGGAATCTCAAGCCCATGGGGAGGGGTCTCTGGCTGTCCCAACCCCATGTCTGGAGTGCCCAGTCCATAGAGAGGGGTCTGTGAGGGTCCCAGCTCCATTTCTGTGGGTCCCAGGTCCACAGGGAGCGGTCTTCTGGGGATCCCATCTGCATTTCTGGGTGTCCCAGGTCCACAGGGAGGGGTCTTCTGAGGGTGTCAGCCCTAAGGGGAGGGGTCTCTTGGGGTCACAGCCCCATTTCTGGGGGTCCCAGTCCCATTTCTGGGGTCTCTGGGGGTCCCAGCCTTACTTCTGGTAGTTCCAGATCCATGGGGAGTGGTCTGTGGGGGTCCCAGCCCCACTTCTGGGGGTTCCATGATCATGGGGAGAGTCTGTGAGGGTCCCAGCCCCATTTCTGCTGCTCCTAGTCCATGGGGAGGGGTCTTCTGGGGGTCCCAGCCCTATGGGGAGGGGTCTCTGGTGGACCCAGCTCCATTTCTGTGGGTCCCAGCCCTATGGGGAGGGGTCTCCGGGGTTCCCAACCCCATGTCTGGACTGCCCAGTCCATAGGGAGGGGTCTCTAGGGGTCCCAGCCCCAATTCTGGGGGTCCCAGGTCCATAGGGAGGGGTCTTCTGAGGGTGCCAGCCCTATGGGGAGTGGTCTCTGGGGATCCCAGCCCCATTTCTGCGGGTCCCAGCCCCACTCTTGACGGGGAGCTTCGTGATGTGTGTGGGTGGCGAGAGATTCGTGGGGACAGCAAAGATCAGGCACGGCATTTAATGAGATTTTTGTCAAATTTATTTCAGAAATTGGAGGGAGGGGGACGGGCCTTAATTGTGGGGGATGCTCCGGTGGGGGTCCACGGAGCTTCCGCCCGATCCCGGCACCGTCACCGCCGCTGCCCCGGGGGATGCTCTGTCTGTGGCCTCCCTCATCAACCCCGGGGATGCTCCGCCGCTCTCCGTCGGGATTCCTCCACTATTTGGGAAAATACAACAACTGTAGGGGATGCTTCGGTAGGTGTCCGTGGAGATCCGACCCGATGGCCCAGGGAGATTCTCTGTTGGTGTCCGCCCTTCTCACCCCCGGCGGATGCTATCTCAATCTCCGCAGTGGTCCTGGCACCGTCGTCCTCACCCCGGGGATGCTCCACTGCTCTCCGTGGTGCTCCCGACACCGTGGTCCTCGCTCCAGGCCGATGGTGCGCCGCACTCCGTGCTCCGTGGGGATTCCTAGGCTAGTTGGGAAAACACATTATCTCGGCAGATGCTTCGGTGGGGGTCCACGGAGCTCCTGCCTGATCCCAGCACCGTCTTCGACGCTGTCAGGGGGGGATTCTCTCTCGGTGTCCGCTCTCCTCACTCCCGGGGATGCTCCGCTGCTCTCCGTGTGGATTCCTACTCACTTTGGGAAAATCCCTTACATCAGGGGGATGCTCCGGTGGGTGTCCAGGCTCCTTCCGCCCCATCCCGGCACCGTCTTTGCCACTCCATGGGTCTCTGTGGTCCTTGCCCCGGGGGGATGCTCCGCTGCTCTCGGTGCTTGCTGCCCCGGGGGATTCTCTATCCATGGCCTCCTTCCTCACCCCCGGGGATGCTCTCCCGCACTCGGTGCTCCATGTGGATCCCTACCCTATTTTGGAAAATACAATACCTGTGGGGGATGCCCCGGTAGTGTCCGGGGAGCTCCCTCCCGATCCTGGCACCGTCTTCACCGCTGCCTGGGGCGATGCTCCATGGGTCCCCGTGGTGCTCCCGGTTCCGTGGTCCTCGCTCCGGGGCGATGCTCGGCCGCTCTCGATGCTCGGTGACCCAAGGGATTCTCTGTCGGTGTCCTCCCTTCGCACCCCGGGGATGCTCCGACACTCTTGCTGCTCCGTGGGGATTCCTACCCTATTTGGGAAAACAAATTACCTCTGGGGGATGCTCCGGTAGTGTCTGCAGAGCTTCCGCCTGATCCCGGCACCGTCTTCACCCCTGCCCCCGGGGGATGCTCTGACCGTGTCTTCCCTTTTCTCCCCGGGATGATCCGCCACTCTCGGTGCTGCCTGTAGATTTCTACCCTATTTGAGAATATCCCTTACCTGTGGGGGATGATGCGGTGGGTGTCCGTGCTCCTCCCGCCCGATCCCGGCACCCTCTTCACCGCTGCCCCGAGTGGATGCTCCATGGGTCCCCGTGGTGCTCCCGGTTCCGTGTTCCTCGCTCTGGGGTGGTGCTCGGCCGCTCTCTCGGTGCTTGCTGCCCCGGGGGATGCTCTCTCCGTGGCTTCCTTTCTCACCCCGGGGATGCTCTGCCGCTCTCCGTGGGGATCCGTACCCTATTTGGGAAAATACAATTCACGTGGGGGATGCTCCGGTAGCATCGTTGGAGCTCCTTCCAAATCCTGGCGCCGTTTTCGCCGCTGCCCTGGGGAGATTCTCTGTTGGTGTCCACCCTTCTCACCTCTGGGGGATGCTATCTCACTCTCCGTGCTGCTCCTGGCACCGTCGTCCTTACCAAGGGGATGCTTCGCCGCTCTCGGTGCTTGCAGCCCTGGGGGATTCTCTGTCAGTGTCCGCCCTCCTCACCCCTGGGGATGCTCCGCTGCTCTCCATGTGGATTCCTACTCTCTTTGGGAAAATCCCTTACCTCAGGGGGATGCTCCGGTGGGTGTCCAGGCTCCTTCCGCCCCATCCCGGCACCGTCTTTGCCACTCCATGGGTCTCTGTGGTCCTTGCCCCGGGGGGATGCTCCGCTGCTCTCGGTGCTTGCTGCCCCGGGGGATTCTCTATCCATGGCCACCTTCCTCAGCCCCGGGGATGCTCTCCCGCACTCGGTGCTCCATGTGGTTCCCTACCCTATTTGGGAAAATACAATACCTGTGGGGGATGCTCCGGTAGTGTCCGGGGAGCTCCCTCCCGATCCCGGCACCGTCTTCACCGCTGCCTGGGGGGGATGCTCCATGGGTCGCCGTGGTGCTCCCGGTTCCGTGGTCCTCGCTCCGGGGCGATGCTCGGCCACTCGCGGTGCTTGCTGCCCCGGGGGATGCTCTGTCCGTGTCTTCCTTTCTCACCCTGGGGATGCTCCGCTACTCCCCGTGGTGCTCCCGGTTCCGTGTTCCTCGCTCTGGGGTGGTGCTCGGCCGCTCTCTCGGTGCTTGCTGCCCCGGGGGATGCTCTGTCCGTGGCTTCCTTTCTCACCCCGGGGATGCTCTGCCGCTCTCCGTGGGTATCCGTCCCCTATTTGGGAAAATACAATACACGTGGGGGATGCTCCGGTAGTGTCCGGGGAGCTCCCCCCCGATCCCGGAACCGTCTTCACCGCTGCCTGGGGGGGACGCTCCATGGGTCGCCGTGGTGCTCCCGGTTCCGTGGTCCTCGCTCCGGGGCGATGCTCGGCCGCTCTCGATGCTCGGTCACCCAAGGGATTCTCTGTCGGTGTCCTCCCTTCGCACCCCGGGGATGCTCCGATGCTCTCGCTGCTCCGTGGGGATTCCTACCCTATTTGGGAAAACAAATTACTTCTGGGCGATGCTCCGGTAGTGTCTGCAGAGCTTTCGCCCGGTCCCGGCACCGTCTTCACCCCTTCCCCGGGGGATGCTCTGCCCGTGTCTTCCCTTTTCACCCCGGGATGATCCGCCACTCTCGGTGCTGCCGGTAGATTTCTACCCTATTTGAGAATATCCCTTACCTGTGGGGGATGATGCGGTGGGTGTCCGTGCTCCTCCCGCCCGATCCCGGCACCCTCTTCACCGCTGCCCCGGGTGGATGCTCCATGGGTCCCCGTGGTGCTCCCGGTTCCGTGTTCCTCGCTCTGAGGCGGTGCTCGGCCGCTCTCTCGGTGCTTGCTGCCCCGGGGGATGCTCTCTCCGTGGCTTCCTTTCTCACCCCGGGGATGCTCTGCCGCTCTCCGTGGGGATCCGTACCCTATTTGGGAAAATACAATACCTGTGGGGGATGCTCCGGTAGTGTCCGGGGAGCTCCCTCCCGATCCCGGAACCGTTTTCGCCGCTGCCCTGGGGAGATTCTCTGTTGGTGTCCGCCCTTCACACCTCTGGGGGATGCTATCTCGCTCTCCGTGCTGCTCCTGGCACCGTCGTCCTCACCACGGGGATGCTCAGTCGCTCTCGGCGCTCGTTGCCCCAAGGGATTCTCTGTCGGTGTCCTCCCTTCGCACCCCGGGGATGCTCCGATGCTCTCGCTGCTCCGTGGGGATTCCTACCCTATTTGGGAAAACAGATTACCTCTGGGGGATGCTCCGGTAGTGTCTGCAGAGCTTTCGCCCGATCCCGGCACCGTTGTCACCCCTTCCCCGGGGGATGCTCTGCCCGTGTCTTCCCTTTTCACCCGGGGATGCTCCGCCACTCTCGGTGCTCCCTGTAGATTTCTACCCTATTTGAGAATATCCCTTACCGGTGGGGGATGATGCGGTGGGTGTCCGTGCTCGTCCCGCCCGATCCCGGCACCCTCTTCACCGCTGCCCCGGGGGGATGCTCCATGGGTCCCCGTGGTGCTCCCGGTTCCGTGTTCCTCGCTCTGGGGCGGTGCTCGGCCGCTCTCGATGCTTGCTACCCCGGGGGATACTCTCTCCGTGGCTTCCTTTCTCACCCCGGGGATGCTCCGCCGCTCTCCGTGGGGATCCGTACCCTATTTGGGAAAATACAATACACGTGGGGGATGCTCCGGTAGCATCGGTGGAGCTCCCTCCAAATCCTGGCACCGTTTTCGCCGCTGCCCTGGGGAGATTCTGCGTTGGTGTCCACCCTTCTCACCTCTGGGGGATGCTATCTCACTCTCCGTGCTGCTCCTGGCACCGTCGTCCTCACCAAGGGGATGCTTCGCTGCTCTCGGTGCTTGCAGCCCTGGGGGATTCTCTGTCAGTGTCCGCCCTCCTCACCCCTGGGGATGCTCCGCTGCTCTCCATGTGGATTCCTACTCTCTTTGGGAAAATCCCTTACCTCAGGGGGATGCTCCGGTGGGTGTCCAGGTTCCTTCCGCCCCATCCCGGCAAAGTCTTTGCCACTCCATGGGTCTCTGTGGTCCTTGCCCCGGGGGGATGCTCCGCTGCTCTCGGTGCTTGCTGCCCCGGGGGATTCTCTATCCATGGCCTCCTTCCTCAGCCCCGGGGATGCTCTCCCGCACTCGGTGCTCCATGTGGTTCCCTACCCTATTTGGGAAAATACAATACCTGTGGGGGATGCTCCGGTAGTGTCCGGGGAGCTCCCTCCCGATCCCGGCACCGTCTTCACCGCTGCCTGGGGGGGATGCTCCATGGGTCGCCGTGGTGCTCCCGGTTCCGTGGTCCTCGCTCCGGGGCGATGCTCGGCCGCTCTCGGTGCTTGCTGCCCCGGGGGATGCTCTGTCCGTGTCTTCCTTTCTCACCCTGGGGATGCTCCGCTACTCCCCGTGGTGCTCCCGGTTCCGTGTTCCTCGCTCCGGGGCGATGCTCGGCCACTCTCGGTGCTTGCTGCCCCGGGGGATGCTCTGTCCGTGGCTTCCTTTCTCACCCCGGGGATGCTCTGCCGCTCTCCGTGGGTATCCGTCCCCTATTTGGGAAAATACAATACACGTGGGGGATGCTCCGGTAGCGTCCGGGGAGCTCCCTCCCGATCCCGGAACCGTCTTCACCGCTGCCTGGGGGGGATGCTCCATGGGTCGCCGTGGTGCTCCCGGTTCCGTGGTCCTCGCTCCGGGGCGATGCTCGGCCGCTCTCGATGCTCGGTGACCCAAGGGATTCTGTGTCGGTGTCTTCCCTTCGCACCCCGGGGATGCTCCGATGCTCTTGCTGCTCCGTGGGGATTCCTACCCTATTTGGGAAAACACATTACCTCTTGGGGATGCTCCGGTAGTGTCTGCAGAGCTTTCGCCCGGTCCCGGCACCGTCTTCACCCCTTCCCCGGGGGATGCTCTGCCCGAGTCTTCCCTTTTCACCCGGGGATGATCCGCCACTCTCGGTGCTCCCTGCAGATTCCTAACCTATTTGAGAATATCCCTTACCGGTGGGGGATGATGCGGTGGGTGTCCGTGCTCCTCCCGCCCGATCCCGGCACCGTCTTCACCGCTGCCCCGGGTGGATGCTCCATGGGTCCCCGTGGTGCTCCCGGTTCCGTGTTCCTCGCTCTGGGGCGGTGCTCGGCCGCTCTCGGTGCTTGCTGCCCTGGGGGATGCTCTCTCCGTGGCTTCCTTTCTCACCCCGGGGATGCTCCGCCGCTCTCCGTGGGGATCCGTACCCTATTTGGGAAAATACAATACACGTGGGGGATGCTCCGGTAGCGTCGACAGAGCTCCCTCCAAATCCTGGCACCGTTTTCGCCGCTGCCCTGGGGAGATTCTCTGTTGGTGTCCGCCCTTCTCACCTCTGGGGGATGCTATCTCACTCTCTGTGCTGCTCCTGGCACCGTCGTCCTCATAAAGGGGATGCTTCGCCGCTCTCGGTGCTTGCAGCCCTGGGGGATTCTCTGTCAGTGTCCGCCCTCCTCACTCCTGGGGATGCTCCGCTGCTCTCCGTGTGGATTCCTACTCTCTTTGGGAAAATCCCTTACCTCAGAGGGGATGCTCCGGTGGGTGTCCGGGCTCCTTCCGCCCCATCCCGGCACCGTCTTTGCCACTCCATGGGTCTCAGTGGTCCTTGCCCCGGGGGGATGCTCTGCTGCTCTCGGTGCTTGCTGCCCCGGGGGATTCTCTATCCATGGCCTTCTTCCTCACCCCCGGGGATGCTCTCCCGCACTCGGTGCTCCATGTGGATCCGTACCCGATTTTGGAAAATACAATACCTGTGGGGGATGATCCGGGAGTGTCCGGGGAGCTCCCTCCCGATCCCGGCACCGTCTTCACCGCTGCCTGGGGGGGATGCTCCATGGGTCGCCGTGGTGCTCCCGGTTCCGTGGTCCTCGCTCCGGGGCGATGCTCGGCCACTCGCGGTGCTTGCTGCCCCGGGGGATGCTCTGTCCGTGTCTTCCTTTCTCACCCTGGGGATGCTCCGCTACTCCCCGTGGTGCTCCCGGTTCCGTGTTCCTCGCTCTGGGGTGGTGCTCGGCCGCTCTCTCGGTGCTTGCTGCCCCGGGGGATGCTCTGTCCGTGGCTTCCTTTCTCACCCCGGGGATGCTCTGCCGCTCTCCGTGGGTATCCGTCCCCTATTTGGGAAAATACAATACACGTGGGGGATGCTCCGGTAGTGTCCGGGGAGCTCCCCCCCGATCCCGGAACCGTCTTCACCGCTGCCTGGGGGGGACGCTCCATGGGTCGCCGTGGTGCTCCCGGTTCCGTGGTCCTCGCTCCGGGGCGATGCTCGGCCGCTCTCGATGCTCGGTGACCCAAGGGATTCTCTGTCGGTGTCCTCCCTTCGCACCCCGGGGATGCTCCGATGCTCTCGCTGCTCCGTGGGGATTCCTACCCTATTTGGGAAAACAAATTACTTCTGGGCGATGCTCCGGTAGTGTCTGCAGAGCTTTCGCCCGGTCCCGGCACCGTCTTCACCCCTTCCCCGGGGGATGCTCTGCCCGTGTCTTCCCTTTTCACCCCGGGATGATCTGCCACTCTCGGTGCTGCCGGTAGATTTCTACCCTATTTGAGAATATCCCTTACCTGTGGGGGATGATGCGGTGGGTGTCCGTGCTCCTCCCGCCCGATCCCGGCACCCTCTTCACCGCTGCCCCGGGTGGATGCTCCATGGGTCCCCGTGGTGCTCCCGGTTCCGTGTTCCTCGCTCTGAGGCGGTACTCGGCCGCTCTCTCGGTGCTTGCTGCCCCGGGGGATGCTCTCTCCGTGGCTTCCTTTCTCACCCCGGGGATGCTCTGCCGCTCTCCGTGGGGATCCGTACCCTATTTGGGAAAATACAATACCTGTGGGGGATGCTCCGGTAGTGTCCGGGGAGCTCCCTCCCGATCCCGGAACCGTTTTCGCCGCTGCCCTGGGGAGATTCTCTGTTGGTGTCCGCCCTTCACACCTCTGGGGGATGCTATCTCGCTCTCCGTGCTGCTCCTGGCACCGTCGTCCTCACCACGGGGATGCTCAGTCGCTCTCGGCGCTCGTTGCCCCAAGGGATTCTCTGTCGGTGTCCTCCCTTCGCACCCCGGGGATGCTCCGATGCTCTCGCTGCTCCGTGGGGATTCCTACCCTATTTGGGAAAACAGATTACCTCTGGGGGATGCTCCGGTAGTGTCTGCAGAGCTTTCGCCCGATCCCGGCACCGTCTTCACCCCTTCCCCGGGGGATGCTCTGCCCGTGTCTTCCCTTTTCACCCGGGGATGCTCCGCCACTCTCGGTGCTCCCTGTAGATTTCTACCCTATTTGAGAATATCCCTTACCGGTGGGGGATGATGCGGTGGGTGTCCGTGCTCCTCCCGCCCGATCCCGGCACCCTCTTCACCGCTGCCCCGGGGGGATGCTCCATGGGTCCCCGTGGTGCTCCCGGTTCCGTGTTCCTCGCTCTGGGGTGGTGCTCGGCCGCTCTCGATGCTTGCTACCCCGGGGGATACTCTCTCCGTGGCTTCCTTTCTCACCCCGGGGATGCTCCGCCGCTCTCCGTGGGGATCCGTACCCTATTTGGGAAAATACAATACACGTGGGGGATGCTCCGGTAGCATCGGTGGAGCTCCCTCCAAATCCTGGCACCGTTTTCGCCGCTGCCCTGGGGAGATTCTGCGTTGGTGTCCACCCTTCTCACCTCTGGGGGATGCTATCTCACTCTCCGTGCTGCTCCTGGCACCGTCGTCCTCACCAAGGGGATGCTTCGCTGCTCTCGGTGCTTGCAGCCCTGGGGGATTCTCTGTCAGTGTCCGCCCTCCTCACCCCTGGGGATGCTCCGCTGCTCTCCATGTGGATTCCTACTCTCTTTGGGAAAATCCCTTACCTCAGGGGGATGCTCCGGTGGGTGTCCAGGTTCCTTCCGCCCCATCCCGGCAAAGTCTTTGCCACTCCATGGGTCTCTGTGGTCCTTGCCCCGGGGGGATGCTCCGCTGCTCTCGGTGCTTGCTGCCCCGGGGGATTCTCTATCCATGGCCTCCTTCCTCAGCCCCGGGGATGCTCTCCCGCACTCGGTGCTCCATGTGGTTCCCTACCCTATTTGGGAAAATACAATACCTGTGGGGGATGCTCCGGTAGTGTCCGGGGAGCTCCCTCCCGATCCCGGCACCGTCTTCACCGCTGCCTGGGGGGGATGCTCCATGGGTCGCCGTGGTGCTCCCGGTTCCGTGGTCCTCGCTCCGGGGCGATGCTCGGCCGCTCTCGATGCTCGGTGACCCAAGGGATTCTGTGTCGGTGTCTTCCCTTCGCACCCCGGGGATGCTCCGATGCTCTTGCTGCTCCGTGGGGATTCCTACCCTATTTGGGAAAACACATTACCTCTTGGGGATGCTCCGGTAGTGTCTGCAGAGCTTTCGCCCGGTCCCGGCACCGTCTTCACCCCTTCCCCGGGGGATGCTATGCCCGAGTCTTCCCTTTTCACCCGGGGATGATCCGCCACTCTCGGTGCTCCCTGCAGATTCCTAACCTATTTGAGAATATCCCTTACCGGTGGGGGATGATGCGGTGGGTGTCCGTGCTCCTCCCGCCCGATCCCGGCACCGTCTTCACCGCTGCCCCGGGTGGATGCTCCATGGGTCCCCGTGGTGCTCCCGGTTCCGTGTTCCTCGCTCTGGGGCGGTGCTCGGCCGCTCTCGGTGCTTGCTGCCCTGGGGGATGCTCTCTCCGTGGCTTCCTTTCTCACCCCGGGGATGCTCCGCCGCTCTCCGTGGGGATCCGTACCCTATTTGGGAAAATACAATACACGTGGGGGATGCTCCGGTAGCGTCGACAGAGCTCCCTCCAAATCCTGGCACCGTTTTCGCCGCTGCCCTGGGGAGATTCTCTGTTGGTGTCCGCCCTTCTCACCTCTGGGGGATGCTATCTCACTCTCTGTGCTGCTCCTGGCACCGTCGTCCTCATAAAGGGGATGCTTCGCCGCTCTCGGTGCTTGCAGCCCTGGGGGATTCTCTGTCAGTGTCCGCCCTCCTCACTCCTGGGGATGCTCCGCTGCTCTCCGTGTGGATTCCTACTCTCTTTGGGAAAATCCCTTACCTCAGAGGGGATGCTCCGGTGGGTGTCCGGGCTCCTTCCGCCCCATCCCGGCACCGTCTTTGCCACTCCATGGGTCTCAGTGGTCCTTGCCCCGGGGGGATGCTCTGCTGCTCTCGGTGCTTGCTGCCCCGGGGGATTCTCTATCCATGGCCTCCTTCCTCAGCCCCGGGGATGCTCTCCCGCACTCGGTGCTCCATGTGGATCCGTACCCGATTTTGGAAAATACAATACCTGTGGGGGATGATCCGGGAGTGTCCGGGGAGCTCCCTCCCGATCCCGGCACCGTCTTCACCGCTGCCTGGGGGGGATGCTCCATGGGTCGCCGTGGTGCTCCCCGTTCCGTGGTCCTCGCTCCGGGGCTATGCTCGTCCGCTCTCAATGCTCGGTGACCCAAGGGATTCTCTGTCGGTGTCCTCCCTTCGCACCCCGGGGATGCTCCGACGCTCTTGCTGCTCCGTGGGGATTCCTACCCTATTTGGGAAAACACATTACCTCTGGGGGATGCTCCGGTAGTGTCTGCAGAGCTTCCGCCTGATCCCGGCACCGTCTTCACCCCTGCCCCCGGGGGATGCTCTGCCCGTGTCTTCCCTTTTCACCCGGGGATGCTCCGCCACTCTCGGTGATCCCTGTAGATTCCTACCCTATTTGAGAATATCCCTTAACTTTGGGGGATGATGCGGTGGGTGTCCGTGCTCCTCCCGCCCGATCCCGGCACCCTCTTCACCGCTGCCGCGGGGGGATGCTCCATGGGTCCCTGTAGTGCTCCCGGTTCCGTGTTCCTCGCTCTGGGGTGGTGCTCGGCCACTCTCTCGGTGGTTGCTGCCCCGGGGGATGCTCTCTCCGTGGCTTCCTTTCTCACCCCGGGGATGCTCCGCTACTCTCCTTGGTGCTCCCAGTTCCGTGTTCCTCGCTCTGGGGCGGTGCTCGGCCCCTCTCTCGGTGCTTGCTGCCCCGGGGGATGCTCTCTCCGTGGCTTCCTTTCTCACCCCAGGGATGCTCTGCCGCTCTCCGTGGGGATCCGTACCCTATTAGGGAAAATACAATACCTGTGGGGGATGCTCCGGTAGTGTCCGGGGAGCTCCCTCCCGATCCCGGCACCGTCTTCACCGCTGCCTGGGGGGGATGCTCCATGGGTCGCCGTGGTGCTCCCGGTTCCGTGGTCCTCGCTCCGGGGCGATGCTCGGCCGCTCTCGATGCTCGGTGACCCAAGGGATTCTGTGTCGGTGTCTTCCCTTCGCACCCCGGGGATGCTCCGATGCTCTTGCTGCTCCGTGGGGATTCCTACCCTATTTGGGAAAACACATTACCTCTTGGGGATGCTCCGGTAGTGTCTGCAGAGCTTTCGCCCGGTCCCGGCACCGTCTTCACCCCTTCCCCGGGGGATGCTATGCCCGAGTCTTCCCTTTTCACCCGGGGATGATCCGCCACTCTCGGTGCTCCCTGCAGATTCCTAACCTATTTGAGAATATCCCTTACCGGTGGGGGATGATGCGGTGGGTGTCCGTGCTCCTCCCGCCCGATCCCGGCACCGTCTTCACCGCTGCCCCGGGTGGATGCTCCATGGGTCCCCGTGGTGCTCCCGGTTCCGTGTTCCTCGCTCTGGGGCGGTGCTCGGCCGCTCTCGGTGCTTGCTGCCCTGGGGGATGCTCTCTCCGTGGCTTCCTTTCTCACCCCGGGGATGCTCCGCCGCTCTCCGTGGGGATCCGTACCCTATTTGGGAAAATACAATACACGTGGGGGATGCTCCGGTAGCGTCGACAGAGCTCCCTCCAAATCCTGGCACCGTTTTCGCCGCTGCCCTGGGGAGATTCTCTGTTGGTGTCCGCCCTTCTCACCTCTGGGGGATGCTATCTCACTCTCTGTGCTGCTCCTGGCACCGTCGTCCTCATAAAGGGGATGCTTCGCCGCTCTCGGTGCTTGCAGCCCTGGGGGATTCTCTGTCAGTGTCCGCCCTCCTCACTCCTGGGGATGCTCCGCTGCTCTCCGTGTGGATTCCTACTCTCTTTGGGAAAATCCCTTACCTCAGAGGGGATGCTCCGGTGGGTGTCCGGGCTCCTTCCGCCCCATCCCGGCACCGTCTTTGCCACTCCATGGGTCTCAGTGGTCCTTGCCCCGGGGGGATGCTCTGCTGCTCTCGGTGCTTGCTGCCCCGGGGGATTCTCTATCCATGGCCTCCTTCCTCAGCCCCGGGGATGCTCTCCCGCACTCGGTGCTCCATGTGGATCCGTACCCGATTTTGGAAAATACAATACCTGTGGGGGATGATCCGGGAGTGTCCGGGGAGCTCCCTCCCGATCCCGGCACCGTCTTCACCGCTGCCTGGGGGGGATGCTCCATGGGTCGCCGTGGTGCTCCCCGTTCCGTGGTCCTCGCTCCGGGGCTATGCTCGTCCGCTCTCAATGCTCGGTGACCCAAGGGATTCTCTGTCGGTGTCCTCCCTTCGCACCCCGGGGATGCTCCGACGCTCTTGCTGCTCCGTGGGGATTCCTACCCTATTTGGGAAAACACATTACCTCTGGGGGATGCTCCGGTAGTGTCTGCAGAGCTTCCGCCTGATCCCGGCACCGTCTTCACCCCTGCCCCCGGGGGATGCTCTGCCCGTGTCTTCCCTTTTCACCCGGGGATGCTCCGCCACTCTCGGTGATCCCTGTAGATTCCTACCCTATTTGAGAATATCCCTTAACTTTGGGGGATGATGCGGTGGGTGTCCGTGCTCCTCCCGCCCGATCCCGGCACCCTCTTCACCGCTGCCGCGGGGGGATGCTCCATGGGTCCCTGTAGTGCTCCCGGTTCCGTGTTCCTCGCTCTGGGGTGGTGCTCGGCCACTCTCTCGGTGGTTGCTGCCCCGGGGGATGCTCTCTCCGTGGCTTCCTTTCTCACCCCGGGGATGCTCCGCTACTCTCCTTGGTGCTCCCAGTTCCGTGTTCCTCGCTCTGGGGCGGTGCTCGGCCCCTCTCTCGGTGCTTGCTGCCCCGGGGGATGCTCTCTCCGTGGCTTCCTTTCTCACCCCAGGGATGCTCTGCCGCTCTCCGTGGGGATCCGTACCCTATTAGGGAAAATACAATACCTGTGGGGGATGCTCCGGGAGTGTCCGGGGAGCTCCCACCCGATCCCGGCACCCTCTTCACCGCTGCCCCGGGTGGATGCTCCATGGGTCCCCATGGTGCTCCCGGTTCCATGTTCCTCGCTCTGGGGCGGTGCTCGGCCGCTCTCGGTGCTTGCTGCCCTGGGGGATGCTCTCTCCGTGGCTTCCTTTCTCACCCCGGGGATGCTCTGCCGCTCTCCGTGGGGATCCGTACCCTATTTGGGAAAATACAATACACGTGGGGGATGCTCCGGTAGCGTCGGTGGAGCTCCCTCCCGATCCCGGCACCGTCTTCACCGTTGCCGGGGGGGGATGCTCCATGGGTCGCCGTGGTGCTCCCGGTTCCGTGGTCCTCGCTCCGGGGCGATGCTCGGCCGCTCTCGATGCTCGGTGGCCCAAGGGATTCTCTGTCGGTGTCCTCCCTTCGCACCCCGGGGATGCTCCGACGCTCTTGCTGCTCCGTGGGGATTCCTACCTTATTTGGGAAAACACATTACTTCTGGGGGATGCTCCGGTAGTGTCTGCAGAGCTTTCGCCCGGTCCCGGCACCGTCTTCACCCCTTCCCCGGGGGATGCTCTGCCCGAGTCTTCCCTTTTCTCCCCGGGATGATCCGCCACTCTCGGTGCTGCCTGTAGATTTCTACCCTATTTGAGAATATCCCTTACCTATGGGGGATGATGCCGTGGGTGTCCGTGCTCCTCCCGCCCGATCCCGGCACCCTCTTCACCGCTACCCCGAGTGGATGCTCCATGGGTCCCCGTGGTGCTCCCGGTTCCGTGTTCCTCGCTCTGGGGTGGTGCTCGGCTGCTCTCGGTGCTTGCTGCCCCGGGGGATGCTCTCTCCGTGGCTTCCTTTCTCACCCCGGGGATGCTCTGCCGCTCTCCGTGGGGATCCGTACCCTATTTGGGAAAATACAATACACGTGGGGGATGCTCAGGTAGCGTCGGTGGAGCTCCCTCCAAATCCTGGCACTGTTTTCGCCGCTGCCCTGGGGAGATTCTCTGTTGGTGTCCGCCCTTCTCACCTCCGGGGGATGCTGTCTCACTCTCCGTGCTGCTCCTGGCACCGTCGTCCTCACCAAGGGGATGCTTCGCCGCTCTCAGTGCTTGCAGCCCTGGGGGATTCTCTGTCAGTGTCCGCCCTCCTCACCCCTGGGGATGCTCCGCTGCTCTCTGTGTGGATTCCTACTCTCTTTGGGAAAATCCCTTACCTCAGGGGGATGCTCCGGTGGGTGTCCGGGCTCCTTCCGCCCCATCCCGGCACCGTCTTTGCCACTCCATGGGTCTCTGTGGTCCTTGCCCCGGGGGGATGCTCCGCTGCTCTCGGTGCTTGCTGCCCCGGGGGATTCTCTATCCATGGCCTCCTTCCTCAGCCCCGGGGATGCTCTCCCGCACTCCGTGCTCCATGTGGATCCCTACCCTATTTGGGAAAATACAATACCTGTGGGGGATGCTCCGGTAGTGTCCGGGGAGCTCCCTCCCGATCCCGGCACCGTCTTCACCACTGCCTGAGGGGGATGCTCCATGGGTCGCCGTGGTGCTCCCGGTTCCGTGGTCCTCGCTCCGGGGCGATGCTCGGCCGCTCTCGATGCTCGGTGACCCAAGGGATTCTCTGTCGGTGTCCTCCCTTCGCACCCCGGGGATGCTCCGACGCTCTTGCTGCTCCGTGGGGATTCCTACCCTATTTGGGAAAACACATTACCTCTGGGGGATGCTCCGGTAGTGTCTGCAGAGCTTCCGCCTGATCCCGGCACCGTCTTCACCCCTGCCCCCGGGGGATGCTCTGCCCGTGTCTTCCCTTTTCACCCGGGGATGATCCGCCACTCTCGGTGCTCCCTGTAGATTTCTACTCTATTTGAGAATATCCCTTACCTGTGGGGGATGATGCGGTGGGTGTCCGTGCTCCTCCCGCCCGATCCCGGCACCCTCTTCACCGCTGCCCCGGGGGGATGCTCCATGGGTCCCCGTGGTGCTCCCGGTTCCGTGTTCCTCGCTCTGGGGTGGTGCTCGGCCGCTCTCTCGGTGCTTGCTGCCCCGGGGGATGCTCTCTCCGTGGCTTCCTTTCTCACCCCGGGGATGCTCCGCCGCTCTCCGTGGGGATCCGTACCCTATTTGGGAAAATACAATACACGTGGGGGATGCTCCGGTAGCGTCGGTGGAGCTCCCTCCAAATCCTGGCACCGTATTCCCCGCTGCCCTGGGGAGATTCTCTGTTGGTGTCCGCCCTTCTCACCTCCGGGGGATGCTATCTCACTCTCCGTGCTGCTCCTGGCACCGTCGTCCTCACCAAGGGGATGCTTCGCCGCTCTCGGTGCTTGCAGCCTTGGGGGATTCTCTGTCACTGTCCGCCCTCCTCACTCCTGGGGATGCTCCGCTGCTCTCCGTGTGGATTCCTACTCTCTTTGGGAAAATCCCTTACCTCAGAGGGGTGCTCCAGTGGGTGTCCGGGCTCCTTCCGCCCCATCCCGGCACCGTCTTTGCCACTCCATGGGTCTCTGTGGTCCTTGCCCCGGGGGGATGCTCCGCTGCTCTCGGTGCTTGCTGCCCCGGGGGATTCTCTATCCATGGCCTCCTTCCTCACCCCCGGGGATGCTCTCCCGCACTCGGTGCTCCATGTGGATCCCTACCCTATTTGGGAAAATACAATACCTGTGGGGGATGCTCCGGTAGTGTCCGGGGAGCTCCCTCCCGATCCCGGCACCGTCTTCACCGCTGCCTGGGGGGGATGCTCCATGACTCGCCGTGGTGCTCCCGGTTCCGTGGTCCTCGCTCCGGGGCGATGCTCGGCCGCTCTCGATGCTCGGTGACCCAAGGGATTCTCTGTCGGTTTCCTCCCTTCACACCCCGGGGATGCTCCGACGCTCTTGCTGCTCCGTGGGGATTCCCACCCTATTTGGGAAAACACATTACCTCTGGGGGATGCTCCGGTAGTGTCTGCAGAGCTTCCGCCTGATCCCGGCACCGTCTTCACCCCTGCCCCCGGGGGATGCTCCATGGGTCCCCGTGGTGCTCCCGGTTCCGTGTTCCTCGCTCTGGGGTGGTGCTCGGCCGCTCTCTCGGTGTTTGCTGCCCCGGGGGATGCTCTCTCCGTGGCTTCCATTCTCACCCCGGGGATGCTCTGCCGCTCTCCGTGGGGATCCGTACCCTATTTGGGAAAATACAATACACGTGGGGGATGCTCCGGTAGTGTCCGGGGAGCTCCCTCCCGATCCCGGCACCGTTTTCGCCGCTGCCCTGAGGAGATTCTCTGTTGGCGTCCGCCCTTCTCACCTCTGGGGGATGCTATCTCACTCTCCGTGCTGCTCCTGGCACCGTCGTCCTCACCAAGGGGATGCTCAGTCGCTCTCGGCGCTCGTTGCTCCAAGGGATTCTCTGTCGGTGTCCTCCCTTCGCACCCCGGGGCTGCTCCGATGCTGTCGCTGCTCCGTGGGAATTCCTACCCTATTTGGGAAAACAAATTACCTCTGGGGGATGCTCCGGTAGTGTCTGCAGAGCTTCCGCCCGGTCCCGGCACCGTCTTCACCCCTTCCCCGGGGGATGCTCTGCCCGTGTCTTCCCTTTTCACCCGGGGATGCTCCGCCACTGTCGGTGCTCCCTGTAGATTCCTACCCTATTTGAGAATATCCCTTACCTGTGGGGGATGATGCGGTGGGTGTCCGTGCTCCTCCCGCCCGATCCCGGCACCCTCTTCACCGCTGCCCCAGGGGGATGCTCATGGGTCCCCGTGGTGATCCCGGTTCCGTGTTCCTTGCTCTGGGGCGGTGCTCGGCCGCTCTCGGTGCTTGCTGCCCCGGGGGATGCTCTGTCCGTGTCTTCCTTTCTCACCCCGGGGATGCTCCGCTACTCTCCTTGGTGCTCCCAGTTCCGTGTTCCTCGCTCGTGGGCGGTGCTCGGCCGCTCTCTTGGTGCTTTCTGCCTCGGGGGCTGCTCTGTCCGTGGCTTCCTTTCTCACCCCTGGGATGCTCTGCCGCTCTCCGTGGGGATCCGTGCCCTATTTGGGAAAATACAATACCTGTGGGGGATGCTCTGGGAGTGTCCGGGGAGCTCCCTCCCGATCCCGGCACCGTCTTCACCGCTGCCTGGGGGGGATGCTCCATGGGTCGCCGTGGTGCTCCCGGTTCCGTGGTCCTCGCTCCGGGGCGATGCTCGGCCGCTCTCGATGCTCGGTGACCCAAGGGATTCTCTGTCGGTGTCCTCCCTTCGCACCCTGGGGATGCTCCGACGCTCTCGCTGCTCCGTGGGTATTCCTACCCTATTTGGGAAAACACATTACCTCTGGGGGATGCCCCGGTAGTGTCTGCAGAGCTTCCGCCCGATCCCGGCAACGTCTTCACCCCTTCCCCCGGGGGATGCTCTGCCCGTGTCTTCCCTTTTCACCCGGGGATGCTCCGCCACTCTCGGTGCTCCCTGTAGATTCCTACCCTTTTTGAGAATATCCCTTACCTGTGGGGGATGATGCGGTGGGTGTCCGTGCTCCTCCCGCCCGATCCCGGCACCCTCTTCACCGCTGCCCCGGGGGTATGCTCCATGGGTCCCCGTGGTGCTCCCGGTTCCGTGTTCGTCGCTCTGGGACGATGCTCGGCCGCTCTCGCTGCTTGCTGCCATGGGGGATGCTCTGTTGGTGTCCTCACCCCGGGGCATTCCCTGCCTCTGGCCGTTGTCCTTGGCTGGTGTCGGCTCCGGGGTGCTCCCAAGGTTCCGCTGCCGCTGCCGCTTCCATCGCCGGGCCCGCACTGAGCCCCGCGCGCTCGCGTGCGCCTTTTATAGGCCCGGTAAGCCCCGCCCTCCTGCCGGCAGCCAATGGGAGCGCAGGGATGTCATAGCGGCGAGGGGTGATCCTCACGGCTCTTTGTGACATCAGAATGAAAGGGTGAGGCCAGAATGAGAGAGCGATCTGATTGGTCAATGCCGAAGGCGTTCCCGCGCTGATTGTTCCAGGCACTGACTGGTTAGTTCAAGGCAGAAGGTGCGGCAAGGCGGGGAGTGGGCGTGACTTACATCTGGGGGTTCCAGCCCAATTCTGGCAGTCCCAGCCCCATTCTGGGGGTGTTCAGCTCCATTTTTTGGGGTGCCCAGCCCCAATCTGATTGTCCCAGCTCCATTTCTGGGGGTCCCAGTCCCATCCTAGCGGTGCCCAGCTCTATTCTGGGGGCCCCCAGCCCCATTCTGGGGGTGTCCAGCTCCATTTAGCTGTGGGGGATGCTCCAGTTGGGGTCCGCGGAGATCTCGCCCGATGCTCCGGGGAGATTCTCTGTTGACGTCCTCCCTTCTCCCCCCCGGAATTGCTCTCTCGGTCTCTGTGCTGCTCCCAGCACTGTCGTCCTCACCCCGGGGCTTCTCCACTGATCTAGATGCTCCGCACCCTGCGGGATTCTCTGTCCATGGCTCCCTTCCTCAACCCCAGGGATGCTCCGCCGCTCTTAGTGCTCCGTGGGGATTCCTACCCAATTTGGGAAAATACAATACCTTGGGGAGACGCTCCAATAGTGTCCGCGGAGCTTCGTCCCGATCCCAGCACCGTCTTCACCACTGCCCCGAGAAGATTCTCTGTTGGTGTCCGCACTTCTCACCTCCGGGGGATGCTCTCTTGCTCTCCCTGGTGCTCCTGGCACCGTCGTCCTCACCACGGGGATGCTCCGCCGCTCTCGGTGCTCGCTGCCTCGGGGGATTCTCTGTCGCTGTCCTGCCTTCTCTCCTGGGGATGCTCCGCCGCTCTCCGTGCTGCTCCCGACACCGTGGTCCTCACTCCGGGCCGATACTCCGCCGCTCTCTCGGTACTCCGTGGGGATTCCTAGGCTATTTGGGAAAACACATTACCTGTGGGGGATGCTCCGGTAGTGCCCGCGGAGGTCCCACCCGATCCCAGCACCATCTTCACCGTTGCCTGGGGGGGATGCTCCATGGGTCGCCGTGGTGCTCCCGGTTCCGTGGTCCTCGCTCCGGGGCGATGCTCGGCCGCTCTCGGTGCTCGCTGCCGCGAGGATGCTCTGTCGGTGTCCTCACCCCGGGGCATTCCCCGTCGCTGGCCGCCGTCCGTTTCCGGTGTCGGCTCCGGGGTGCTCCCAGGGCTCCGCTGCTTCCGCCGCTCCCATCGCCGGACCCAAACTGAGCTCTGCGCGCCCACGCACGCCTTTTATAGGCCTGGCATTCCCCGCCCTCCTGCCAGCAGCCAATGGGAGTGCAGTGACGTCATAGGGGCGAGGGGGGAATCATCACGGATCTTTTTTACGTCAGAATGAAAGGGTGGGGCCAGAATGAGAGAGCGATCTGATTGGTTGGTGCCGAAGGCCTTCCCGCGCTGATTGTTCCAGGCGCTGATTGGTTAGTTCGAGGCAGAGGGTGGGGCAAGGCGGGGAGTGGGCGTGGCTTACATGTGGGGGTCCCAGCCCCATTTCTTGCAGTCCCAAGTCCATGGGGAGGGGTGTGTGGAGGTTCCAGCCCAATTCTGGTTGTCCCAACCCCATTCTGGGGGTCCCAGCCCCATTCTGGTTGTCCCAGCTCCATTTCTGGTTGTCCCAGCTCCATTTCTGTTTGTCCCAGCCCCATTTCTGGGAATCTCATGCCCATGGGGAGGGGTCTTCTGGGGGTGCCAGCCCTATGGGGAGGGGTCTCCGGGGGTCCCAACCCCATGTCTGGCGTGCCAAGTCCATGGGGAGGGGTCTGTGAGGGTCCCAGCCCCATTTCTGGGGGTCCCAGGTCCATAGGGAGGGGTCTTCTGGGGGTGCGAGCCCTATGGGCAGGGGTCTCTGGGGGTCCCAGGTCCATGGCAAGAGGTGTCTGGTGGTCCCAGACCCATTCTGGTTGGTCCTAAGACCATGGGGAGGGGTCTCTGGGGTTCCCAGCCCCACTTCTGAGACTTTCAGGTCAAGGGGGAGGGTCTGTGAGGGTCCCAGCCCTATGGGTAGCGGTCTCTGGGCGTCCCAGCCTCATTTCTGTGGGTCCCAGCCCTATTGAGAGGGGTCTCTGGGGATCCCAGCCCCATTTCTGCAGGTCCCAGCCCCATTCTTGAGGAGGACCTTCGTGATTTGTGTGGCTGGCACACGACTCATGGGGACAGCAAAGATCAGGCACGGCATTTAATGAGATTTTTGTCAACTTTATTTCAGAAATTTTGGGGGGGGGGTGGGCCTTAGCTGTGGGGGATTCTCCGGTGGGCGTCCGTGGAGCTTCTGCCCGATCCCGGCACTGTCTTCACCGCTGCTCCGGGGGGATTCTCTGACCATGGCCTCCTTCCTCATCCCCGGGGATGCTCTCTCTCTCTCAGTGCTCCGTGGGGATTCCTAGGCTATTTGGGAAAACACATTACCTGTGGGGGATGCTCCGGTAGTGCCCGCGGAGGTCCCACCTGATCCCAGCACCGTCTTCACTGCTGCCTGGGGGGGATGCTCCATGGGTCGTCGTGGTGCTTCCGGTTCCATGGTCCTCGCTCCGGGGCGATGCTCGGCCGCTCTCGGTGCTCACTGCCCCGGGGATGCTCTGTCGGTGTCCTCACCCCGGGGCATTCCCCGCTGCTGGCCGCCGTCCGTGGCCGGTGTTGGCTCCGGGGTGCTCCCAAGGCTCCGCTGCTGCCGCCGCTCCCATCGCTGGGCCCGCACTGAGCTCTGCGCGCCCACGCACGCCTTTTATAGGCCCGGCAATCCCCGCCCTCCTGCCAGCAGCCAATGGGAGTGCAGTGACATCATAGGGGCGAGGGCAGATCGTCACGGCTCTTTGTGACGTCAGAATGAAAGGGTGGGGCCAGAATGAGAGAGCGATCTGATTGGTCAATGCCGAAGGCCTTCCCGCGCTGATTGTTCCAGGCGCTGATTGGTTAGTTCGAGGCAGAGGGTGGGGCAAGGCGGGGAGTGGGCATGGCTTACATGCGGGGGTCCCAGCCCCATTTCTGGGGGTCCCAGCCCCATTTCTTGTGGTCCCGAGTCCATGGGGAGAGGTCCGTGTGGGTTCCAGCCCCATTCTAGGTGTGCCCACCTCCATTTTGGGGGTCCCTGATCCATCCTGGGGCCCCCAGCCCTATTCTGATGGTGGCCAGCTCTGTTTTGGGGTTCCCAGCCCCATCCTTGCAGTGCCCAGCTCCATTTTGGGGGTTCCCAGCTCCATTTTGGGGGTCCCCAGCCCCATCCTGGGGGACCCAGCCCCATCCTGGGGTCAGGTTTGAGAACAGGGCGGTGGAGGGGCAGCGGCCACGCCAGGATTTGGGGTGAGTTTGGGTGGGATTGGGTCCGAGGGGGTCTCGGTGTGGGGCTGGGGGAGGCAGTGGCACCAGGGCTGGCGCTGGGGCGGCAGCTGATGACGGTCTGGGGTTTAGAGCAGGAATTGGGGCCGAATTTGGGAGCTGGAGCTAAAGTAGGGCTGATTGGGATCGGGGCTGGGGGGTTAGGGTGTCTGTGTCCCTCCCGCGCTGCCAGAAACGGGGACGATGCTCCGGTGCTGCTCGGACATGGCTTTTGTTGAGGAGAGAACACGTTCCTGCCGGCACAGCGGCTCCGGAGCGGAGCAACCCCCTGCGGGCTGGAGAAGCCACCGAGGACATCCAGAAAGGGAAGGGGGGATGTTCAGAGCCGGGAAATCGGGGAGCTCAGCGGCTCCTCAGCGTTCCGTCCCCGTCCCGCCCGGGGGACGCTTCGTGTCCGGCCGCTGGCGGGGTTCGGCCACCGTCACCGCCAGGGAGCCCTGCGGGGCGACACGGGGGGACTCAGCGCGCGCCCAGGGGTGACAACGGGGCGCTCGTGGGGACGCCGCTGACCGGGAAGAAGGAACGGAGCAGCACGAGCAGCAGGAACACTGCCAGCCCCACGCCAACCCACAGCAGGTAGCGCCAGCGGACGCCATGGCGGACGAGGCTCAGCGGCGAGCGCAGCCACAGGAACGAGGACTTGGGGCGCCTGCGGGGACACCGGGCTCAGGCACCGCTTGTCCCCCCGCTCCCCGGCCGCCCCTCCTGGCTCGCCCCGGGCTCACCTGGGCTCGGGCAGCGTCGGGTGCTTGTTGGGCTCCTCCCGAGCCTTCCCCACCGGGCGCTGCTCGGCCTCGCGCGCCGTCAGCAGCTCCAGGCTGAGCTCCAGCTTCCCCTTCCAGGGCGGCCGTCGAGAGGGAGAAATGGGTTTGGGAAAGGGTTTTTCAAAGCTCGGTAGGAAATTCAGGCGGTTTTGTAAATAAACGCCGAGATGGAGGGTGCTGGTTGAGGGAGGTTACGGAGCGGAGGTGGCGGTGCTGTCGGTGGAACTGGGAACGGGTTTTGGTTAAGTTTTCAAATGGGGTTTTGTGAAAAGGCCAAGTGTTTTAGAGAATTCAGAGTGTAAAACTGAACTGGAGGAGGACTGCCAGGGGTGAAAATAGGAGTGATTGGTGTTAGTAGTTATAGGTAATTAGGTAATTCGATGTAATCAATTAGATCATTAATATCATCGAATTATAAATAATTAAGTAATTAATAGAGCTATAGAATTGGACAGTAAGCAATTAGTAATAGTATATATTTTATATATATTACAATATATTGTATATATAGTATATATTATAATTATATAAATAGTCATATATTAATATTAGTATGTATTATATATATTATATTATATATTGTAATATATATTATATTACATTATATTATATTATATTATATTATATTATATTATATTATATTAATTATATTACATTACATTATATTATAGCAACAGATTAGTAATAGTAGCATTGTATAGCAAAAGCTAATAAGCTGAAAAACATTTATAAAATATCGTAACCAAAAAATAAGTTTGCTTCGGATAGAATAGGGTTAAGTTTTACATCTCTTATGTCTTTTAATGCCAGAAGATCATCTATTACCTTCTGGATAATACCAATATAATAAATACCAATAATAGACTAATAATGTTATAATAAAAAATAATAAAATTAATAAATACCGAAAAATAATAAAAATACTAGAATAATATAATCAAATATAATAATCAAATATAATATATAATACTATAATGTAATGCAGTATAATATCATATCATATCCAATCATATACTATAATATAATGTAATGTAATGTAATTTAATGTAATGTAATGTAATGTAATGTAATGTAATATGATATAGTATAATATATAATAACAATATAATGAAAACCATTAAAACGCCTCTCAGTCAGTCGCCCCATCGCTGTGAAGCCCAGCAGGCTGGCGCAGGCTCTGTCCCCGCTGTCCCCCAGCCCCACGCAGATGTCCCCAACCTACCGAGAGCCGCTGGCCGCCCTCGTCCTGCATGGTGCAGGGCCACCAGCCCCGCGCCCTCCTCCTGCGGAACAGGTTCAGGGGCGAGCGCTGCAGCGCCGGGGCGCGGCACCAGCGCCGGGAGAGCTGGGCCAGGGAGAGCCAGGCCCGGGAGAGCCGGGACAGGTCCTGCGGCGAGGCCCGGCACAGGCGGGCGCTGCTGGCCGGGCGGGGCAGCCGCGTCAGCTCCAGCTCCAGGATCCCTGCGGGAGAGGCCAGGGGACAGCTCTGTCACCGGGGGAGCTCCCTGTCACCAGTGGGTGCTCCTTATCAGCAGTGGGTACTCCCTATCACCAGTGGGTGCTCCTTATCATCAATGGGAGCTCCTTATCACCAGTGGGTGCTCCTTGTCACTGGTGGGAACTCTTTGTCACCAGTGGGAGCTCCTTATCACCAATGGGTGCTCCTTGTCACTGGTGGGAACTCTTTGTCACCAGTGGGAGCTCCTTATCACCAGTGGGTGCTTCTTATTATCAGTGGGTGCTCCCTGTCACCAGTGGGAGCTCCCTGTCACCAGTGGGAGCTCCTTATCACCAGTGGGAACTCCTTATCACCAGTGGGAGCTCCTGGTCCCCAGTGGCCGCTCCCTGTCCCCACTGGCCGCTCCCTGTCCCCTGCAGTGTCCCCCCGGTGGTGGCACGGGCTCTCACCCAGCAGATCGTCCGCCTTGAACTTGTCATTGTCCCACACCTGCAGGATGAGTTTGGGCGGCACCTTCAGCAGTGTCTCATCCAGGCTCCACACGTGCTCCTGCCCAGGGACACGGGAAGGTCGCGCGTGTCCCTGCTCTGTCCCCAGGCCATGCCCTCACACCATGTCCCCACGCTGTGTCCCCAGGCCATGTCCTCACACCGTGTCCCCACGCTGTCCCCGCGCTGTCCCTGCACTGTCCCCACTCTGTCCCCACACTGTCCCCACTCTGTCCCCACACTGTCCCCATGCTATCCCTGCTCTGTCCCCGCTCTGTCCCCGTGCTATCCCCACTCTGTCCCCGCTCTGTCCCCGCGCTGTCACAGCCCAGCTACCGCTGACCTTGCGGCGGATGGCGCAGAGCTTCTCTGCTGCCAGGAACTCGAAGGGGAACACGAAGCGCCAGTTGAAGGCGCCGTTGCCGTCCAGGGAGCGATAGTGGATGTCGGTGTGCTGCCTCTGCTCGGGGAGCCCGTCCAGCCACCTGCGGGGACAGAGCTGTCACCACTGTGTCACCCCCCAGGGGACACCGCAGTCACCTCTGCACCCATCCCAGCCCATCCAGCCACCTGCGGGGACAGCGCTGTCACCACTGTATCACCCCCCCAGGGGACACCGCTGTCAGCCCTGTGCCCATCCCAGCCATCCGTGCCACCCCACAGGGGACACTGATGGCACCACTGATGATGGGGACACCCTGGGGTGACAGGGACCCTGGGGATGGGGACCCTGGGGTGACAAAGGACCTGCCAGGAGCTCTGGGATGAGCAGGACAGATGCTGGGGGGTGACAGGGGACACCATGGGGACACACCCGGTGACGTAGATGTCACTCATGCGCTGGCCCAGCAGGTTGATGTCCCCAAGGTCCGTGTCCCGCACGTTCCACACCACGCAGCGCAGCTCGTACCTCGGGAGGGGACACCGACGTGTCACCTTCCGCCTGGGGTGGCACTGTCCCCACGGGGATGGCCCTGTCCCCACGGGGGTGGCCGGTCACTCACTCACCCCTCGGCCTTGCGGGGGTCGATGTTCACGGGGGGCCCGGGGGGGCCGAGGCTGGTGGGGAAAATGTCCACCCACATCTGCACCTTGCCCTGGGGACACCGTGACAGGCTGGAACTGGCCCCAGTGTCCCCCAGTGTCCCCTCTCTGTCCCCAGAGCCCCAGGCTCCTCATCACCGTGGGGTCCCTTTGTCCCCCCAGCATTTGTCCTTGTCAGCCCCCAGTCCCATCAGCCACTCCTGGGGTCCCTGGCACCCACACCAGTGTCCCTGTCACCACAATGTCCCCACCCCCAGTGCCCCTGTCCCTGCGGTGTCCCCATCATTCCCCACAGCCTGCTGTCGCCGTGGTGTCGCTGTCCCCAGGTGTCGCTGTCCCCGGCTGTCGCTGTCCCTGGGTGTCGCTGTCCCCAGGTGTTACTGTCACTCCCAGCCCACTGTCACTGTCCCCAGGTGTCACTGTCCCCAGGTGTCACTCTCCCCTGCTGTCTCTGTCCCCGGGTGTCTCTGTCCCCAGGTGTCGCTGTCACCTGCTCCAGCCCGGGCCGGGCACGGCTCTGCAGCCCGCGGGTCTCCAGGTGCTCCGGGACGAGCTCGCACAGGTTCAGCACGTGCAGGGCCAGGCGCTCCCGGGGGGCCCCGGGGTGTCGCGGCGGGGGGTGGCCTCGCTCTGTGACACCGACCGACCTGTCACCCGCCCGCCGGCGACCCCCCAGACCCACCTAGATCCCCCGAACCCTCAAACACCCCCCAAACCCACCCAGACCCACCCAGATCCCCCCAAACCCTCAAAACCCATCAGACCCTCCCCAGATCCCATCAACACCCCCAAATTACCCCAAAGCCCCCCAGACCCACCCAGACCATCCCCAGACCCCCAATCCCTCCCAGACCCTTCCCAAACCCTGCCCAATTCCCCCCAGACTCCCCAAATCCCCCAGACCCCTCCAAACCCCCACCAGATCCACCCAGATCTCCTCAGATCCCCCCAAACCCCCTCAGACCCTCCCTAGATCTCCTGAAACTCCCCCAACCCAGACCCTCCCCAGACCCCCCAAACCCCCATCAGACCCTCCCCAGCCCCCCCAAACCCCCACCAGATCCTCCCCAGATCCCCCAAAACCCCATCAGAGCCTCCCCAGCCCCCCCCAAAACCCCCATCAGACCCTCCCCAGACCCCTACAAACCCCCCAAGACCCTCCCCAGCCCCCCCAAACCCCCACCAGATCCTCCCCAGAGCCCCTCAACCACCCCCAAATGCCCCCCAGCCCCCTCCAAGCCCCCCCCCAGATTCCCCCCAGCCCCATTCCGTCCCCCCTCACCGAAGTGGCGCAGCTCGAAGCGCTGCCCGCTCAGGCTCAGGGCGGTGCCCCCCGCGGCTGAAGCGGGGCCCGGGCAGCCCCCGGGCGCCCGCCAGGAGCTCCAGGGCCCGGCTGGGGCACAGCTGGTCCCGCCAGCACGAGGGGCCCGCGCTGGGGACAGGGCAGTGGCACCTCTGCTGGGTGTGACCCCTGTGCCCGCTCCGTGCCATCCTCCTGTGCCCCCCATCCTACCCCTCCTTGGCCCTCTCTCTGCCACCCTCCTGTGCCCTCCAAACCCTCCGTACCCCCCAACCCTCCTGTGGCCCCCGTGTCCCCTCCTTGTCACGCCCCCTGTGTCCCCTCCTGTGCCCTCCCAGCCCCCGTATCCCCCCCTGTATGTCCCCCGTGTCCCCTCCTGTGCCCCCATGTCCCCTCCCCTTGTGCCCTCCCCGTCTCCCCCCGTGCCTCTCCCCGTGTCCCTTTCCTGTGCCCCTCCCCAGCGCCCCGTGTCCCCCTCCCCGTGTCCCCCCCGTGTCCCTCCCCAGTCCCCGGTGTCCCCTCCCCCTGTCCCTTTCCCGTGCCCCTCCCCATGTCCCCCCTGTGTCCCCTCCCCGTGTCCGTCCCCAACCCCTGGTGTACCCCTGTGCCCGGTGTCCCTTTCCCGTGTCCCTCCCTGTCCCCCCCCGTGTCTCTTTCCCGTGTCTCCCCTGTCTCCCCCGTGTCCCTTTCCCGTCTCCCCCGTGTCCCCGTGTCCCCTCCCCGTGCCCCTCCCTGTCCCACCCCAGCCCCCGGTGTCCCCTCCCCGTCTCCCCGTGTCCCTCCCCGTGTACCCCCCATCTCCCCCGTGGCCCGTGTTCCTCCCCCTGTCCCCTCCCCATGTCCATCCCCAGCCCCTGGTGTCCCCCCGTGCCCCTCCCCGTGTCCCCCCCGTCTCCCCCGTGTCCCCGTGTCCCCTCCCCCTGTTCCCTCCCCGTGTCCCCCCCTGTCCCACCCCAGCCCCCGGTGTCCCCTCCCCGTGTCCCCGTGTCCCCTCCCCGTGTCCCCCCGTGCCCGGGGGCACGCACGCGTGGTACAGGGTGGGCAGCCCGCAGTGGGCACGGCGGTGGGACAGCAGCCGGTCCTCCAGGTCGATGGTGGTGCTGCCGATCTCCTGGTCCGGTGGCACCTTGTCGTGGTCCATGATTGTCACCCGCAGGTCCTTCTCCAGGGGGATGGTGGCCGTCAGCTCGAACATCCTGCTGGCAGCAGGGACGTCAGGCTGTCCCCGGGCTGGCATGGGGACAGGGACCCGCGGGGACAGGGGAGCTGGGGACACAGGGACACGGTGGGACAGGGAAGGGGACAGGTGGGGACACAGGGAATGGGACAGGGAAGGGAACAGCTGAGGGCACAGGGAATGGGACAGGTGATGGCACAGGGACATGGCGGGACAGGGAATGGGACAGGTGATGGCACAGGGAATGGCACAGGTGGGGGCACAGGGAATGGCACAGGCATGTGGTGGCACACCAGCACAGGGAACGGCGACCTGGTGGCACCAGGCCAGGCTGACACAGGGCCACGCTGCCATCGGGAATGAGTCCCCTCAGTGCCCCCTGGGGGTGACAGTGACATGGGCCATCCATCCCGGGAATGACACTGCCAGGGCAACCCACCCCGAGGGTGACACTGCCACCCGCCCCGGGCGTGACAGTGCCAGGGCCACCCGGCCGCACCTGCCAAAGACGGGCTCCAAGGTGTTGGGCACGTACTGGTCCCGCCGTCCCAGCGTCTTCTTGCCCAGCGCCACCCGCACGTAGGGATCGCTCTGGGGCACGGAGGGGACACCGCGGTGACACCGCGGCCCGCACGCCCCGCCCGGCCCCGCCGGGGGTGCCCGCTGTCCTTACCAGCCCGGTGACATCGCGGGGGGACAGGTCGAAGGCTCGCACGACGTAGACGCGCACTAGGCACGGCTGCGGCTGGCGGGGCGGCAGCCGCTGGAAGCAGCGCGGCGCGGGGGCCGCTCCGGCCTCCTCGGGCACGGGGTAGATGCGGAAAAGCCCCTGAGAGACCCCGCCGTGTCCTCCGGGGGTCCCGCCCCGCTGCCGGGATCCCACGGGATGAGGGGGGTCACCCACCTTGAAGCTGCCCACGGGCTCGGGGTGCTGGCCTGGCACGGGGGCACGGCCCGGTTTGGAGAGGGGGAAGGTCTGGCAGAAATCCTGCAGCCCCTCGAACTCGGGCACCGCCTCCAGCTCGCAGCCGTAGATCTGCGGGGCCGGGCCGGCCTCGGATCAGCCCCGGGCCCGGCCCCGTCCTGGAGCTGCTCCCCACTGCGGCCCCGGCCCCTTCTTCATCCCTGTCCCCATTCCCTCCTCATCCTCATCCTTGTTCCCTCCCCAGTTTCATCATCATCCCTGTCCTTGTCCCCATTCCCTCCTCATCCTTGTCCCCCCCCAGTTTCATTATCCCTGTCCTTGTCTCCATTCCCTCCTCATCCTCATCCTTGTCCCCTCCCCAGCTTCATCATCCCCGTCCCCCTCAGCTTCATCCCCGTCCTTGTTCCCCTCAGTTTCATCCCCATCATTGTCGCCTCCCCAGCTTCATCATCCCTGTCTTTGTCCCCATTCCCTCCTCATCCTCATCCTTGTCCCCTCCCCAGCTTCATCCCCATACCTGTCCCCAGTCCTATCCTTGTCCTCACCCACTCCCTTCATCCTCCCTGTCCCTGTCCTGTCCCTGTCCCCATCCCAGGGCAGGCCCCAGGCTCTGGCACACCTTCAGTCTGTCCCCGTTGGTTCCCCTCGGAGATTTGGGGTCCTTGTCCTCCATGGAGGCGTAGAATTTGCTCCACCAGTCCCTCTCCTCCTCCTCCTCCTCCTCCTCCTCCTCGTCTTCCTCGTCCTGGTGGGGAGCAGATGCAGGTGGGCACAGGTGGCCCTGGTGGCATTCCAGGTGCCACCTGTCCCCGTTCCTGTGCCCACCTCGTCCTCAGCCCGTTTGTTCCTGAGGTAGCCGAGCAGGTCCTGTAGGGACAAAGGGCTCTGGGGGAAACTGAGGCACAGGGCCGGGCAGTACCAGCGCCCAGCGGTGCCAGGGCTGGTGCCAGGTGGCCAGAGGGACTCACCTGAGCCATCCTGGCCGGGGCTGTGGCCAGGAACAAGGAACACCAGCGCCTGCAGGGGCTGGAGGAGACGGGCACGGAAAGGAGCTCGTCTGTGGGACAGAGGGACAGCAGGCATGAGGGAGGGGACAGCTGGGACGGGCTGGGGACACCGGGGATGGGGCTGGGATAGGGCAAGGGACAGCTGGGATGGGTTGGGGATACAGGGGATGGGCAGGGGGTACAAAGAGCGAGGCAGGGATGGGACAGGTGGCACCAGGGATGGGCAGGGATAGGCAGGGATGGGACAGGTGGCACCAGGCATGGGCAGGGACCGGACAGGTGGCACCAGGAACAGGCAGGGATGGGACAGGTGGCACCAGGAACGGGCAGGGATGGGACAGGTGGCACCAGGAACAGGCAGGGATGGGACAGGTGGCACCAGGGACGGGCAGGAACGGGACAGGTGGCACCAGGGATGGGCAGGGATAGGCAGGGATGGGACAGGTGGCACCAGGCATGGGCAGGGACCGGACAGGTGGCACCAGGGACAGGCAGGGATGGGACAGGTGGCACCAGGAACGGGCAGGGATGGGACAGGTGGCATCAGGGACGGGTAGGGACGGGACAGGTGGCATCAGGGACGGGCAGGGATGGGACGGGCAGTACCTGGCATTGACACAACCGTGTGAGAGCCGCTGCCGGACCTGCCGGAGCCCAGGAGCTGCTCCTGGCGGGGCGGGTGGCAGCGGTACCGCCCCAGGTCCCCGACGCTGGCCTGGCCCAGCAGCAGCCGCCGCTTGGTGTCCGCGCGGTCCCAGAGCCGCAGGCGGATGGGCGGCACGAACCGCTCCTCCTCGGGCAGCGCCTGCGGGGACAGCCCGGTCACCCGCGGCGACACCCGCGGGCCCGGTGCCCTCCACCCGTCCCGCCCTCACCAGGGTGAGCACGAAGACGTTGCTGGGAAAGTTGGGGTCGGTGGCCATGTCCTGGATCGGGGGGGTCCACAGGCTCTGCTCCCCCCACTGCAGCTCCAGCCGCGGCTCCCGCACGGCCCCGCGCAGCCCCCGCAGCCCCCAGGCCAGCACCTGGCGGGACACGCGGCTCCTGTCACCCGCGGCGCTCCCTTTGGTGGCAGGCTGAAGGTGCTGTCGCCATCCGTGTCCCTGTCCCCACTCCTGTGCTGGCTTTGCCTCTGCCCCCTGTGCCCGCTCTCATCTTGGCTCCTGTTCTTGTCCCCGTCCTGTCCCCATCCCCTGTCCCTGTCCCCATCCCCAGGACCTTCAGCTCTGCTCACAGCCTGTGCCACACCCAGGCTCCATCTCCAGTCTTGTCCCCATCCCACTTTTATCCCCATCCCAATCCTGTTCCCATCCCTGTCCCCATCCCACCTTTATCCCTGTCCCATTCCCTGTCCCCATTCCTGTCCCCATCCTTGTCCCCATCCCACATTTACCCCTGTCCCATTCCTGTCCCTATTCCTGTCCCCATCCCACCTTTATCCCTGTCCCATTCCTGTCCCTATCCTTGTCCCCATCCCAGCCCCGCCTCCATCCCATTCCCCACTCCCTGCTTGTCCCCGCGCTGCCCCTTCCCGCAGGTGGCTCCCACCTCCAGTGCCACCCTCTGCAGGCGCGGCCGCAGCTCCGGGGGGATGCCGAACCCGTCCTTCCTCAGGGGCGGGGGGCTGAGCGGAGCCGGAGACCCGTCCTGCCGTGGGGGGGGGACACCGCGACAATGCCACCCCGGCCCTGGGTGCCCTCTGTGCCACCCCTGTGTCACCCTGTGTCGCCCGAGTCACCGCCTCACCTCGGGCTCCTGCAGGAGCTCGAAGGCCGCCAGCAGCTCTCCGGCCGGGCCCCGCGGCCCCCGCAGCGGGTGGGGCTGGAGCCGGGGCGGCTCCCGGAGCGCCGCGTCCAGCCAGACCCGCGGGGAGCACACGCACCGGCCCAGGAACACCGCGGCGCCCTGCGAGGCAGAGCCTGAGCGCGGGGCTGGCCCAGCCGGGGGTGTCCCTGTCCCTCCATCCCTGACCTCCTGTCCCTCCATCCCTGATCCCTGTCCCTCCATCCCTCCTGCCAGACCTCCATCCATGTCCCATCCATCCATCTATCCATCCATCCATCCATCCATCCCTCCATCCCTCCATCCCTCCCTCCATCCCTCTGCTCCCATCCTTCCCTCTTTCCTTCCTCCTTCCCTCTCTCCTCTCTCCCTCCCTCCCTCTCCACATTGCTCCATCCTTCCATCCTTGGTCCCCCATCCTTATCCACGTCCTATTTCTCATCCATTCCTCCCTCCCTTCCTTCTTCTCTCCCTCCTTCCCTCCCTCTCTCCTTCCCTCCCTCCCTCCCTCCATCTCCCCACCCCACGCCTCGCCCCCTCGCCCGGTGTGTCCCGTACCTGTCCCCGCTGGTCGCACACCTCCACCACCACAGCGGGGGGGTCCTCCCGGACGCCTCGGGGGTCCCCGAACAGCGGCACCCGGGGGAACAGCAGCGTCTGCTCCCAGCGCGGGTCCAGCGCCCCGCGCACCGCCCGCGTGCGCTGGCTCAGCGACACGAACGACACGTGCGCGGTGGCATCTGGTGACAGCGACAGCGTCAGCGCCCCGGGCTGCCAGCGGGGCGGCGCCCGGGGCCGGGGGGGTCCCGGCGGGGGGGGGGGTCCCACCTATGGAGGTCCTGGCGCTGCCAGGCGCCAGATCCAGCGCCTGGAAGATGTAACAGCGGAGCTGGAAGCGGCCGGGCCCTGCGGACAGCCGGGGGTCAGGGGGGGCTGTGAGCCCCCAGCCCCTTCCGACCCTTCCGCATCCCTCCTGACCCCTCCTTGGTAGTTCCCAGTCCCTCCCGGTCCCTCCCCAGTCATTCCTGGTCACTCCTGGCCCCCGGACTCACGTTGGAAGGTGCAGAGGATGAAGGGGGGCGGCTGCTGAAGGGGTGTCAGGGAGGAGCCCCCCGGCAGCTGCGGGGCCACAGATGGATTGTCCTGGGCTGGCTCCTCAGCGTCCTGGGAGAGGACAGGGCTGGGCCCTGCTGTCCGCCTGTCCCCTGTGCTACTGTCCCACATTAGCCTTGCTCCACAGGGCTCCATCCACCATCCATCCATTATCCACCCATCATCCATCCATCCATCCATCCATCCATCCATCCATCCCTCCATCCATCCATCCCTCCATCCATCATCCATCCATCCATCCCTCTCCTTCCCTCTTCCCTCCTCTCCATCTCCACTTCTCCCATTTCCCCGGGTCCCTCCCGCCTCCCCGGCCCCGTTCCTACCGGGACTCCCTGGAGCAGGAAGAGCGGTGCCACGGCCACGGGCTCGGCGGGCACCAGGCTGCGCTGCCAGCGCCGCCGGCGGCACCAGGGACCGGCCGGGACCTTGGGCTGGAAGGTGCAGCCCCAGAAGCACTCGGGCTGCCAGGCCTCGTCCTCCCACAGCTCCTCGGGGTCCTGCAGGGGCACAGCACGGGGACAGCATGACACAGGGACAGCGTGACACGGGGACTGCCACCCTCATCCCCACCACTTTCTTCCCTGTCATCGTCATCCCATCACCCCAACCCACTGCCCTCATCCCCCATCACCCCCATCCCTGTCACCTCCATCCCTGCCATCCCCACCTGTGTCACCCCCATCCCTGTCACCTCCACCCCTGTCACCTCCATCCCTGTCACCCTCATCCTGCCATCCCATCCTTGTTATCCTCTATCATCCCCATCCTGCCATCCCCACCTGTGTCACCCCCATCCCTGTCACCTCCACCCCTGTCATCCCCATCCTGCCATCTCCATCCCTGTCACACCCATTTCTGTCCCCTCCAGCCCTATCACCCCCACCCTGCCACCTCCATCCCTGTCACCCTCACCTCTGTCACCCCCACCCTGCCACCCCATCCTTGTTATCCTCTATCATCCCCATCCTGCCATCCCCACCCGTGTCACCCCCATCCCTGTCACCTCCACCCCTGTCATCCCCATCCTGCCATCTCCATCCCTGTCACACCCATTTCTGTCCCCTCCAGCCCTATCACCCCCACCCTGCCACCTCCATCCCCATCGCCCCGCCCCTGTCCCCGTGGGTCACCAGGGTGCTGCGGGTGTCCGTGTCCTGCTCCTGTGCCCAGCTGTCGCTGTCCCTGTGGCAGACCCGGACCCAGCGCCGCCGCCGGAGGGTGTGGCACTGCTGTCCCTTGCCGTGCCACGCTGCCGGGGGGCTGCCATCCTCCGTGCCCACCCCGTACTGCCAACCTGCACACACGGGTCAGCTCCTTCCGTGCCACCCTGTCCCAGTCACCGTGTCCCTGTCACCCCATCTCCATCCCCTCCTTCCCTGTCACCCCATCTCCATCCCCTCCTTCCCTGTCACCCTGTCCCTGCCACCCCCACCCCTGTCATCCCATCTCTGCCACCCCACCGGGGACCCCCATTCACCGTCCTCATCCTCGGCCCCCTCCATGTCCACGTGCCAGTCACTGGTGACGCGCCAGCCCTGGGGACACGCCACCTCCTCCTTCGGTGGCACCGCCACTCCCTTCTGCAAAACCAGGCGAGCGCTGAGCCGCGACACTCCGGTGTCACCCGCGCTGTCCCCGCGCTGTCCCCAACTCACGGCGTCCGTGCTGGTCGTGCTGGTCCAGCCCCCGCTGGAGTCGCGCCTCTGGTTCTCGTAGAGCTCCTGCAGCACCGCGCTGCCCGCGCCCTCCGCCCGTGCTGGCACCCTGGGGACACCGGGGGACACGGCTGCTATCACCGCACCCTCCGCCCGTGTTGGCACCCTAGGGACACCGGGGACATGGCTGTTGGCACCGCGCCCTCCGCCCGCACCCTGGGGACACCGGGGGACACGGCTGGCGTCACCGCGCTCCCCACAGGGACAGGGGGTGGCCGTCCCCTCGGCTCACCGCTGCGGCCGCTCCACGCTCCAGGGGCCGTCCCAGCGCCAGCCCTTGGGGGGCCGCAGCTCATCCGGGGGGGGCGCGGCCCGGCCGGAGCTGTCGGAGAACGCGGCGCGCCCCAAAAGCCTCCGGGGCCCCCATTTCCCCAGCAGCCGTGTCTGGTTCTCGTACTGCGGGGACACAGGCGCTGGCCTTAGGGGACACTGTGGGGTGCTGTCCCCTCCCAGGTGTTCCCTCCCCGCTGTACCCTCCCGGTGCTGTCCCCTGTACTGTCCCCTCCCCTGTCCCCATGCTGTCCCCCTGCTGTCCCCACCGTCTCGCTGTAGAAGCGCAGGCTCCCCTCGAGCAGCCGGGCCAGCTCCCCGCTCTCGGCCACTCGCCCCAGCCACAGCCGGACCCGCACCTGCGCCTGGCTGTCCCCGCAGCCCTGCGGCACAAGTGTCACCGAGGGGCGGGGACACGCGGGGGGGACAGACAGGGGACACGGCGGGGTGTGCAGGGGACAGGGAGGGGACACAGAGGGGACAGAGAGCAGGGACTTGGAGGAGATGAGGTGGGAAGAGAGAGAGGACATGGAGCAGGGATGGAGGGGACATGAGGGGACATGGAGCAGGGACGGAGAGGACATGAGGGGACATGGAGGGGACATGGAGGGGACAGAGGGGGACATGGAGCAGTGAGGAAGGGGGACATGGAGGGACACAAAGGGGACACGGAGGGACACAAAGGGGCTGTGAGGACACCGAGGGGACACGGAGGGACACCAGGGGACAGCGGGAGCTCCCACCAGGAACAGGGTGAGGATCCTCCCGCAGAAACGGCCGCAGGCGCCGGGGCCGCGCGGGGAGTGCAGGACATCGGTGGCGGCGACACGGGCCGAGGCCACCCGGAGCTGGCCCCGCAGCAGCCACAGCTGCACGTCGGGGACACCGGCCTGGGGCTGCGGGGACACGGGGACAGGGCACAGGCGTGAGAGCGGCACCGGAACGGGCACGGGAACTGCCCCAAAGGCGCCCTGGACGCGCCCAAGCTCAGCGTTGTGGGGTTTGGATTTGTCCCACGTTGGGGTTTTGGGTGTCACCTCCACGGCCAGCGCGGCCGCGCGCCGCAGCCACCCCTGGGCCGCTGTCCCCAGGGTGTCCCCGTGCTGGCCACCGGCCCCGGCCTCGCGCCGCAGCCGCCGCAGGAGGAGGCGCCGGCAGCTGCGGAGCTGCTGGTCCAGGGCGGTCAGAGTGGGCTGCTCCTCCAGGCAGTGCAGGGCGGCCCTGCAGCGCCCAAAACAGCCCAAAATCACCCCAAAATCACCCCGAAAACATCTCAGAATCAACCCAAAACCGCCCCAGTCCAGGGCGTTCCTGCAGCACCCCAAAAAGACCCCAAATCACCCCAAAATATCCCAGAATCACCCCAAAACCACCCCAGTCCAGGGCATCCCTGCAACGCCCCAAATTACCCCAAAAAGATCCCAAAACACCCCAGAATCATCCCAAATCACCCCAAAATCACCCCAGAACTGCCCCCAAATCATCCTAAAACCACCCCAGTCCAGGGCATCCCTGCAGCACCCCAAAATCCCCCCCAAAACATCCCAAAATACCCCAAAATCACCCCAAAACCACACAGGGCCACCCCAAACACCCCTCATCCCATTTCCACCCCAAATTCCCCTCCGGAATGACCCAGTGTCCCCCAGAGTGTCCCAAATCCCCCAAACCCCAACTGCCAGCCCCACATTCCCCCCCGAGATTGGGGATCCCCCGACCCCAAACCCCGATTTTGGGATTTGGGATCGCCCACTCGCAGTCCTGCTCCAGCTCCCGCAGCAGCTTCGTCCTGATGTCCCTCGCGGTGTCCCCGCGGTGTCCCCGCAGCTCGGCCAGGTTCCCCTCCTGGCAACGGCCCCAGACCGTCCCCAAATGGATTTGGGATCAATCCCACCCCATCCCAGCTGGATTTGGGAACAATCCCACCCCAAACCATTCCCACATGAGCTTGGGAATCATTCCCACCCAGATTTAGGATCAATCCCACCCGGATTTGGGATCACTCCCACCCGGATTTGGGGTCAGTCCCAGCTGGATTTAGGATCATTCCCACAGAGATTTGGGGTCAGTCCTGCCTGGATTTATGATCAGTCCCACCTGGATTTGGAATCATTCCCACAGAGATTTGGGATTAATCCCATCTGGATTTAGGATCAGTCCCAATGGGATTTGGGATCAATCCCACCTGGATTTGGGATCATTTCCATACAGATTTAGGATCAATCCCAGTTGGATTTGGGATCAGTCCCAGCCGGATTTGGGATCATTCCCACACAGATTTAGGATCAGTCCCAGCTGGATTTAGGATCAATCCCACCCGGATTTGGGATCACTCCCACCTGGATTTGGGATCACTCCCACCTGGATTTGGGATCATTCCCAGCCAGACTGGGGGTTAGTCCTGCCTGGATTTAGGATCATTCCCAGCTGGATTTGGGGTCATTCCCAGCCGGATTTGGGGTCAGTCCAAGCTAAATTTGGGGTCAGTCCAAGCCGGATTTGGGATCACTCCCATACAGATTTGGGGTCAGTCCCAGCCGGATTTGGGGGTCATTCCCATACAGATTTAGGATCAATCCCATCTGGATTTGGGGTCATTCCCAGTCAGATTTGGGGTCAGTCCTGCCTGGATTTGGGATCATTCCCACCCGATTTGGGATCATTCCCATACAGATTTGGGGTCAGTCCCAGCTGGATTTGGGGTCAGTCCCAGCTGGATTTGGGATCATTCCCATACAGATTTGGGGTCAGTCCTGCCTGGATTTAGGATCAACCCCAGCTGCATTTGGGGTCATTCCCAGCTGGATTTGGGGTCAGTCCAAGCCGGATTTGGGATCATTCCCACCCGATTTGGGGTCATTCCCATACAGATTTGGGCTCAGTCCTGCCTGGATTTAGGCTCATTCCCAGCCGGATTTAGGATCATTTCCAGCCGGCTTTGGGATCATTCCCAGCCAATTTGGGATCATTCCCACCTGATTTGGGGTCATTCCCAGCCGGATTTGGGGTCAGTCCCAGCCGGATTTGGGATCATTCCCAGCCGGATTTGGGGTCTCACCAGGTGCTGGCACAGGGCTCGCAGGAGGTTCAGGCTGTCCCAGCGGTGCCCGGCGTCCTCCCACTGCGAGGTGACAGCGGCCACCGGTTTGTCCCCGAACCATGGCAGGTGGTGGTAGAGGTTCCCTAGATCCGGAAAATTCGGGAAAATCGGGAAATTCGGGGTCAGAACAGACCTGACCGCACTGCTGGGGGGCAGCTGTGGCTTCCTGGGAGGTGTCACGGGATCATCCAAGATTCCCAAATTGTCCCCTAATCCGCAGGTGACATCAGCCAGGTGACACCCAATCCGTGTCCCCAACACCCCCAAAACCCCCCCAAAACACCCTGAAATCACCCCAGCCCAGGGCATCCTGGCAGCACCCCAAAACACTCCAAAATCAATCCAGAATCACCCCAAACCACCCCAAAACCATCCCGAACACCCCAAAACACCCCAAAATCAACCCAGAATCACCCCAAACCACCCCAAAACCATCCCGAACACCCCAAAACACCCTAAAATCAACCCAGAAGCACTCCAAACCACCCCAAAATCAATCCAGAATCATCCCAAACCTCCCCAGAACCACCCCGAACACCCCAAACCACCCCAACATGACCCCAGTCCCTCACATGCATGGGGACGGAACACTCCGATAATTACACTAATTAACCATTCCCAACAATTAACCACTCCCAACCTTTCCCCCCCCCGCCCCGCTGTCTCAACCGGCCCCTTCCCAAGACCGGGCACGGTTTGGGGGGGGTGACAATGTCACCGGTGCCACGCGGGCGCTGTCCCCGCTCACCATCGAACGCGGGCGCTGCCGGCGCGGTGGCGGCCGCGGCGCCGCCGATGCCCAGCTCGAGGCTCAGCCCCTCGGGGCCGCCTGGCACCATGGTGGCCGAGTAGAAAACCCCACAGAGCCCCAGCTGGCAGCGGGGCAGGCGGCTCTGCGGCGAGGAGAAACCCCAAAAAAGCGCTCAGCTGGCCCCTCGGGGCGCAGGTGGCACCAGCCCCGTTGTCCCCGTGTCCCCACCTGCGCCCGCTCGGCGTCCACGGGGGCGACGGTGTCGCGTTGGCGCCCGGGCGGGGTCCCCGTGTGGGTGTAGAGCTCCAGCAGCAGCCGGCCCCGATAAACCAGCCCCGAGTCCTGGGTAACGAGCTCGGCATGGAGGGTGTCCAACGGCCACCCCAAATGTCCCGTTGTCCCCTAAAGTCCTGCCCCAAAAATTCCTGTTTTCCCCTAAATGCCCCATTCTCTGTTTCCCATCCCATTTTCATCCCAAATGTCCCATTGTCCCATCAAGTCCTGTGTTTTCCCCACCAATTCCTCATTTACCCTCAAATTCCCTGTTCTCCTTGCCCCCATCCCATTTTCACCCCAAATGTCCCATTGTCCCCTAAAGTCCTGCCCCAAAAATTCCTGTTTCCCCTCAAACACCCCATTCTCCATTTCCCATCCCATTTTCACCCCAAAAGACCCTGAAAACATCCCAAATCCCCTTTCCCATTCCCCAAACACCCAGGGACAAAGCCCCAGAACCCCGTTCCCCCTCCAAACCCCCGATTTCCTCCTCCATCGCCCCATTCTCACCCCAAACATCCCATGGCCCTCAAAAATCCTTCCTTTGCCCCAGTGACCCGTGATTTTCCCCACGGATGCTCCATTCCCGCCCCAAAAACCCCATTTCCCCCAAAAACCCCATTTCCCCCCAAAACCCCGCTCCGTACCCTGGCAGCGTCCGGCCGGGGGCCGTAGAAGGGCAGGAAGCTGGGCCCGAAGGAGGGCAAGAACCCGGGGGTCCCCTCTGGGGGCAGAGAAAAGGGGGTTCGGGGTGGGCTCTGGCGAATGGGGACCCCAAAAAAGGGACAGCTCCGCTCACCCTCGAGCTCCTCGGGGTCGCGGGAGATTTGGGACAGGCTCAGGGTGGCCCTGCCCACAGCTTTGCTCCGGCACGGCCTGGCAGGGACACGGTCAGGGGTACCCCGAATGCGGGGGGGTCCCCAAATCCGAGGGGGTCCCCCAAACCCGAGGGGTGTCCCCCAAACCCGCGGGATGTCCCCCTAACCTGGGGATGTCCCCCCAAACCCGCGGGGTGCCCCCCAAACCCGCGGGGTGTCCCCCAAAACTGGGGATGTCCCCCCAAACCCTCGGGGTGCCCCCCAAACCCGAGGGGTGTCCCCCAAAACTGGGGATGTCCCCCAAACCCGAGGGGTGCCCCCCAAACCCTCGGGGTGCCCCCAAACCCGCGGGGTGTCCCCCAAACCCGCGGGGTGCCCCCCAAACCCGAGGGATGTCCCGCAAACCTGGGGATGTCCCCCCAAACCCGCGGGGTGCCCCCCAAACCCGCAGGTTGCCCCCCAAACCCGAGGGGTGCTCCCCGCTCACCCACGCAGGATTTCCAGCAGGATCTCGTCACAGATGGGGGGCAGCTGCGGGGACAGAACAGCGCCAAGTGTGGCTCTGGAAATGGGGGCGTCCCCCTTTTTGGGGTGCCCCTGTTTGGGGCCGGGGCCGCTACTCACCCGCAGGGGGAAGAACAAAACCTCGTTCCACTCGGGGCTGGCGTCGGCGGGCACCCCGCGGGTGCAGAGCTGCGGCAGGGACGGCCGTGAGCCCCCAAAAAATCAGGCACCCCCAGAACCCCCGGGCACCCCAAATTCCCCGCCCGGCACCCCAAATTCCCCGCCCAGCGCTCACCGTCCTGCCCGCAAAGCCGACCCGCACCGACACCTTCAGCGAGCCCGCGGTGCCGCCCAGGCACGGCCGCGCCGGCTCCGCTGCGCGGGGATGGCGAGCAGCGAGATTTTGGGGGGTCCCCAAATCCATCCCCACCCCAAATCCCCAAACCCCCCCCCGGTTTCCACTCTGCAGTAAGCAGGGGGTCCCCAAATCCACCCCTCATCCCAAATTCCCGGTGTCCCCACCCTGTGGTGAGCAGGATAGTCCCCAAATCCCCCCTTCGCCCCAAATTCCCCCATGCCCCCCTTGTGATGAGAAGGGGGGTCCCCAAAGCCACCCTCACCGCAAATTCCCGCTGTCCCCACCATGCGGCAAGCAGGGGGTCCCCAAATCCACCCTTCACCCCAATCCCCGGTGTCCCCACCCCAATTCTCAGTGTCCCCACCCCAATTCTCGATGTCCCCACCCCAATTCCCTGGTGTCCCCACCCCAATTCCCGATGTCCCCATGCCAATCCCCAGTGTCCCCAACCCAAACCCCAATGTCCCCACCCCAATCCCCAGTGTCCCCACCCCAATCCCCAGTGTCCCCACCCCAATTCCCAGTGTTCCCACACCAATCCCCAGTGTCCCCACCCCAATTCTCGATGTCCCCAACCCAATCCCCAGTGTCCCCACCCCAATCCCCAGTGTCCCCACCCCAATTCCCCGATGTCCCCAACCCATACGCTGGTGTCCCCACACTAATCCCCGGTGTTCCCACGCCACTCCCGCGGTGTCCCCACCCCGCGGCAGGTCCTCGGCGCGGAACACGCGGATCTGCAGCGTGGTGGCGCAGGGTGGTGGCCGCAGCAGGTTGGCCTCCACGTCCTCGTCCCCCGCCGGCATCTCCTGCTCCTGGAGGGGGAAGGTGACAGCGTGGGGACCCCCCAGGAGGGATTCTGGGGTGCGGGGGAGGGGGGGTGCTCACCTGGGCGCGCTCGCCGGCGCGGCGCACCGCGAGGCTGACCTGCAGCAAGCCCTGCGAGCGGCCGTCGCGGTGCCGCGGGTGCTGCAGGCTCAGCCACTTCCCGCTCAGGCTGCGCCCTGCCCCGCCGGGGACACCGCGGTCACCTCCTCGGTGGCACCGGAGCCACCCGGGAGGCACCGCGGGGCCCGCCTAAATCACCCCGAAAACGCATGGTGCTCCCCCAAAATGAGGCTTCACCTCTGGCTAGTGCTGGTGTGAAACGTCGCCCAAAATGTGGCACCCCAGTGTCACCCCAGTTCCACCACAATGTCACCCCAGTGGCACCCTGGTGGCACTGCAGGGCCCGCCTAAATCACCCCCAAAACACACGGTGTTCCCCCAGAATGAGGCTTCACCCCTGGTCAGTGCTGGTGTGAAATGAAACATCACCCAAAATGTGGCACTCCAAAATGTGTCACCCAGTGCCACCCCCGTGTCACCCTGGTGGCACCGGAGGGCTCGCCTAAATCACCCCTAAAACGCACGGTGCTCCCCCAAAATGAGGCTTCACCCCTGGCCAGTGCTGGCGTGAAACGTCGCCCAAAATGTGGCACCCCAGTGTCACCCAGTGTCACCCCAGTGCCACCCCAACCCTGTCGTTACCTGGGGCAGAGTAGACGGTGCCGACATCGAGCTGTGGGAATGGCAAAGGGAGTGAGAGTGCTCTGACACCCCAATCCCAAAATCCCACCCCTGACACCCCATTCCCAATGCCCCAGTCCCAAAATCCCATTCCTGATCCCCCATTCCCAAACCCTGATCCCAATCCCCCAATTCCCAATCCCCCACTCCGAAATCCCAATTCTAATCCCCATTCCAAATCCCCCATTCCCAATCTCCCATTCCCAAACCCCAATCCCAATCCCCCATTGCTAAACTCTGATCCCAATCCCCTATTCCCAAACCTTATTCCCAATCCCCACTCCCAATCCCCCATTCCCAATCCCCCATTCCCAAACCTTATTCCCAATCCCCACTCCCAATCCCCCATTCCCAATCCCCCCATTCCCAATCCCCCGTTCCCAAACCCCAATCCCAATCCCCCACTCCTCACCTCGAAGATGCCAATGACGGCTTTGGTGCAGATGTTTGGTGAACGGAGCACCTGGGACAGGGAAGGGGACACGGCTGTCCCTGTGTCCCTTGTCCCTGTCCCTGTGTCCTTGTACCTGTGTCCCTGTGTCCTTGTTCCTGTGTCCCTGTGTCCCTGCTCCTGATTCCCTGTCCCTGTGTCCCTGCTCCTGTGTCTCTGTCCCTGTCCCCATGTCCCTGTCCCTGTGTCCCTGCTCTTGTGTCCCTGTCCCGGTGTCCCTGCCCCTGTGTCCCTGTCCCTGTGTCCCTGCCCCTGTGTCCCTATCCCTGTGTCCCTGCTCCTGTGTCTCTGTCCCTGTCCCCATGTCCCTGTGTCCCTGTCCCTGTGTCCCTGTCCCCATGTCCCTGTCCCTGCCCCTGTGTCCCTGTCCCTGTGTCCCTGTCCCTGCCCCTGTGTCCCTGTCCCTGTGTCCCTGTCCCCCCAGTGCCACCGTTCCGTCCCACCTGGATCTGGATGGGCTGTGCCACCAGCTGCTCCGGCGTCAGGTGGAAATTCTGGCAAAACACCTGAAAACCCGAGAAGGGACAGTGAGGGCGGGCTGGGGGACAGCGGCCACGCCCGTGTCCCCTCGGCGGTGTCACCTCGTTGAAGTAGGGGTTGTTCCCGCTGCGGCTGCGGCTGCGGAAGTTCTGCGTCCCGATCTGCACCCTCACCACGGGTTTGATGTCATTGCCCCGCAGCTGGTGGCCCTTGATGACCCTCACCCGGACCTGCGGGGTGGCACTGACGTGGTGGCCGCGAGGGGACGTCACGCCCCGGGTGCCACCGCGCCCGTGGGTGCCCTACCTGGAAATCCTCTTTCCTCTCCGCGGGTGCCACCGCCGGTGGCTCCAGGGCCACCTGGCCGTGCGCGGGGGGGACAGGGACGTCCCCGGCCGCGCCGTGCGGGTCGTGGTAGCAGCGGAGGGTGACGGTGCACTGCAAAGGGACGGTGACGTGGGGACAGTGCCACCCCGGGGTGCTGTGGGGTGCTGTGGGGTGGGGGCTCACCCCCGTGGGCCGTTCCCGGTGGTCCAGCAGGGGGATGTCCCGGACGGCCATCGGCAGGCTGGGGTTGGCCACCAACTCGTCCAAGGACACCGTGGTGGCACCCAGGTCCCTGTGGGAGCGGGGGACACGGTGAGGGTGGCCGTGCTGAGGGGGTGGCCGCAGGGTGGCCGCCCAGGGCTGGCACTCACCCCTGGGGCAGCGGGCAGTCCCCGCGCCGCAGACGCAGGCCCAGCGTGTCCGTGGCACTCAGGGGACACGTGTCCAGTGGCCACACCAGCTCCTGAGGGGCGTGACACGGCTCAGGGGGGTGACCCGGTGTCCCTGTGCCACCATGGGTTACCCCCGGGGCCACCTCACCTCATTCCAGGTGAGGCTGCGCTCCTCGGGCACCACCTGGGTTCTCCTGGGGACGCCTGTGTGGGACAGGAGGGGTGGTGGCACCTCAGCATGGGGACACTGGGGACTGGCCACATGCACGGGCAGCGACCCGGTGCCACCCGGTGCCACGGGGTGTCCCAGACCCCGCGGTGTCCCCAACCCCGCGGTACCTCGGAAGCAGACGGACAGCAGGACACCGGGACCGAAGCCGGTGGCCCCGGGAATGTGGACGGCGACTACGTGGCACCGCAGCATGGCCACGGAGCGCTGGCACCGGGGACGGAGCTGTCACCAGGGCGTGTCACCAACGGGCCACCCCCGACGTGCTGTCATCGGGGATGGCGGCAGCTCTGTCACCGAGGGGTTGCCACCAATGTGCCACTCCCGAGGCTCTGCCACCGGCGGCAGCTTTGTCACCAAGGGGGTGCCACCAATGTGCCACTCCCGAGGCTCTGCCACCGGCGGCAGCTTTGTCACCAAGGGGGTGCCACCAATGTGCCACCCCCGAGGCTCCGCCACCGGCGGCACGTTTGTCACCGAGGGGCTGCCACCATAGTGCCAGCCCCAGGTGCCACCAGCCCTCTGGCGAGCAGCACGGCGGTTGGCTCGCCGCGCCCCAGCGCCAACGGCGGGTGGCGGCGCGGGGACTGTGGCGCGGGCGGCTCTCACCGGTAACTGCGTCCCCGCGTCCCCACGCGGGACGCTCCGTGACCCCGCGGGAGCGCGCAGCGTCCTGCGCAGGGCTGGGTGGGCCTGGAGTGTCCCTTCCCGCGGGGACATCCCTCGGGGACATCCCCTGGTCCCCGCGGGTCGCTTCCCACGGGGACACCCCGCGGGAGCGCGCCCCGCACGCGAACGCTGAGGGGAGGCGGGAGCGCGCACCGCGCACGCGCGCTGAGGGGCGGGCGGAGAGGAGGGAGCGCGCCCCGCGCACGCGCGCTGAGGGGCGGGCGGCGGCGGCGCCGTGAGGGGAAGGGGGGGAAGGGGGCGGGGCTCCCGCCATGTCGCAGCGCGCCGGGGACCGCGATCGCGACAGAGAGCGCGACAGGGAGCGCGAGCTGCAGTGGTCGGCCCGCAGGATGGGCACGTCGCTGCTGCTGCAGCTGTCGGCGCACGAGCGGGAGCTGGACCTGGTGTGCCTCGACCACAGCTACGCCAAGCCCTGGAGCGCGCACCCGGACGCCAGCGCCGCCCGGCCCGCCCGGCTCCTCTTCCTCACCCCGCGGAGGCACCTCGGCGGCGCCCCGTGAGAGCCCGCGCGGCGGAGGGGACGGCAAGGCTCGGAGGGGGGAACTGGGGGGGGTCCTGTGAGGCTCAGGGGCCTGTGAGGGGAAAGGAGGGGGTTCTATGGGACTGAGGGGGCTGTGAGGGGAAAGGAGGCGTCTTGTGAGGGGGTCTTGTGAGGCTCAGGGAGAAATTGAGGGGGTTCCTGTGCGGCTATGGGGCCGTGAGGGGAAAGGAGGAGGTCCTGTGGGTTTGTGAGGGGAAAGGAGGGGGTCCTGTGGGGCTGAGGGGGCTGTGAGGGGAAGGAGGGGGGTCCTGTGAGGCTGAGGGGGCTGTGAGGGGAAGGAAGGGGTCCTGTGAGGCTGAAGTAGAAATTGGGGTTGTCCTGTGGGGCTAAAGGGCTTTGAGGGGAAAGGAGGGGGGTCCTGTGGGGCTGAGGGGCTATGAGGGGGAAATTGGGGGGGTCCTGTGTGGCTATGGGGCTGTGAGGGGTAAAGGAGGGGGGTCCTGTGGGGCTGAGGGGGCTCTGAGGGGAAAGGAGGGGGTCCTGTGGGGTTGTGAGGGGAAAGGAGGGGGTCTGTAGGGTTGGAGGCGGTCATAAGGACGAGCGGGGGAGTTGTGAGGGGGAAATTGGGGGGTCCTGATGGGTGAGGGGGGCAGTGAGGAGTCTCGGTTTGGGGTGTCCAGAGGTTTTGGTTTAGGGTGTCCAGGGGTCTCAGTTTTGGGACTCTTGGTTTGGTGGTCCAGGATGCTTGGTTTGGGCCTTCAGGGAGATCAGTTTGAGGGTCCAGAATAGGTTTGGTTTGGGGATCAGGAGGTCTCAGTTTGGGGTGTCCAGGGGTGTCGAGGGGGCCATGGTTTGGGGTGTCCAGGGGTCTCAGTTTTGGGGCTCTAGGTTTGGCAGTCCAGGATTCTTGGTTTGGGGCTTCAGGGAGATCAGTTTGGAGGTGCAGAATAGGTTTGGTTTGGGGGCCCAGAGGTCTCAGTTTGGGGTGTCTAAGCTGCTTGGTTTGGTGGTCCAGGGGTTGATGGCCCAGGAGTACCAAGGTCCCTGGGTCAATCCTACCTGTGCATCCCTGGGAGAGCTGCCCAAACCCCCCTGGATCCCCCAAATCCCCCTGGATCCCCCAATCCCCTGGGAACCCCAAACCCCCCTGAATCCCCCAAATCCCCTGGGAACCCCAACCCCTGCCCCTGGATCCCCCAAACCCCCCTGGGAACCCCAAACTCCCCTGGGATCCCCCAAATCCCTGGGAACCCCAAACCCCCCTGGGAACCCCACACCCCCCTGGATCCCCCAAATCCCCTGGGAACCCCAAACTCTCCTCTAACCCCAAACTCCCTGGAACCCCCCAAGCGCCCGGGGTGCCCCATCGTTGCCCTGACGCCCGTGTGGGTGGCAGGGAGGCCGATGTCCCCATTGACGTGGAGACGGTGACGCCCACGCCGGTGCCGCTGTACGACAACCAGAAGGCTCGGAGCGTGATGAACGAGTGCGAGCGGCACGTCATGTTCGCCCGCACCGATGCCGATGCGCCCCCGCCGCCCGACGACTGGGAGGAGCACGTCAACAGGTGGGAACGTGGCCTGGGAACGGGAATTTGGCCTGGGAATGGGAATTTGGCCTGGGAATGGGAATCTGGGCTGGGAGGAGCACATCAACAGGTGAGAACGTGAGCTGGGAACGGGAATTTGGGCTGGGAGGAGCATGTCAACAGCTGGGAACGTGGGCTGGCAACGGGAACATGGGCTGGGAATGGGAATATGGACTGGGAAGAGCATGTCAACAAGTGGGAATTTGGGCTGGGAATGGGAATATGGACTGGGAGGAGCATGTCCACAAGTGGGAATTTGGGCTGGGAATGGGAATATGGGCTGGGAATGGAAATTTGGGCTGGGAACAGCAGGGGATATGGGCTGGGAATGGGAATATGGGCTGGGAGGAGCACGTCAACAGGTGGGAACGTGGGCTGGGAACGGGAATATGGGCTGGGAGAAGCACGTCAACAGGTGGGAATATGGCCTGGGAACGGGAATATGGCCTGGGAACGGGAATATGACCTGGGAATGGGAATTTGGCCTGGGAATGGAAATTTGGGCTGGGAACAGCAGGGGATATGGGCTGGGAATGGGAATCTGGTCTGGGAATGGGAATATGGGCTGGGGGGAGCACATCAACAGGTGGGAATGCCAGGGAATCTGGTCTGGGAATGGCAGGGAAGGCCAGGGAATATGGGCTGGAAGTGCCAGGGAATGGGAATCTGGGCTGGGAATGTCAGGGAATCTGGGCTGGGAGTGGCAGGGAAGTGGAATATGGGCTGGGAGAGCCAGAGAAAGGGGATCCAAGCTGGGAATTCCAGGGAATGGGAATCTAGGCTAGGAGGAGCACATCAACAGGTGGGGTGGCAATTCCAGAGCAGAGGGAGCAGGAATGCTTTGTTGGTTCTGTAGGTGACCCCGCTGTGTCTGTCCCCGCAGGACGGGCTGGACCATGGCCCAGAACAAGCTGTTCAACAAGATCCACAAAGCGCTGCAGTCGGACAGGCTGGCCCGCCTGGCCAACGAAGGGGTGAGAGGGGCTGGGGTCCAGCCTTCCCACAAAACCTGGGGTGGTCAGTGTGGAAACTGTGACCCTGGGGTAGCCTTGAGGAGCAGCTCTGGGCTCCCCTGAGCCATGGTTTTTGTGGGATCTTAGAATGTCCTGGGCTGGAAGGACCTGAATGGATCATCAGTGCAACCTCTGGCAGCCCTGCACAGACACCCCAAAATCCCAACTTGGCAGTCCTGCACAGACACCTCAAAATGCCACCCCAGGCCCTGCACAGACACCCCAAAATCCCACCCCTGGCCCTGCACAGACACCTCAGCATCCACCCTGGGAACCCTGCACAGACACCCCAAAACCCCACCCTGGGCATCCCTGCACAGACACCCCAAAATCCACCCTGGGAGCCCTGCACAGGCACCCCAAAATCCCACCCCGTGCCCTGCACAGACACCCCAAAATCCCACCCTGGGAGCCCTGCACAGACACCCCAAAATGCCACCCCAGGCCCTGCACAGACACCCCAAAATCCCACCCTGGCAGCCCTGCACAGACACCCCAAAATCCAAAGGCTCCTGGTCTCCAGCAGCCTCGGGGCCATGGCCGTTCCCTGGACAGTGCCCAGCACCCTCTGGGGAAAACCTCTCCCAAAACCCAGCCTGAGCCTGCCCTGGCCCAGCTCCAGCTGTTCCCTGGGTCCTGTCCCAGGGATCAGAGCCTCCCCTTGGAAGGTTTGGATTGCTCTGAGGGCTCCCCTCATCCTCCTCCTCCTCGGACAGATGCTATCCTCACTCCGGATGTTTGGGCAGCTCACACTGACATTTCCCTAAGGATGAGGCTGCAGTGCCACGCTCCATCTTCCTTCCCCTGAGCTGTTTTTTGGGAATTCCTGCTTCCAGGCCTGCAACGAGCCCGTGCTGAGGAGGATCGCCGTGGATAAATGTGCCCGCAGGGTGCGCCAGGCCCTGGCCAGTGTCAACTGGGACACCAAACTCATCCAGTGGCTTCACACCACACTGGTGGAGACCCTGAGCCTGCCCGTGCTGGCTGCATACCTGGATGCCCTGCAGACCCTGAAGGGAAAGGTGATAAAAGCAGGAGGAAGCTTGGCTGTCACAGCTGGCAGAGGGGAGAGGCTGGAATTGTTGTCCTGTGGTTTGGGTGCATTTTCTCAGTCCCCTCCCCCCCGGCCTCTGCTTGCAGATCCCTGCGCTGATCGACAGGATGCTGCTCTCCTCCACGGCCAAGACGGGAGCAGCGGGGGCTGAGGCACTGTCCCTGCTGCTCAAGAGACCCTGGGACCCAGCAGTGGGTGTTCTATCCCATAATAAACCAGTGAGTGCCCTGGGGGGTGTGGGAGTCCCATGGTAGATTCAGTCTTCTCATGTTCTGCCTCTGTCCTCTCCCTGGGCTCTTTGGCCCCTGCTTTAGATCTTCTCCGTGAAGGGAAGGGACCCACCGGGATCATGAATCCAACCTGTCCTTGCACAGACAATCCAAAATCCCACCCTGGGAATCCCTGGGAGCCCTGCACGGACACCCCAAAATCCACCCTGGGAGCCCTGCACAGACACCCCAAAATGCCACCCTGAGCATCCCTGCACGGACACCCCAAAATCCCACCCTGGCAGCCCTGCACGGACACCCCAAAATCCCACCCTGGCAGCCCTGCACAGACACCCCAAAATGCCACCCCTGGCCTTGCACAGACACCCCAAAATGCCACCCTGGGCATCTCTGGGAACCCTGCAGAGACACCCCAAAATCCCACCCTGGGAGCCCTGCACAGACATCCCAAAATCCAAAGGCTCCTGGATCTCTGCAGCCTCAGGGCCGTGGCCGTTCCCTGGGCAGTGCCCAGCACCCTCTGGGGAAGAACCTTTCCCAAAATCCAGCCTGAGCCTGCCCTGGCCCAGCTCCAGCCATTCCCTGGATCCTGTCCCTGTCCCAGGGAGCAGAGACCGGAGCTGTCCCTCAGAAATGAGAGTCCCTTCTGTTGGAGGAATTCTGGCTATCCTGAGGGAGCTTTGGCTTGGGAAGACAATTAAAGAGCTGTGCAAGATCCTTCCCTCTTCCTCGTGGGGCAGGGAGCCTTTCCTGGCAGCGCTGCTGTCCCTGACATGGCTCCTGTTGGACTTTGCAGAGCAAACTGCCCGGCTCCCCCCTGATCCTCATCGCTTCCTCCGGCCCTGCCAACTCCCTGTTCCCCACGTCCCGACGGCACCGCTTCTGGCAGTCGCAGCTCTCCTGCCTGGGAAAGGTCTGTGGGGTTCCTCTGTGGGGCTGGATCGGTGGGGCTGGCTCTGTGGGGTTCCTCTGTGGGGCTGGATCGGTGGGGCAGCTCTGTGGGACTGGCTCTGTAGGGTTCCTCTGTGGGGCTGGATGGTGGGGCTGGCTCTGTGGGGCTGGATCAGTGGGGTTCCTCTCTGGGGCTGGCTTTGTGGGGCAGCTCTATGGGACTGGATCATTGGGGTTCCTCTGTGGGACTGGATCAGTGGGGCTGGCTCTGTGAGCTAGATCAGTGGGGTTCCTCTGTGGGGTGGCTCTGTGGGGCTGGCTCTGTGGGGTTCCTCTGTGGGCTGAATCAGTGGGGCTGGATCAGTGGAGTTCCTCTGTAGAACTGGCTCTGTGGGGCTGGATCTGTGAGCTGGATCAGTGGGACTGGCTCTGTGGGGTTCCTCTGTGGGGCTGGATCTGTGAGCTGGCTCTGTGGGGTTCCTCTGTGGGGGTGGCTCTGTGGGGCAGCTTGGGCTGGCTCTGTGGGGCAGCTCTGTGGGGCTTGATCTGTGAGCTGGATCAGTGGGGTGGCTCTGTGGGACTGGCTCTGTGGGACTGGATCTGTGAGCTGGATCATTGGGGTTCCTCTGTGGGGGTGGCTCTGTGGAGCAGCTTGGGCTGGCTCTGTGGGGTGGCTCTGTGGCCGTTCCCGCCGTTGTCCCCAGCCCTGCCAGCTGTCCCTGATGTCCCCTTTCCCTCGCAGGTGATCCCCATCGCCACGTCCCTGCTGAACAACGGCAGTGGCGTGGGGGTGCTGCAGTGCCTGGAGCACATGATCGGCGCCGTCAGGGGCAAGGTGGCCGAGGTGAGGGACAGCAGGAGGGTCCCCCTGTGCCCCCTGCCCCGTGCCCGGGGGAGCTGTGCCACCCTGGGCGCCGCCCCCATGTCTGTCCCAGCTCTCCAGCTCGGTTTTGTGTCCCGCAGATCCACAACCACTTCTCTCACAAGCAGATCATCCTGATCGGGTGGAACACGGGTGCCTTGGTGGCCTGTCACGTGAGTGTCCCAGTGCTCCGTGTCCTCGGGGGGCACGGGAAGGGTGTGGGTCTGGGAGAGCAGGTCCAGAGGAGGCCACAGAGCTGCTCCAGGGCTGGAGCCCCTCTGGAACTGGGCTGGGAGAGCTGGGAATGGTCACCTGGAGAAGGGAAATTCCAGGAGAGCTGGGAATGGTCACCTGGAGAAGGGAAATTCCAGGAGAGCTGGGAATGGTCACCTGGAGAAGGGAAGGATCCAGGGAGAGCTGGGAATGTTCACGTGGAGAAGGGAAGGATCCAGGGAGAGCTGGGAATGGTCACCTGGAGAAGGGAAGGATCAGGGAGAGCTGGGAATGTTCACGTGGAGAAGGGAAGGCTCCAGGGAGAGCTGGGAATGGTCACCTGGAGAAGGGAAGGATCAGGGAGAGCTGGGAATGTTCACGTGGAGAAGGGAAGGCTCCAGGGAGAGCTGGGAATGGTCACCTGGAGAAGGGAAGGATCAGGGAGAGCTCAGAGCCCCTTCCAGGGGCTGAAGAGGCTCCAGGAGAGCTGGAGAGGGATTTGGGATAAGGGATGGAGGGACAGGACACAGGGAATGGCTTCCCAGTGCCAGAGGGTGGGGATGTTGGGAAGAAATTCCTGGCTGGGAGGGTGGGGAGGGGCTGGGATGGAGTTCCCAGAGGAGCTGTGGCTGCTCCATCCTGGGAATTGTCAGGAGCCTGGCAAAGCAGCCTTCATTCCTGGGATGTGCTGGGCTCTGGGAATGCTGACCTGTGATGGAATGTGTGCCTGCTGGGCTCTGGGAATTCTGACTGATGGAATGTGTCCCTGCTGGGCTCTGGGAATGCTGACTGCTCTCTCCCTGCCCAGGTTTCCGTGATGGAATATGTCACTGCTGTCGTGTGCCTTGGCTTCCCACTGCTCACCGTGGACGGCCCCAGAGGGGTAAGGACCACATGGAGCTGCTTAAAGAACCCTGCTTGTCTTTAAACCTCCCTGGGTTGTTTTGTGGAATGGTTCCTGGAAGTCCAAGGATGATTTTTTGGGGGAGTGTGGCTGTGAGTGTTGTTTGGAGGAGCTGTTGCTCTCAGAGGAGGGGCTGTAGCACCCTGGTGGGGTTCTTGATGCCATAGCTGGTGTGAGGAGTGCTCTTGGCTTGTCTCTGCTGTGGGGTGGTTTTGGGGCTCCTTCCTGGGGGCCTGGATCCCTCGTTATCCCTGTCCTGTGTCTCTGGTTATCCTTGTTATGGTTCCATTATCCCTGTCCCGTGTCCCTCGTTATCCCTGTTCTATGTCGGTCATTATCCCTGTCCTGGCTCCCTTTTCCATGTCCCGTGTCCCTTGTTATCCCTGTCCCATGTCCCTCGTTATCCCTGTCCTGTGTCCTTCATTATCCCTGTCCTGGCCCCATTATCCCTGTCCCGTGTCCCTCGTTATCCCTGTCCTGTGTCCCTTCTTATCCCTGTCTTGTGTCGCCTGTTATCCCTGTCCTGGCTCCCTTTTCCATGTCCCATGTCCCTCCTTATCCCTGTCCCATGTCCTTCATTTTCCATGTCCCGTGTCCCTCATTTTCCATGTCCCGTGTCCCTCGTTATCCCTGTCCCGTGTCCCTCATTATCCATGTCCTGGCTCCATTATCCCTGTCCCGTGTCCCTTGTTATCCCTGTCCCGTGTCCCTCGTTATCCCTGTCCCGTGTCCCTCATTATCCATGTCCTGTGTCCCTCGTTATCCCTGTCCTGGCTCCGTTATCCCTGTCCCGTGTCCCCCATTATCCATGTCCTGTGTCCCTCGTTATCCCTGTCCTGGCTCCGTTATCCCTGTCCCGTGTCCCCCATTATCCATGTCTTGTGTCCCTCGTTATCCCTGTCCTGGCTCCGTTATCCCTGTCCCGTGTCCCCCATTATCCCTGTCCCGTGTCCCTCGTTATCCCTGTCCCGTGTCCCTCGTTATCCCTGTCCCGTGTCCCTCGTTAGCCCTGTCCCGTGTCCCTCATTAGCCCTGTCCTGGCTCCCTTATCCCTGTCCTGTGTCCCTCATTTTCTGTGTCATTTCCACGGAGCCCAGATTTGTCCCTTCTGGGTGTGACTGGATAGGGACTGGTGATGGACACAGCCACGCTGGGAAGTGGCTCCTTGCAAGGGCAGTGGAATTCCACTGGAAAGGCTCCATTTTCTGGAGCACGCTGCAGCTCAGGCAGAGTTTCCCTCCGGCCTCAGTAAATCCCGTTGGGCCTCATCCCTGGAAACTCCTCAGCTCCATCCCAGCCCTGTTGCAGGATGTGGATGATCCCCTCCTGGAGATGAAGACCCCGGTGCTCTTCGTCATTGGGCAGAACTCCCTGCAGTGCAACGTGGAAGCCATGGAGGATTTCCGGGAGAAGATCCGCGCAGACAACAGCATGGTGGTGGTGGGAGGAGCAGATGACAACCTCAGGTGAGGCTCTGCTACCTGGGCTCTGTCTTCCTGGGAATTCTGGGGACACCAACCCCAAATCTGGTGGGAACGAGCTGGGAATTGCAAGGAAATACTTCCAGACTTGTCTGCGTTGGGAATAAATGCAGGAAAAACCTGTATGGGAATGGGTCTAATTTAGGGCTGCACCCAGCAGCACAGAGGAGGTTTTGGAGCATCACAGGAGTCAGGAATGTCTAGCAGTGAAAATCAGTAAAGAAAGAAACCTAAAACTGACACTGGGTGCGAAGGCAAAGCTCTGAAATGTCAGGTTGGTTTTGGGGAGTTGCAAAAAGGATCATTGTCCTCACCAGGTGAAGAATGATGGGAGTGTGCTCGTGGAAGAGTGTGGATTTCCACCTGGTTTGGTTCTTTTTTCCCCCTAGGATAAGCAAAGCCAAAAAGAAGTCAGAAGGCCTGACCCAGAGCATGGTGGACAGGTGCATCCAGGTACCCACAGGGATCAGGGAACGGGAGGTGAAGGGCCCCAGGTTACAGCAGGGATGGGTTGGACTGGGGGGAATCTTCTCCTGAGGGGGGTTTGGAAGGGAGGTGGGAGATCCCCGGGGGTGCCCCTTAACCTGAGCAGTTTCCTGAGTGTCCCAACACGTCTGCCTGGGGGCACAGCAGCATTTTGGGAGAAACCATTGTGGTTTTTTTCCCCACAAGCCCTAAATCAGTGCTTTGTGAGCTTCACTGAGAAATCTACATTCTCTCTGTGAGGTTTTGGGGATTTCCTGCAGAATACCAAACCCACAGTGTATCCCTGTGGGAATGCTTCATTTCCTTGCTTCGAGCTGTGGAGATCCATTGCTCAGTGACCTGCCCAGCACTGAAGCCCACTGTTTATCCCAAAATTCCCAGGATGAGATTGCAGACTTCCTGACAGGGGTGCTGACCCGGGCCGAGAGCCACTCGGGCTCCGAACCCCGTGACCTGGATGCCGAGAGGAAGAAGAAGCCCCGTGACTGCAGCAGGAGGGATCTGTCCTTCGAGCTGCCCGAGAGGAGCAGCAGACCCACCTCCCCTGCGGCCAAAGTGCCAGCCTCGCCCTCGGGCTCCGAGGTGGGGGATCTTCCTGGCCTAATTTCAGTTGGGGGTGTGCAAAGAGGGGGTTTTGTGCCACCAAAATCTGTGCTGAGTGCTGGGAGAGGGAGGTGAGAGGGTACCCGGGGGGATGTGGCCTCACAGGAGGTTTAAATGAGAGATTTGGGAAAATTTTCTCACGGGAAGGGTTGTAAGGCTTTGGAAGAGGCTGGTAGAGTCATCAGCCCTGGGGTGTTCAAAACACAGCTGGATGTGGCACTGGGGGACAGGGCTTGGTGGTGACCCTGCTGTTGACAATGGCCCTTGATCCTGAAGGTCTTTTCCAGCCTTAAAAATCCCAGGATTCTCACAGTGAGGGAAATGAGTGCTCAGGGCCAGGACTGCCTCAGGCAGCCGTGGGCTGAGTGTCCCTCTGTCCCAGCAGGACCTGTCCAGCGTGTCCAGCAGCCCCACGTCCAGCCCCAAGACCAAGGTGGCCGCCCTGGCCCTGCCCAAGCCCAGCCAGGTGGGCCCCACGCAGCTGCAGAGGAGGCAGGTGCCGAGGCCAGATGCTGTCCTGACCCACAAGCAGGCACAAGGTAATTCCCTGCAGCTTCCCCACCCTTCCAGCAGCCGGAATTTTGGGGTTTCTCTCTCTGGACCTGTGTAGGTTTTTATTTTCCCTGTCCTGTGTTGAATTCCAAGCTCCTCGTGGCAGCTTTCTCTGCAGCACAGGTCCTGTCACAGCCTTGGAGGGTTGGAATTGGGTTGGAAATGGTGTTTCTGCAGCTTGTGGAGCCTTGCTGCTGTTGGAAGGGGGAAGGATTCTCTCTCTGGCTGACCAAACCTCCTGTAGCCATGCTCTGATCCTTTTGGGACACCCTGGTCTGGTGTCTCCCTCAAGGCTGCCTGGGGAGACCCTGAAGGCGCTCAGGAGATGGTTGAGGTGGAAACTGGGATTTGGGGAATTCCAGAACCATCCTGTGGAAAACCTGCTGTGGAGAAGGAACCAGCTTGAGCTGTGGGGTTTTGTGTCTTCTTAGAGGTTGGTTAAAAACCTTCAGTGTGGTGGTGAGCTTGGGGAGTTCAGGGAGTGCTTTTGTGGCTGAGGAGCCCTCCTGGCAAATTCCAGCAGCACCTGGGGCATGGCTCTGCATCCCCGCTTCTTGCTGTGCTCAGGTCAGACCTGAACAGGCGCATGGGTGTCACCTGCAACTGTGACCCTGCAGATCCATCCATGGGTGTCACCTGCAGCTGTGACCCTGCAGGTCCATGGGTGTCACCTGCAGCTGTGACCCTGCAGATCCATCCATGAGTGTCACCTGCAGTTGTGACCCTGCAGATCCGTGGGTGTCACCTGCAGCTGTGACCCTGCAGGTCCATGGGTGTCACCTGCAGCTGTGACCCTGCAGGTCCATGGGTGTCACCTGCAGCAGTGTCACCTGCAGCAGTGACCCTGCAGGTCCCTCCTGGCTCAGGGATGGGCTCCAGGGGGAAGCTGGAGCTTGGATCGGCCTTCATTCCTCAGCCCAGAGACTGAAGGGAGTTCTGAGGGAGGCGGGAGGAGGCTCTGTGGTGGAGCTGTGTCCTGGTGCCTGGTTCTGTCAGGAATGGTGGGATTTAATTCCCAGTGCCTGGTTCTGTCAGGAATGCTGGGGTTTACTGAGCTCTTCCTGCTCCCCATGGATAAATCTCAGGCTTTGCTGAGCTCCTCCTGCTCCCCATGGATAAATCTCAGGCTTTGCTGAGCTCCTCCTGCTCCCCATGGATAAATCTCAGGCTTTGCTGCGCTCCTCCTGCTCCCCATGGATTCTGGGTTGCTCTGATGGACTGGAGCTTAGTGTTTAACCCTTTCCTGCACTGGGGGTGTGGACGCCAGCGTGACACACCTGGGGACGCGAGGGACAGCCAGGGCTGGACACGCAGCAGCGCGGCTTGGCCTGAGGGTTAGAGAGGAACAGAGAGGTCAGGGACAGGGACGGCTTTGGGAAGGCCCTGATGGATCAGGGATGGATTTGGGAAGGCCCTGATGGATCAGGGACGGCTTTGGGAAGGCCCTGATGGATCAGGGACGGCTTTGGAAGGTTCTGATGGATTAGGGACAGCTTTGGGAAGGCTCTGATGGATCAGGGACGGCTTTGGGAAGGCTCTGATGGATCAGGGACGGCTTTGGGAAGGTTCTGATGGATCAGGGACGGCTTTGGGAAGGCTCTGATGGATCAGGGACGGCTTTGGGAAGGCTCTGATGGATCAGGGATGGCTTTGGGAAGGTTCTGATGGATCAGGGACGGCTTTGGGAAGGTTCTGATGGATCAGGGCAGGCTGGCACGCAGGGAGCCATGCAGGCTGGCACAGAGAGAGCCATGCAGGCTGGCACAGAGGGAGCTGAGCAGGCTGGCACGGAGGGAGCCATGCAGGCTGGCACAGAGGGAGCTGGGCAGGCTGGCACAGAGGGAGCCGAGCAGGCTGGCACAGAGGGAGCCGTGCAGGTTGGCACGTAGGGAGCCGTGCAGGCTGGCACGCAGGGAGCCGTGCAGGTTGGCACAGAGGGAGCCGTGCAGGCTGGCACGCAGGGAGCCATGCAGGCTGGCACAGAGAGAGCCATGCAGGCTGCCACGGAGGGAGCTGAGCAGGCTGGCACGGAGGGAGCCATGCAGGCTGGCACAGAGGGAGCCGTGCAGGTTGGCACGTAGGGAGCCGTGCAGGTTGGCACGTAGGGAGCCGTGCAGGCTGGCACAGAGGGAGCCGTGCAGGCTGGCACGCAGGGAGCCGAGCAGGCTGCCACAGAGGGAGCTGAGCAGGCTGGCACAGAGGGAGCCGTGCAGGTTGGCACAGAGGGAGCTGTACCTGGGCACATTCCCCTCCCAGCACCCTGAGCCACCCTGGGCGCTCCAAAAGCCCCTTCTGTGTCCCCCAGTTCCAGCGGCCTCCGAGCCCTCAGAGGGGGCTGACAAAGACGCGCGAGTGCAGCTGAAGAGGCAGCAGAGCCCCAGCCCGAGCCGGTGCACCAAAGCCTCCAAACGAGCCAAAATCAAGGTGACCGTTGTCTCCCACGGCGATGGCACGGGCACGGGCACCGGAGCAGCCCTCAGCACCCAGGCTGGAAGTGAGTTGGGACCCGACTGTGGCACCCAGCAGGGCCTGGCGGGGAGGGAGCTGTGCTTCCTTAGGCCTGCTTTTCCTTAGGCTTGGTTTTCCTTAGGCCTGTTGTTCATTGGGCCTGCTTTTCCTTAGCCCTGGTTTTCCTGCTTTTCCTTAGGCCTGCTTTTCCTTAGCCCTGGTTTTCCTGCTTTTCCTTAGGCCTGCTGTTCATTTGGCTTGGTTTTCCTTAGGCCTGCTGTTCATTGGGCCTGGTTTTCCTTAGCCTTGCTTTTCCTTAGGCCTGCTGTTCCTTAGCCCTGGTTTTCCTGCTGTTCCTTAGGCCTGCTTTTCCTTAGGCCTGCTTTTCCTTAGGCTTGATTTTCCTTAGGCCTGCTTTTCCTTAGGCCTGCTGTTCCTTAGGCCTGCTTTTCCGTTGTCCCTGGTTTTTGGAGGATTTAGCTGCAGGGGAAAGCTGGAGACAGCCAGTGAGTGGCTGGGGGGGCCTGGAATTCCACACTCCTGAGAACCAGCCTGGAGCTGGGATGGAATCCTGCCCCTCCCTCTGCTCGTGCACCTTCCTCTGGAGGCCTGGAGCTGCTGCTGGGAGCGAGGTGCTGGTGCTACTGGTCCTGCTGGGAGCAGGGTGCTGGTGCTACTGGTCCTGCTGGGAGCAGGGTGCTGGTGCTGCTGGGGGCAGGGTGCTGGTGCTGCTGGTCCTACTGGTGCTGCTGGTACTACTGGGAACGGGGTGCTGGTGCTACTGGTGCTGCTGGGAGCAGGGTGCTGGTGCTGCTGGGGGCAGGGTGCTGGTCCTGCTGGTGCTGCTGGAGCAGGGTGCTGGTGCTACTGGTCCTACTGGGAGCAGGGTTCTGGTGCTACTGGTCCTACTGGGAGCAGGATGGATACTGGTCCTGCTGGGAGCAGGGGTCTGATGCTGCTGGGAGCAGGGTTCTGGTCCTGCTGGTGCTGCTGGAGCAGGGTGCTGGTGCTACTGGTCCTACTGGGAGCAGTTTTCTGGGCCTGCTGGTCTTGCTGGGAGCAGGGTACTAGTCCTGCTGGGCCTGCTGGTGCTGCTGGGAGCAGGATTCTGGGCTTGCTGGTGCTGCTGGAGCAGGGTTCTGGTCCTGCTGGGCCCCTCTCTCCATGTTCCTCCTGCCTGGACTCCGCTGCTGCTTGAGGGATCTTGGCGAAGTTGCTCCCTCTGGAAGAGTTCTGTGCCCTCCAGATCCCCCACCCAGCCGAGCTGCCCGTTCTGCTGGTCCCCCTCCAGCCTGGAGCGTGGCAGGCACCCCTGGGGTTCACATCCGAGCAAACCCAGCTCCCACCCTGCCTCTGCACCCCGGGAAATGCCCAGGAAGAGCTGGTGGGCTGCATCTTCCTGCCCTGAGCCATCACAGGAGAGCCCCAAAGCTCAGGACTCAGCACCTTCCTCCTTCAGAGCAGGTGGAATTTGTGGAATCAGAGGCCAGCAGCTCCGTCTTGCTGGGAAATCCCGAGGTGTTCAATGCTGGGGAATGACTCTGCTCCTTTCCAAGCACCTTTCAGCATCTCTGAGCTGCCACAAGACACAAATCCACAAGTCCTTCTGGAAGGTTTCACTTGATCTTCTGGCAGCTTTGAAAACCTCTGCTTTCCAGAATAATTTTTTTAAATTATTTTTAATTTTCCAAACTTTACTTCTTTCCACAGAAAGGAAATGAATTGCAGAAGTAAACATGAACCCAAACAGAGAATTGCCTCTTTGCCAGGAGGAATGCACGAGGAAGGAATGCAGTTGTATCCCCCAGTGCTGCAATAAACAAATTCCGTGACTTGTTGCATCCCTGTGTATTTTGTAAAGTGTCTTGAACCAAGAATCCTTACAAAATCACCCAGACCCCAGCAATCCATCCCTGGAACAGGAGGGGATTGGTGGAGAGAACCTTCAGGAGAGAGATTTGCATTTGGTGCCAGGGGCCTGAGGTTCCTTAGGGATTTCAGGAGGCGATTCCTTCCCTCCTGCCTCTGTAATTCCATCATTTGTGTGTTCTAACTGGATTTTGCTCCTCCCAGTCTGGGATTCCTGCAGAATCTTGGAAAAAGGGGGATCCCAGAGGAGCCCCAGAAGATCTGTGGGGGACAGGAGCTGAGCATTCTCCTTTCTTGTCTTGCAGTTGTCTCTGGGAAGCCGCTGCCCCTGGGCCAAGCCGTGTCCAGCACCAAGGAGCTCTCGGGGCTGCTCTCCACCCCCAAGTGAGTGGGAATTTGGGAATTTTTTTGGGGTCTTTCTCTCCTGCACGTGGAGCTTTCCAGCGTCTTGCTCCCCACTGGGATTTTCTGGTGTGGGGGAGGCTCTGGGGCTCCTGGAAACTCCAGTGGGGCCTGGGGATGGCAGGAGTGGTTGTGCTTGTGTCTGCTGCGGTTTCCCAGCCTCAGGTTCGTTTATCTCTGTCTTTGTGGTGGCTTTGGCAGAAATTCTGTGTTTAATCCTTCCCTTCTGGCACCTTTGCAATAAAAAGAAACATTTCTGTTGCAAAGACAAGGGAGAGAAGCCCCAAATCAGGTCGTGAAGGGCATGAGCTGTGCACTGTTGGGGAGTAAACTTCACCTTGACACCTTTTTCCCATCCTAAAATGGAAACGTTTTCACGCTTTGGGGAACTGGGCTCTGACTGATCCCATTCCCAGAGAAGCTGTGGAGGTGTTGGACAGGGCTGAGTGACCTGTGGCAGGGGGAGGTATCCCTGCTGGTGGCACTGGGTGGGCTTTAAGGCCCTTTCCAGCCCAAACCATCCCAGGATTCTGTGACCTGGGATAGGAGAGGAAGAAGAGCTGGTTTTAAATAAATAAATAAAATCTATTTTATTTATAAAATTAAATTTTAAATCAATAAAAAGTGGGGTTTAGGCAGGGACAATGCAGTGCCTTTGGGGCAGGGTGACCCTGGGAGGTGAACACAGCCACCAAGCTCTCCCAGTTTGGAAATCCTTGGATTTGGCTGCTGCTCTGGTAGCTTCTCTTGGAATTGATAATTTTTAGGTTATTTTTTCAGCCTTCCAGCCCTGCCATTCCCCTGCTGTGCTTGTGCAGCTCAGGGCTGTCGGGGCAGCGCCAGCTCTCTGTCCCAGCCCTCACCGTGGTCTCTCCCTTCCCTTTTAGGCTGAGCTCAAGCGCAGAGGCCTCGCTGAGCCCGGCTCAGCCCGGCATCCCCAGCAGCTCCGCCCCCAGCGCCTTCCACGCCCTGCAGAGCCGGCTGGTGGCCAGCAGCAGCCACGGCCTGCCAGCCCAGCCGGCCACTGCCCTGCCAGGTACCAGGGGAGAGCTCACGGGGTTTGGGGCAGCCTCTCCTCGCCCTCCCCGGCCTGGCTGAGGTGGGGCTTTGCTCTGGGGGTTGTGGCATTTGTGTGTAAAACACCCAAAACCCCAAAAGCTGCCGTGCTCCACAGCTGCCCCTCTGCAGGAAATGAGCCAGGGGGGCTTGGGTGGGTTTTGGGAAAGGTTCTTCCCAAAAGAGGGGAAGAGGTTTGGGGTGGGTTTTGGGAAAGGTTCTTCCCAAAAGAGGGGAAGAGGTTTGGGGTGGGTTTTGGGAAAGGTTCTTCCCAAAAGTTGTTTTGGGAAAGGTTCTTCCCAAAAGAGGGGAAGAGGTTTGGGGTGGGTTTTGGGAAAGGTTCTGTCCCCAGAGGGTGCTGGGCACTGCACGGGGAATGGGCACGGCCCCGAGGCTGCAAAGTTCCAGGAGGGTTTGGATTTTGGGGTGTCTGTGCAGGGATGCCCAGGGTGGGATTTTGGGGTCTCTGTGCAGGGCCTGGGGTGGGATTTTGGGGTGTCTGTGCAGGGCCCCTGGGGTGGGATTTTGGGGTGTCTGTGCAAGGTTCCCAGGGTGGAATTTTGGGGTGTCTGTGCAGGGCCTGGGGTGGGATTTTGAGGTGTCTGTGTAGGGCCTGGGGTGGGATTTTGGGGTGTCTGCGCAGAGCTCCCAGAGCTGGATTGGATGATCCCAATGGATCCCTTCCCGCTCAGGACATTCCCTGATCCCCTAAACAAGCTGTGGGAGGATTCCCCAGTGACCTCAGGTTGAAGAACAGCACTGCAGCCCCGGGGCAGCCCCAGAATTTGGTGCTGGTGAACCCTCCCAGGCTGACCTTGTCCTCCCATGGGTTTTCAGGAGCAGCCTCAGCCAGCAGCCTGCTCCAGGGGCTGAGCTTCAGCCTGCAGGACATGGGCACCAAGGCCTCCAGCCTGGCCCCCAGTGCCGCAGCTGCCGGCTCACCTGCACAGGTGAGCGGCCTCTGGAGCCCCCACCGGGCCGAGGAGGTTTTGGGGGGCAGAGGAGGTTTTGGGGGGCAGAGGGAGCCTGGATGGGAGCTCAGGGCTGTGCTCTGGGTGTTCCTGAAGGGGTTCTGTGAGCAGCTCTTTCTGTGCAGGCGGCCCCAGAGTGCTGAGCTGGTGAACAGGTGGGGAGGGATCAGTGGGAAAAGCCACACTGGGACCTCTCAGGGTCCCGCTTTGTCCCGCTCAGAGTTTCAGGCTGGGAGGGACAAATCCACTGAGACCAGACCTGCCCGTGGCCAGGGAGAAGTGTGGAACCCCCAAAGGCTCTGCTGGAGAGGGGAGTGACAATCCCGGCCTGGGCCTGGGCCTAAAGGAGCTCAGGGCTGCCCTCTGTCCTTGCAGAGCTTGGCCCTAAAGGAGCTCAGAGCTGCCCTCTGTCCTTGCAGAGCTCGGCCTGGCCCGGGCCTAAAGGAGCTCAGGGCTGCCCTCTGTCCTTGCAAAGCTTGGCCCTAAAGGAGCTCACAGCTGCCCTCTGTCCTTGCAGAGCTCAGCCTGGCCCGGGCCTAAAGGAGCTCACAGCTGCCCTCTGTCCTTGCAGAGCTCCGCCCTAAAGGAGCTCAGGGCTGCCCTCTGTCCTTGCAAAGCTCAGCCCTAAAGGAGCTCAGGGCTGCCCTCTGTCCTTGCAAAGCTCGGCCCTAAAGGTGCTCAGGGCTGCCCTCTGTCCTTGCAGAGCTCGGCCCTAAAGGAGCTCAGAGCTGCCCTCTGTCCTTGCAGAGCTCGGCCTGGCCCGGGCCTAAAGGAGCTCAGGGCTGCCCTCTGTCCTTGCAAAGCTTGGCCCTAAAGGAGCTCACAGCTGCCCTCTGTCCTTGCAGAGCTCAGCCTGGCCCGGGCCTAAAGGAGCTCACAGCTGCCCTCTGTCCTTGCAGAGCTCCGCCCTAAAGGAGCTCAGGGCTGCCCTCTGTCCTTGCAAAGCTCAGCCCTAAAGGAGCTCAGGGCTGCCCTCTGTCCTTGCAAAGCTCGGCCCTAAAGGTGCTCAGGGCTGCCCTCTGTCCTTGCAAAGCTCAGCCCTAAAGGAGCTCAGGGCTGCCCTCTGTCCTTGCAAAGCTCGGCCCTAAAGGTGCTCAGGGCTGCCCTCTGTCCTTGCAGAGCTCGGCCCTGAAGGCTCCGGGGGCCCTGCAGAGCCTGGCTGCCATCAGCACGGACACGGGCGCCGTGGTGCGCACCATCCCCGTGGCCACCTCGCTGGCCCTGGGCGCCTCGGCCAGCGGCAAGCCCACGGCCATCCACCAGCTGCTGAGCAACGGGGGACTGGCCAAGCTGGCCAGCAGCCTGCCCGGGCTGGCCCACATCTCCAACCAGGCCGCAGGTGAGCGGGACAGAGGGAGGGAGGTGTTGCCGGTGCCTGGAGCTTTTTTCCCAAAGCTCCTCCTGCTCTGTGGGCTGCTGCTTCCCGAGCAGCCCCAGCCCTGTTTGGAGGTGGCCTCCACCGTCCCCTGTGGCTCAGGGACATTTTCTGTGTGCCCTACAGGCCTGAAGGCCCCGGCCACCATCACGGTGACACTGCGGGGACAGCCCGGCCGCGTGGGCACCCTGAGCCAGGCGGGGCTGGGCACCGCACAGCCCCAGCTGGAGGAGCAGCCCCAGGGCCCTCAGGTAAGGGGGACACCTCTCCTTGCTCACCTGGGCAGCTCTTGCCCCTGGTATGTGTGGCTGTTCCATGTCTGGGCTGTGAGGAGGGGGTGACAGCAGCCAGGGCATTGTCGCTGTGTCCATTCAGGTTTGATTGTCCTTGATCCATGGAATACTGGGATGGTTTGGGCTCAAAGAGACCTCAAATCCCAGTGCCCTTTTTGGGCTCAAAGGGACCTCAAATCCCACCCAGTGCCCTTTTTGGACTGAAAGGGACCTCAGATCCCACCCAGTGCCACCCCCACTACAGCAGGGACACCTCCCACTGCCCCAGGTTAGTCTGGCTCGTGCTGCCCCAGACTTGACACTGTACCCGTCGTTGCCAGGAGTTTCCAGGCAGAGTCCTGGATAATCTCAGGATTTGGGAGCACCCACATCCCCCTTCCCTCGACCTTCCTGAGTTTCATGCAGTCGCTGAGCTCAGAGCTTGCAGCCCCTCAGGTCACTGGGGACGGGTCTGAAATTCTGTGTCAGAGGCAGCTTTGGTGCTTTTCAGTCCCCCTCAGAGCTGCTGTGCTGCCCTTGGTGTCCCTGCCACCTCCAAACCCTCAGGACAGCCAGGAACAGCGATGGACCTGGTCTCCAGGGTGAGGCCATCCAGGAAGGGGTTAAATTTTTTGGATCTTGACTTTCCCTTACAATGCTGAGCTTGTGTGTTCAAGGCAGGGCTCAAACGGTGCCAGGGCTGCTCCAAAAGCAAACTGAAAGCAGCTCTGGCAGGAAATGAGGCTTTGTTCCTAATTTTAGCCCTGACATCAGCGGGGTTACGTAACCCTCCCCAAAGGCCTCAGCAGCAGCCAGAGCTGAGATTCCCCTTGGAATTCCCTTGGAGGGCTCTGCAGGAAGCTGGGATTTGAATTTGGGGCTGAGCTGTGCTTTGGGGTGGGCACTTCCCTTTCCTTCCCCCCCGTGGGCATCACAGGAATCTCCCCTGGGAGCAGGGTGAGGAGAAAGCTGAGGGTTTGTGTGGCTGGGAGGTGAGAATTGGAGTAAAACCGAGTTTATCTTTTCAGTAAACTGCTCGGGGGGGGGGGGGGGGGGTGGACCTTGTGGGGTGTCCCCTGCAGCATGGGGACAGCCACACCTCTGTGTGCTGTGGTTCTCAGCGAGGCCTGGAGCTGGGTTTGGGTGAGGATGGTGGGAGAAGAGCTCACTCAGAGCCCGTGGAGGCAGTAATTCCTTTCCCCTCCTCCTGAGCTCTACTGACAGATTTTAGTCACAGCCTGTGCAGCCAGGGCTGTAAGCTGTGGGGGCCTGGCCTTGCTGGGAAGGGTCTCAGCATCCTGGGATGGGTTGGCTGGAAGGGATTTGGAGCCCATCCAGCCCCACCATGGGCAGGGACACCTTCCCCTGCTCAGCCTGGCCTTGGGCACTGCCGGGGACCTGCCCTGAGGGACCTGTGCAGGGAGAGAGGAACTTCTGGGGGATCTGAGCAAGGAAACACCTCTGGGGATCTGGGAATGGAGCAGTCCCAGTTTGGGTGCTGTGGATTGGAGCAGTCCCAGTTTGGATGATGTGGGATTGGAGCAGTCCCAATTTGGGTGCTGTGGGATTGGAGCAGTCCCAGTTTGGGTGCTGTGGGATTGGAGCAGTCCCAGTTTGGGTGCTGTGGGATTGGAGCAGTCCCAGTTTGGGTGCTATGGATTGGAGCAGTCCCAGTTTGGGTGCCCTGGGAATGGAGCTCTCCCAGTTTGGGTGCTCTGGGATTGGAGCAGTCCCAGTTTGGGTGCTGTGCTTGCCCTGCCAGCCCCAGGGTCGGGTTTGGGGGATGAACCAGGCTCGGGGGGGGGGGGGGAGTTCTGCAGCCTGGGGTGGGCAGGATGTCCCCAGAGCACTGACCCTGTCCCCTTGTCCGCAGTGACCACCATGGAGCCCCTGTGGTGTGGGAGGCCAGGCTGTCAGCCCTGGCCGGGTGTGGCACTGCCAGCCTGGGCACCCCAAGGTGGCACCTGTCCTGCAAGGCACCTCCAGGACACTGCAGGGACACTTTGGGGACACTGTGGGGCCGGCCAGCAGCAGCCACGCTGTCCTGGGGGCTGTGGGGACCCCCAGGATTCCTGGAGGGTGGGAAAGGGGGGGGGGTTTCTTCTGGGTTTGTTGCTGTTTAATAAAAAGTTCCTTTTTTTTATAGTTTTTTTTTTTTTAATTTTGTTGCGCTTTTGGACTGAGTTTGTGGCCATGGCCATGCTGGGGCTGGCTTTTGTTGAGGGTGGATTTTGTGAGTGGTGAAGGGATGGAGGGACAGAGCAGGGAAGGATCCACCCTGAAATCATCAGAGAATCCTGGAATCTCCTGAGTGGCAAGGGACCCACTGGGATCATCAATCCAGCCCCTGGCCCTGCACAGACACCCCAAAATCTGAGCTCGGGCAGCCTCAGGGCCGTGCCCATTCTCTGGGCAGTGCCCAGCACCCTCTGAGGGAAGAACCTTTCCCAAAATCCAGCCTATTCCAGCTTGTTCCCAATTCCTGTCCCCAAACTTGGCCTTTCCATGGATTCCGTGGTCTTTCCACGCTGACTCACAGCTCCTGCTCCCCCCGAAGCTGTCACAATCCTGGGGACAAGGAAGTGCCACCATCGCTGTGCCCTGTCCCAGCTGCCCTGGGGGGAGCCAGGCCTGGAGCTCCCACAGAGCCTTGGGATGGACTGGAACGGCTCAGGTGCAGCTGCTGGGGGCAAAAAAGGACCTGGGGGCAAAAAGGACCTGGCAGCAAAAAAGTAATCTGGAGGCAAAAAAGGATTCTGGAGACAAAAAAGGACCTGCAGGGAAAAAGGGTTCTGGGGGTGAAAAGGACCTGGAAGCAAAAAAGAATTCTGGAGGCAAAAAAAAGGACCTGGAGGCAAAAAAGGATTCTGGAGGCAAAAGAGGACCTGGAGGCAAAAAAGGATTCTGGAAGCAAAAAAGCCCTGGGGACAAAAAAGTATTCTGGAGGCAAAAAGGATTCTGGGGGCAAAAAAAGGATTCTGAAGGCAAAAAGGACCTGGAAGCAAAAGGGACCCGGAGGCAAAAATCACCTGGAGGCAAAGAGGACTTGGGAGGCACAAAGGACCTGGAGCTGTTGCTGGGCCGTTCCCACCTGACTCGTGGCTGCTCCCTGGAATTGTTGCGGTTCCCCCAAAACTGAGGGGGAAAAGCTCCTCCTTCCCTCCCCACGGGATGAGTTCTCAGCCCTGCGGCTCTGCGTTTAGGGAGAGGAACCCCCAAACCCCTGATCCCCGAAATCAAGGACACCCCAAGCTCTGCCAGCTCGGGACCAGCCAGGCAGGTTTATCCCCTTTCCACCTCTGGATGGAGCGACCCAAACTCCAAATTCGGGTGTGGGGGGCCCAGGGATGGGATCAACCATCCCCACCAGTGCCCGGGCACGAACAGAAACCTGCGGCACGGCTTTTGCTCCCTTTTTTTATAGATTTGTGTGTGGATATATAGAAAATAGAGATAACCATGGGGCGCCCGCAGCGGAGCCACCGCCGGCCACAAACAGCTCTGAGACGGGGAATAAAAACGGCCCAGTCCGGACTGTCCCCTCGCTGTCCCCAGCGATGGCAGCGCTAGGGCCTGGCGTGGTGCGGGAAGGCCGGGACGTGCGGGGAGCGCTGGCCGTGCCACGGAGCCGCCGGGTACAGCCGCGGCGAGCTCCCGTAGGACGCGGGCAAGCGGCCGGCGCCGGTGGCCAGCGGGCGGCACAGCTCCGAGGCCACCACCAAAGGGCTGGGGAAGGCCGGGATCACCAAGGGGCTCACGGAGAGCGCCGGGGCCACCGGCACGCCCTGGGTTTTCAGGTGCTCCAGGGGGCTCCCGAAGGCGGCCGGGAAGTGCAGCGCGGCTCCCTTGAAAGCGTCCGGCGGCAGCGGCGCGGTGAAACCCGGAGTGGCCACCACGGCCTTGGGTTTGGCCAGCCCTCGGTGGCCCCCCGGCGAGCGGCTCCGCATGTCCCTGCCTTCCTTGGCCAAGGGGGACACGGCGCGTGACTTGGCAGCGAGGCCGAAGGGCTCCTCGTCCTCCTCATCATCATCATCTTCCTCTTCCTCCTCCTCCTCCTCCTCGTGGCGGCCGCGGCCGGCCCGGGGCGCGGCGGGGCCGAAGGTGGCCCCGGGGGGCACCCAGCAGGCCTGGACAGCGGCGGCCCGGCCCTCCCACGGCCTCCCCGCGTGGCTCCGCAGCTCCGGGGGCTGCTCGGGCTCCTCGGGCCGCGCCGGGAAGGCGGAGGGCGGCTCCAAAAAATCCTTCAGGTTGGAGAAGTACCCCCAGAGCGGGGGACAACCGCCGGGCTGCGGGCCCTCGCTGCGGTAGGCGTGGAAGTAGCCGGTGAAGACGGCGGGGGCCGCGCCCCCGTCCTGCGGGCAGCCCTGGCTGTCTCTGCCCGCCGGGGATGCGCTGCGGGCCGGGCCCGCCTCGCTCGCCACGCTCGGAGCTCTGTCCGGAGCTCCCGACGGCTCCGGGCTCCTCTGCTCAGCCGGCCCAGCGCCGGGGAGCCCGGGCGGCTCGGGGCCGGTGTCGCTCGGTGCCCGCCGGCCCTCGGGGCAGTGGCGCTTGTGGCAGGGCAAGGACTCGGCCTTGCTCACCTGCGCCAGCAGCTTCTTCTTGGCCAGCGGGGACATGATGGGGTGGTTCCCTTTGGAGTAGAAGCTGGAGAAGAGGCGCTTGTAGGTCTCGCTGTGGCTCCTGCAGGGGCTGGGACACCTCCCCGAGGGGCTGGGGGCCGGGATGGCCGGGCTGGAGCGTCCGTCTGTCCCCCGGCCCCGCTCCGCCGCGTCCTCCGTGCCCGCCTCCGGCCGCGCCTTGTCCGGAGCCACCTGCGAGCGGAGGGGTCGGGCTGTGGGCGCCGCATCCCGGGCTGGGGTCCCGGCTGCCCGCCCACCTCTGGCTGCCCTCCCAGCCCCGCTCTCGTTCCCCGGCCGGGCCCATCCCTCCCTGCCCTGCCCTGCCCTGCCCGTCCCCGGGCAGGTTCCGCGGCGAGGGCGGACCCCGCTCCGGGGCCGCTCCCATCCCCTCCGGAGGGGCCGCGCACCTGCTCGCGGCCCTTCTCCTTCCTGGCCCTCTTGCTCTTGTCGTCCTTGTTGACCTTGTACTGCCTGCGGGGTTTGCTGGGGGGCAGCGGTTTGTCCTCCTCGCCCTTGAGGTGCCGCACGTAGGGAAGGACGAGCCTGCGAAGCGAGCGGGGAGCGCGGTCAGCGCCGCGCCGGGGGAAACTGAGGCACGCGGCGGGACAACCCCCCCGGCCCGGCCCGGCCCGGCCCCACCTCTCGTAGTGGCGCCGGGTGCAGGTGGCCGCGCTGGTGCTGCCGGGGCTGCCCCCGAGCTCGTCGTAGACGTTCTTCCAGAGCCGGCGGCCCGTCACCTGCGGCGGGAGGGAGGGACGGAGGGGTGAGCCCCGGCACTTCGGGGGACAGCCTGGAACCCAGGGGACATCCCGGCACCCCAGGGGACATCTGGATGCCCAAGGGACATCGGGGTACCCAGGGAGGCACCCTGGAATCCAGGGAACGTCCCAGCACCCCAGGGGACATCCGGGCGTCCTGGGGACACCCTGGAACCCAGGGGACATCCGGGCACCCAGGGGACACCCTGGAACCCAGGGGACATCCGGGCACCCAGGGGACATCCTGGCACCCAGGGGACACCCGGATGCCCAAGGGACACTCTGGAACCCCGGGGTCATACTCGTGTCTAGCCCTGATGTCCAGGGGACATCCTGATACCGAGGGGACATCCTGGCACCCAGGGGACACCCCGGCTCCACGGCCACCACTCACCAGCTCATAGGCTCCCAGCTTTTCCACGGCCTTGTAGATCTTCCAGAGGTTAACTGGGAATAAATAAAGGGGATATGCCGAGGGTCAGGAGGACACGGGAGCTGAGCACGGCCACCCCCTCCATGTCCCTGTCCCCGGGGTGGGGGGGACATACTCTGCTTGAAGCCGAGGTGCGGGATCCTCTCGATGGGCGTGTGCCGCTCCTTCATGAACTTGTAGAGGC